>NC_045448.1:43826006-43891016 GCF_002776525.5 Piliocolobus tephrosceles | reverse complement strand
TTTTTTTTTTTTTTTTTTTTTTTTTTTGAGGCGGAGTCTCGCTCTGTCGCCCGGACTGGAGTGCAGTGGCCGGATCTCAGCTCACTGCAAGCTCCGCCTCCCGGGTTTACGCCATTCTCCTGCCTCAGCCTCCCGAGTAGCTGGGACTACAGGTGCCCGCCACCTCGCCCGGCTAGTTTTTGTATTTTTAGTAGAGACGGGGTTTCACAGTGTTAGCCAGGATGGTCTTGATCTCCTGACCTCGTGATCCACCCGTCTCGGCCTCCCAAAGTGCTGGGATTACAGGCTTGAGCCACCGCGCCCGGCCTAAAAGCAAATTCTTTTGGAAATATTTATAGCAAAAAATGAAGTAGGCCTATAATGATTCACATACATTCTCTCAATACTTTTCCAGTGGTTATAATGGATTTCTGTTCATGTATCCATTCTTCTGACTTGTTTCTTCTGTGATCAATGCTATCCATTTTTATTAAATTATTTTTCTATTTTTAAAAACGCATGCTCATTACAGAAACTTGGTAAGTATGGAAAGGATTTTAAAAAGAAAGAAACCATCCATATTACTGTGATCACAGATAATTATTCAACATTTTGGTATAGTTCTTTTTTTTTTTTATTTTTTTTTTTTGTTGAGACGGAGTCTCGCTCTGTCGCCCAGGCTGGAGTGCAGTGGCCGGATCTCAGCTCACTGCAAGCTCCGCTTCCCGGGTTTACGCCATTCTCCTGCCTCAGCCTCCCGAGTAGCTGGGACTACAGGCACCCACCACCTCGCCCGGCTAGTTTCTTGTATTTTTTAGTAGAGACGGGGTTTCACTGTGTTAGCTAGGATGGTCTCGATCTCCTGACCTCGTGATCCGCCCGTCTCGGCCTCCCAAAGTGCTGGGATTACAGGCTTGAGCCACCGCGCCCGGCCAGGTATAGTTCTTTTTCTATCTGCTCTGTTTTTATTTAGATGTGTCAGACTGAGATTTATAAACTTGGCCTTCCAATCACCATCCTCTAAGATCTCATAATTACAGAGAAATTGGGAACTATATTTGCCGGAGCCTCCTTCCCTGTTATGGTTCCCAGTTAGAGTTTCCTATGAGAGAATCTACTTGAAGTTTAGAAGGAGAGAGTAGAAGAGTTGTTATTCTCCTGGGACTGTAGCAGCTGGATGTCAGGGCTCATGTGAGATTCACTGAAGCTTCCCAGTGAACCCTCAAGGACCAGCTACCTTCAGTCCTTTGGCCAGAAATCTTCAGTGTTGACTTCTCTGACCTTCACTGGCAGTTTCCCTAACTTTTACCACCCATCCCCCACAACTTTTCTAAAAGTTATGTAAATTATAAAACTTCTCTAAAATTTATGTATGTCCACAATTCTATATTAAAACTTTTTTGTTGTTGTTGAGATAGGGTCTCACTCTGTCGCCCAGGCTGGAATGCAGTGATGTGATCACAGCTTACTGCAGCCACGATCTCCTAGACTCAGGCGATCCTCCTGCCTTAGCCTCCCAAGTAGCCAAGACTACAAGCATGCATCACCATGCCTGGCTAATTTTTTTTTTTTTTTTTTTTAAGTAGAGACGAGGTTTTCCTATGTTGCCTAGGGTGGCATTAGATCTTTTACACCTGTACTACATAGAGTGGCTTCTGTTTTCCTGATTGACGAGTTAGGATTATATCGAGTATACAGTTTTGTATTGTACATATTCAGGTAGCATTTGTATGTCAGCATTTTCCCACACTACTTCAGAGGTTGGTTATTTATTTATTTATTCTGAGACAGGGTCTCATTCTGTCACCCAGCCTGGAATGCAATGGTGCGAATCACAGGTCACTGTAACCTCCACCTTTCGGGCTCAAGTAATCCTCCAACCTTGGCCTCCCTAGTAGTTGGGACTACAGGCACGCACTACCACACTCAGCTAATTTTTAAATTTTTTGTAGAGACAGGGTCCTGCTATGTTGTCCCGGCTGGTCTCAAACGCCTAGGCTCAAACAATCCTCCCACCTCTTGGCCTCCCAAAGTGCTGGGATTATAGGCACGAGCCATCGTGCCTGGCCTCAGCATTGCTTTTAATGGTTGTCTGTGTTAATCTCCACCCCATTAGCAATACTGAGTATAACGGCATGTATTTTAAATATAGCTGGTCAGACCTGAGAGTGTAGTCTGTTAAATGGGAGGGAGAAATACTAACTGTCCCACGTGGTCACTAGACCAAGAAGTTCAGTCTCATTAACACAGTAACAGTCACAAGCTGCTCTTCAGAGGAGCGGACATCATTATGTTATATAAGTACTCATGGCCCATGTTGGTTCAACTTTTATAGTTTCAGTTATCCAAAGGTGACACAGAATACCCGTGGCGATGACTGGGCATGCATTTTACCTTTGGGTAGATACCCCATCTTTTTACTCTGAAATTAAAAATAATTCAGATTCTTTTGTGGAGGGGATTAAACATTAATAAACAGAATATAAATAGGCAGATGGATGGGTAGATAAGTGATAAGTGGTATTTGGGAATTTGAGGACCTAGCACACAACTAGATTCTTTTTCCTTTTTAGTTTTTCTTTCCTAACTTGCTGCTTCCTTCTGTCAACCTTATCTGGTCTGTAAGAACCTGGGAAAATATAAGAAACTGATGGTTGTGGGGAGGGAGTAGAAGAAGACTTTTCTAGGTCTTAGAAGATGCATTAATTAAAAGTTGCTAAGGCTTGTAATTAAGAATCAAGACCCTTGTAGGTGTAGATGATAGACCTTTGTATAATTATCTCGGTTGCACCAGATTATACCAAATTTCAACCTCATAAAGATTCTGAAGTTTTATAAAGTAAGAGAAGAGTGAAAAGGAAAAGTTTAAGCCCTAACAAACAAAAAGTTATTTCGACTGGCATATTAAAAATACATACATACCTTATCTTCTTGACTCCGAAAATAATACAATGTCTTTCCTATTAGTATACACCAGACTCTCTTGGAGTATCCATGTTTTACCTGAAATCATATTTCAATGAATTACAAATGTAGCCCAGAACTCTGACACCTTAAAGTATAGCTTGTATACTCTATTTGAGTTTCTATAGGTATTCAGTTTGCCCAGATATAAGTGATATTTCAAATAGATGGTACAATGCTGTTTAAGATTTACCTGTTACACATTGAGCACACATGGACATAAATATGGAAACAACAGACACTGTGGACTACCAGGGTAGAGGGAACCGGGGAGGCTGGGTTAAAAAACTACCTATCAGGTACCATGCTTACTAGCTGGGTGACGGGATCTGTACTCCAAACCTCAGCATCATGCAATACTCACATGTAACAAACCTGCACATGCACCCCTATATCTAAAACAAAAATGGAAAAAAAAAAAAATTTTACCTGTTAACAGTAGTAGAATGGCAGGTTTTGCTTTGGTGCTCACCATTCAACATATAACGAATGTTTACTGTGCATCAAATACTATGCCTAGGACTGAGGTTTCACAGATGGATAAAGAAGGGAGTGGAGGGGTGGATTATGATTATGTAGTGGGGTACAATGTATGTTATTACGAGTGATGGGTATCCTAAAAGCTCTGACAGAATCACTATGCAATCAATGCATGTAACAGAATAGAACTTGTACCCCATGAATGCATTAACATAAAGGAGAGAGGGTGCAATTTCACTAGTAAGTATATTTCATAGTTTCCACATTTCACAGATTTCCAATAGTCCTGTGGCTCTCTAGGTTAATACTCTAACGTTAGGAGTAAGAAGATGAAGGCTGGGCGCGGTGGTTCATGCCTGTAAGCCCAGGACTTTGGGGGGCTGAGGCTGGTGGATCACCTGAGGTCAGGAGTTCAAGACCAGCCTGACCAATATGGTGAAACCCCATCTCTACTAAAAATACAAAAATTAACCAGGCATGGTAGTGGACATCTGTAGTCCCAGCTACTCGGGAGGCTGAAACAGGAGAATTGCTTGAACCCGGGAGGCGGAGGTTGCAGTGAGCCGAGATCACACCACTGCACTCCAGCCTGGGCTACAGAGCAGACTCCATCTCAAAAATAAAAATAAAAAAGTAAAAACAAAAAAGAAGTGAGAAGATGAAAACCTAAAGAATTCTAGTAATTTCCCAAATGTAAAAGAGTCATTCATTCAAAAACATTTGATACCTTCTTAGAAGTAATCATACAAAGTAATAAAATAATGTTAAAAGCTATTGCTGTAAATTGAGTACCTCCTATATATCAGGTACTAAGTTAAGTGACTGGGACAGAATTTCAACCTAGCTCTTGACTTTGAATAGTCAGTAAGTGATATAGGTCCTGGAGAAACAGATTTGAACAATATACAGTCTCCTTTCTCAGGAAGCTCACAGCCTTGTGAGGAAGACAGACAATTAGCAGTATGCTAAAGAGTCTCATCAAGGGTGCAAAGAGGCTCACAACTGGGCTATTGTGAGAGCCAAATACGAAAATGTAAATAAGGGATAACAGTGGTTACTCAATAAATGCTTCTGTCCTCACTATGAATAAGAAGGAAAACATGTTTTCTTTTAAACTCATAAACCCAGTCAGCCTTTGGGCTTTTCAAAGCTATGGTTTAAGCAAACGATCCACCACCTAACAGTTTGATGGATTTAGAATACTGTTTGAGAGAAAACAAAAAATGTTTCATTTGAGACATGTTTCAATTTAATTAAATTTAGAAACATATTTACAGACAAATATCCTGGAAGCTTTAAATAGCATTGTGTGGGGTGTTTTTTTCTTTTCTTCTTTAAACAATCTCCAGAATGAAGTCTCATAAAAACTGAAGTATAATGCATCTGGCTATAGACAGTGTGCTTCTGAAATGATTTATCTTTAAAAGAGAACAATGTATGCCTTTGAAGAACTGCAAGTTAATGAAGACCTTTGCCAATTCACTGTAAAAGCTGTGTTTTAACAATCTATCTTTATACATAAATCTTGCATTAGGATTTTTTTTTTTTTTTTTTTGACACGGAGTCTTGCTCTGTCACCCAGGCTGGAGTGCAGTGGCGCAATCTCGGCTCACTGCAACCTCCACCTCCCGGGTTCAAGCTATTCTCCTGCTTCAGCCTCCCGAATAGCTGGGACTACAGGCGTGTGCTACCATGGCCAGCTAATTTTTGCATTTTTAGTAGAGATGGGGTTTCACCATGTTGGCCAGGATTGTCTCAACCTCTTGACCTCGTGATCTGCCCGCCTCGGCCTCCCAAAGTGCTGGGATTACGGATGTGAGCCACCACACCCAGCCTAGAATTTCTTAAAACCCTGACTTACTCTTTAAAAAATTAGAAAACAAATTATACTAGAAGAATCCTCATGAAAATTTAAAGGCAACCTCAAATCTCAAGGTGAACTAATTAAAAGAGTAATTTTTTTACCATGCCTCCATAACAAACGTAGTTCCTATTGGTTTTGTTTGAAATTTTGAAGACAAACAGTACATCATATCCCAATTAGCCCTTGCCACAGCACAAACCATAAGCCCCTATGGTATTCTCTCCTTCCCCATAAGCCCATCCCTGTAGTGCTCTCCACCACAAATCCTGTCACCAGCCTTGCTGACTTCACTATCAAGGTGAAACTCTCAGATGATAATAGCTAGCATTTTTTTGGTGTGTGTTTATGACATGCCAGGCACTGTTCTAACACAATTTATATGTTTAAATAACTCATTTAATCCTCCCAGTACCTTGTGAGGTTGGCTCTATTATTATCCCCATTTTACAGGTGAGGATGCTAAGGCACAGAACCTGCAAGTAACTTCTTCAAGGTCACACAGGTGGTCAGTGGCAGAGGCAAGACTTGTGCCCAGGCAGTCTAGTTCCCACCCTGGCCCTTGCCTCTTGGCCACACTGTCTCCACATCCTTGCTCTCTTCACTTCCAATAACCTTTGCTGTCCTTCCACTTTTGCCACCCATCCCCTCAGCCATACCCTAATCCTTTTTTCTTCACTGGGATTTACAGACAAAATCCCACTTCTGCAATTTACTTTCTACTCTCTGATCACAACTTCCTCCCAGTTCCTCCTGCTTCCCTCCCCCTCTCACTTACCACACTCCTATTCTTGAGTTTTTTTGTTTGTTTGTTTGAGATGGAGTCTTACTATGTTGCCCAGTCTGAAGCACAGTGGCACAATCTTGGCTCACTGCAACCTCCATCTCCCGGGTTCCAGTGATTCTCCTGTCTCAGCCTCCTGAGTAGCTGGGATTACAGGCGTGTGCTGCCATGCCCGGCTAATTTTTGTATTTTTAGTGAAAACAGGGCTTTACCATGTTGGCCAGGCTGGTCTCAAACTTCTGACCTCAGGTGATCCTCCCACCTTGGCCTCCCAAAGTGCTGGGATTACAGGCATGAGCCACCATACTTGGCCCACACTCTTATTCTTTGACCTCATTCATAATTTTAAGTCCCTTGATCCTTCCATTTTATTCTAGCTTATCAGTCCCCTCCTGGCCCCATGTCCTTCTCTGCCAACCTGGGTTTCCATGTTTGATCATGAAACAACTCTTGCTCCAGGGCCTGTGATTATGCTGTACTCCTATGCTTCTCACAAATCCACTCAACAAAATTCCATCTCCATTTGCTTTGAAATAATCTAGTGAAGAATGTAACAAGAGACAGATGGTTACAGGGGGTTATAGGAAATAATATTTATTAGCCATAATTAATAACTGTTGAAACTAGATGATGAATATATGAGGGCTCATTATATTATTCCCTCTATTTTCACATATGTTGGCAATGCCCATAATAAAACATTAATTTCAAATATCATCTTGATAGATAGGTGGTAAAGCAAGTAAAATGTTGATTATAGAAACAAGGTGATGGGAATATGGGTGTTCACTGTAAAATTATTCTGCTTTTTTGCATATTTGAAAATTTATATAGTAAAATGTTAGAAAAAAACCACTATCCTCACTTTACTGCAATGTAAATTCTCTGCTCCTTTTCCTGGGCATCTGAAGATGTTAGAGAAAAATAATCAATATAAACTCAAATCAGGAAGTCTGGTGGGCCTTCAATAATACTTATCAAGCCTTCTATTTATCCTTGGGTACATCCTACTTTCCTGAATGATTATTCTCCATCCTTTTCCCCACTCTTAGTAAATAACATTGTCTTATGGGATAATGGTCATCAAGAAAACTGAGGATATTAGACATGGTATCACTCAATGTCCCACAAACTTAAGATACTTGTCTGCACCCTTCCTCACCTTTCCTCCAGTTTCAGTCCTTCCAGTATGCCTTCCCACCACGTCCAGCCACCCATTTCTTCTGGACTTTGTCTTTAATCTCCCTCCTCCCCTCTTCCAGATGCCTGCCCCTTAGTTTGTAAACCCAAGGCACATCTTTCCCACCCTAAAAAATGCGTCTCCTGACTCCAGGTTCCCTCCAGCTTGATTCTAACGCACTGAAAGGCATAGATAGTCCTTGAAACTTAAATACTTCACTTACTAATCTCCCATTTACCCTTCAACCCACTGAAGGCAATGTACCTTCTTCTCTGAGCACATGTGACACTAGATCAGTCACAGGCATTACTCTCAGATCTCTGCACACATTTCCTTACTGTGCCCTGAAATTTACAAGTGCTCCCCTGCCCTACATAATTTCCCATAATTGCCACATGTATGCTGATGATCCCTCTAATCCCGCTCTCCAATCCAGCCCTCCAGCACTCTCCTCTGATGTAGACTGGTGGTCTGCTGCCTGCTGGGTTTCTTAACTAAGATGTCCTACCAGCTCCTGATGTCTTCCAAAATAACCTTCTAATCTTTCTAAAACTGCTCTTCTTTCCTGAGCTCTCTCTTATCGGCTATGATCTTTCTACCGGGCATTTTTATCTCTTCTACTTCCTAACCCCAAATTCAATCAAACTAAAGATTTTACTTCTTACCATTATTTAAATTCATCTTCTCCTCTCTTTTCCTGTAACCCCTTCAGAGTTTCATCCTCTTCATGGGAACCACTCCCTTAACTGTTCTTAGAACCTCCACCTTGCCTCCCACTAATTCATCTTCCTTTCAGCAGAGTAATCTGTTAGCAACATGAATACGCCCATGCTCCTGTTACAAACCCTGAAGGGTTTCAAATATCCTTCAGGATAAAGACTAAAGTCCTTAAAAAGACAAAAATAGCTCTCCACCCTCCATAGGCCCCTCTAGCTTTTTCTCCAAAGGATTTGTTCTCAGTGCAGCTGGCACTGCTTCGAGATTTCTCTTCTCTTCTCTTCTCTTTCTTTTTGACTGACTTTCATTTGTCATTCAGGCTGGAGTGCAATATTGCAATCACAGCTCATTTCAACCTCCAACTCCCAGGTTCAGGCAATTCTCCTCCCTCAGCCTCCCAAGTAGCTGGGATTACAGGTGCCCACCACCACGCCTGGTTAATTTTTGTTATTTTTAGTACAGATGGTTTTTCACCATGTTGGTCAGGTTGGTCTCCAACTTCTGACCTCAGGTGATCTGCCTGCCTCGGCCTCCCAAAGTGCTGGGATTAGAGGTGTGAGCCACTGCTTCGAGACTCTAAGCCTTCATTCATGCTGTCTCCTAGCCTGGAGTACCACCCCTCTGCCCATTCCCATTTGGTATAACTAACTCCTACTCCTCCTTGAAGTCTCAACACTGGTAAATTTTCTCTCAGAAGTCATTCCTGACACATCTCAATAATTGTACTTTACATATATCATTATAAATAAGCTTTTGTCTCCCTCTTTTTCAATAGATTATGAGGCTCTCTGAGGAATGGAACAATGGCCTATTCATCTTAGTATCTTTCAGCACATTGTGCTCCATGTGGCAACTGCGTAATAAATTTTCGTTTTTTAAAGAACTGAATTTTTATTTAGAAAATGTTCTTCCTAAGCATTAAAATAAAAATTGCAAGAGTGAATGTCTAGAATCAAATTAGTCAAGTTCTTAGCATCTACCTATATTATTCTGTACTTACTAATAACAATGTGACAACCTGAGAAAACTTCCTCCCCTCCAAGGTATTCAAATGCAATTCGACAGTATCTCATATTGCAGCCTGAATGTGAGCTCAGAACAAGTCACTCAGAATAACTGAGGGAAGCTGTTGTCTTGTAAGGTTCTGAGGGTGAAAACATGGGGGTGGACAAGCACAAATGGCAGGAAGGAAACTTAATAAGCATCCTGGCTATAAACCCTAATGATTTAGTCATCTGAGAATCCCACCTACTCATGCTCATTTAAAATGCAATTGTGAAATGGGAAGTGGAGAATCACAGAAACATTACAGGAGCAGAAACTGACATGCCATGCTGATAAAGTAAAAACAAGCAAGCAAACAAAAACCTAATTGTAGGGGAAGTAATAAACTCTTAGCCATGGGATCATCTTAAATTCTCAGGGTTTGATATACATATGTGGTCCTTGAAACAAGAGCATAGCTCATTATTATGAATTACAGTAAGAATGTGATTGAAAGTAGCAGTGTGTTCACTGGAAAAGTATTGTGCAAATATTTTGTTTCCTAACCCATCAGTAACTAAGAAAACATTTTCATAGTCGTATTTTAGAAAAAACATAGTACATAGTATATCTCTTTGTTTAATGCAATGGTGAATTATTTTTTACCTTTGCTATAGTTGTCAGTCTTTTTAAATATTATGGAATAGCTCCCACCTACATTCCCACATTATTAATAAGTATAAACTACACAGTAGCATTGTTCCTTTCCATCTAATTTTCCACCTCTTACCTAATCAGAGTACATGAATGAGGAGTGATTATGTGTGTATAAATATTTTATTGTATTTTTAAAAAGTGACCAATAGGACTTTTTAAAACTTAAAAATAATATTAAGTATAAGTCAATATTTACTTATTGTAAAAAAAAAAACCAACAGAATTAAGCAAAAGTAAAATAAAATCACAGAGATAACCAATATCACAGAGATAACCAATGGTATATTTCCCATTCAGACATTTTTCTATAAATACTTACAACAAATAAGGGATAATAATGTAACACTGCACTCTACTTATTACCTAACAATACATCATATTTCTATAGCATTAGATATTCTTTTACAACATTTAAAAGGCTGCATAGTAAAGCATTATATGGTTGTACAAACATTTTTTTAAGCTATACCTTACCCTATGTCTAAGTTGATCCCAATTTTTATTTATTATGAATCATGCTGTGCAAGGAATCTTTCTGGGGTCATGGAAATGTTCTCTGCATCTTAATAGAGTCAACAGTAAATAGTTTTCAAAACTAATCAAACTCTACACTTAAGATCTGTGCATTTCAGATATATTAGTCATACCTCGTTTTTTAAAATAGGAAAAGAAACGTGCTGCGAGGAACATCTCATAATTAAATCTTTCGCAAATTAAGACCATTTCCTAAGGATACATTTTTAAAATGGAGATTGCTGGATCAAAGGAGATACATATGAATGTGTGTGTGTGTGTGTGTGTGTGTTTAAAATATTTGATATTGATTTGTTCACTCAAAATTATTGGCTAAGTTAACACTTCAGCCAACATACTGCCAAACTGCCTTGTAGAGTAATACTCTCACTAGCAGATGTCTTTTATTTTCTACTGTCTCTATAATTGCAGAAACTAGCAGATTTCTTAATCTGTCAATACTAGATTTCAAAATTCATAAAAATGTCTTACTTTTCACCAGATTTTAAAAAGTGACACCTATTATTTCAATCTGTGCTTTTAAAAAAATTGTGACAGTAAAATGTTTTTCCATATGCTTATTGATCATTTGTATTCCTTCCAACTTCGATGAGCTCTCCTTCTTTCCCATTGAGTCCTTTGTTCCTTTTCCCCCAATTGGTATTCATTGTTTGCTTACTGGTTAAAAAAAAAAGTGTTAAATATTAATGATATTAACCAGTTTTCACGTTTCAAATACCTCCTCAAAGTTTTTCAATCCTTCTTTTTAAAATTCTGCTGATAGAATTTTTAATAGAGCCTTTACATTTTTACATATTATAGTCAAATTTGTCTTCTTTTCATCTTTATAGCTTTTGCCTTGGGCATCATACTTAAAAACACCCTTTCCTATCCCCAGGATCATATAAATATTCAATATATATATGCTCTGACATCCCATTTTCAGCGATCATGGGCTCATGCCCACAGTTGCCTGGGACACTGCTATGCAGAGGAGGGAGGTTCCTACCTTAGTGAGCAATCCCTTCACGGTGGGTTTGCCCTCAGGCTGCAGGGAAAGTGGGTTGGCAGCTTGTACTCGAAGGACATTCTGTAACACTTTAATCCACTCTTCCAATATATTGGGAGAATCTGCAGTCAGATAGTATGTGTGTTTTTCAGTGGTCAACTAGAATGCAACGAGAAAGGTATAGGAAAGAAAATTGTGAAGATTTAGGATTGTTAGCATTTTCTTGTTCATTATTCAAACGTCATCACTTAACATGCAAGCAAACATGCTAAACCTCAAGTCCCAGGTTCTAAATAAATGACTCCATAGCATTTAGAACATTTTAACCACTTTGTGAGAATTACAGCAATTAAATTTTTGTGAAAATAATTTTGTTACTCCAGTTTACTTAATTTTGGAGTTATGATTTTATATCTTGTTTATTTGTCACATTTTCCCTTCCTTGCTTAAATGTGCTACAGGTTCCTACTTTTCTTTTTCTTTTTTTTTTTTTTTGAGACGGAGTCTCTCTCTGTCGCCCAGGCTGGAGTGCAGTGGCGCAAGCTCGGCTCACCGCAAGCTCTGCCTCCCGGGTTCACACCATTCTCCTGCCTCAGTCTCCCAAGTAGCTCGGACTACAGGTGCCCGCCACCATGCCCAGATAATGTTTTTGAATTTTTGGTAGAGATGGGGTTTCACCATGTTAGCTAGGATGGTCTCGATCTCCTGACCTCGTGATCCACCTGCCTCAGCCTCCTGAAGTGCTGAGATTACAGGTGTGAGCCACCATGCCCGGCCAGGTTCCTACTTATTGAAATGAGGAGCAGAATGATTAAAGATTATAATAAAATAACACATTTTTAGTAACTAAACAAGAGGTTTCTTAATACAAATGAAGAAATCAACTATAAGTAAAATAAGATCTTGCATATAAGAAGAGAAATTCTTGGAACTAACATGTGATTAGATATTATGAACTCAGAATTTTCCAGTCTCAAATTAGCCACATTGCAAATTTTCCAAATATTTCAGAAGCTTACAAATGATTCCTAACTGCCATGACCAAAGACAAATCTTTCCTTGATTCTCCTTTCTAAATTTTTGAGAGGTTTTCAGGTACAATTCATAGGAAACATTGATAATGTACCTTTCTGGCAAAGTTGTCTTCCACGCTCCAAACGGGCAATATAAGAAAATAATGGTTATTGAAGACATTTGAGAAATAAAGTGTCTGAATTTAAATTACATATACTAGAATATCTCAACAGCCTGTGTTTTAAATTTAACAGATTTCTGGCAAGACTGGCCTTAAGTGTGAGTAAAATGGGCAGCAGCTACCCCTACAGTGTGACTTGCTTGGCAGTACAGTCCCTCTGCTCACCAATACATTTCCCACTTAGGTGTTACGGCATCTGAAGTTCTTATAAGAACTATCACTTTCAGATTCTATATTAAAATACAAACATTCTTGAATTTCATAGTACATTATATAACTAACATCTTATTGAGAATTTATTTACTGGATAACCCTTCCTTAAAATAGCTTCACAGTTTGACAGCTGAAAATACCTAGGAGATTAAATATGAGGAAAGAAGAGTATAAAGGAAGAAAGGTAAAGTGTGGTGGGAGTCCCCCAACACAAACCTAACTTACATTATAGTTT
Organism: Piliocolobus tephrosceles; assembly: GCF_002776525.5. Taxonomy (NCBI): domain Eukaryota; kingdom Metazoa; phylum Chordata; class Mammalia; order Primates; family Cercopithecidae; genus Piliocolobus; species Piliocolobus tephrosceles. The sequence goes on along the minus strand of NC_045448.1, from coordinate 43,878,185 downwards.
TAACAAAAATTCTTGGAGTTTCACATACTTTCGAGGCATCAAAGTGAATAAAGAAACATTGAATTATCCAATCTCCTTTCCATTAGGTTGGATAATTGAGAACTGAGTTTGGCATGATACAAAAAAAAAAAAAAAAAAAAAGTTTAAGTACCTGAACTGTTTGTTTGTTATCTCCTCTTAAAATACTACAGGATGCACTAAGTTCAATATGGCCCTGGGGTTTTCTAATTACATCACTCTGTATGAAAGAGAAAAACAAATGGAAAGTGATTAACTTTAACAGGAAAAATAAGAAATGCTTTGTATCATTACTTGCATTATGGGAAGGAAATCAACCAGGCGTCTGATTTATAGTTTGAGGAATTACATTCTAAACAGAAAACACTTTTCACTCACCGGAGATTTGTAGTAAAGTAATTCACCACCTTTAAGAACAAACCACCTCCGCTTCCAAGACTTGACTTTACCACTCATTTTTAATAAATAACCAGATTTTTCCAGTGGTTCCTAATTTTTAAAAGATAGAAAAAAGCATTTTCAGTTTCCTTTTGGAGGCTCAAACTGACTCATTACTTTTTTAAAATCATATTCAATATTTACATTTTTCCCATTATCACTGGAAGATGAGCAAGTTTTTGGGAGCTTCTGCTCTGGCTGTGAGTACTCCGTGTCTGTGGAGTAAGCATCAGGAGGAATAGCATAATCACTTTCAGAAGCCACAGAGGAGAGAGACACACCTAAGAGAACAAAGAAAGAAATCAAGTCAGTATTTAATACCGGGGAGGGCCAAACACCGGCTCTGAGTGTTCCTACAGAATGCAATTATTCCTAAACCATAAGCCTCCCTAGACTAGATTTATTCTCATTCCTTTGGCCATAAATAACTTTTTTTTTTCTTTTTTTGAGACAGAGTCTCACTCTATTGCCAGGCTGGAGTGCACTGGTGCAATCTCGGCTCACTGCAACCTCTGCCTCCTGGGTTCAAGTATTCTCCCGCCTCAGCCTCCTGAGTAGCTGGGGCTACAGGTGCGTGCCACCACACCCAGCTAATTTTTGTATTTTTAGTAGAGATGGGGTTTCACCATATTGGCCAGGATGGTCTTGATTTCTTGACCTCGTGATTTGCCTACCTTGGCCTCCCAACATGAATAACTTTTAAAGCAGAAAACAGAACTAAGGGGTAGGGACTGTCACGTAAATCTCTAAGGAAGTGAAAGGAACAGGAATCATATTTTGGTATGATTACAATCACAGCTATTTTACATATATAAAATATATGCAATAGTCTCACGTATCTTTTATTAAGAATTAAAAATATGTGTATTTACACATTGATATATAGGCAAATGTTGAATCTTAATTTATCGAGATTTTCACAATCACATTTTAAATTTCTTAATTTCTGTAATCACTTTTAAAGTAACTTCACATTATAAAAAAACACAATTCAGTAGTATTTTTTCATTCAAGTTCTATAAACTACTAAGCAGTTTACAGATTTTTAAAATCTTTCATAAAAGAGAAGCAATAAGATTGAAAGATATAAACAATTTCTTTCACTTGCCAGCAGCTATAACATAAAATTCAATGGATCATTTATACAATAATTCATTTGCCTTTACAGAAAACGACTTGGGAGTTGCAAGCCACATTTCGTAGGTCACTACAATTGGAGATTTAGAATATATTAAATAAAATCGAGGACTTAGGTAATTATTTATAAAAGTATTCAGTAATTTTTCAAAATATGTATTAACATTTAAGGGACATCTTAGAACAATGCCACTCTTGTGACACTACTTTTTATTTGACTTAGACAAGTAACAATTGCTATAATATCTTTATTTTTCATAGAATAAACAAAAATTTAGACCTATAGGGACCTCACAGATTGTCATGGCTAATGCCCTAAGGAGACTAAACCCAGAGATTAAAGGATTTGTCCAAAGTCAAAGAGTTAGGCAGGGGCAATGTTGGAACACAAATCTCAGGCTCCTAGGACCAGGGCCAGTGTGCCAGGCACTGTCCTAGATGCTAGGGATAGAGCAAACAACAAAAATATTGGCTCTCGTGGAACAGATTCTAGTGGAAGGAGACCACTGACAAACAGGAAGTAGGTGCTATGGAATAATAACACATAGAGCAGACTAAAGGGAATAAAAAGATCTGGCAACAGAAGAAAGACAAAGGGCTGCAATTTGAGTGATGTGGTCAGGGTGGATCTCACTGAGAAGGCAGTGTTTGCTGACGGAGGTGAGGGAGTCAGCTATACAGACATCTAGGGGAAGAACACCAGCTGGAGGAAACAGCAGTGCCAAGGTCCTGAAATGCAAGCATGCCTGTCATGTCCCAGAACAGCAAGAGGGCCAGTGAGGCTGGAGCTGAGTACACAGAAGAAAGGAGATGAGGTCAAGTACATGACCAAATCCTTATATCCATTGTGAGGAGCCACTGCAGTGTTTCCAGCAAAAGTGTGACATAACCTGATTCTGGCCCTAGAGGGGCAAGTTGAGAGCAAGAAGACCAGTGGAAGCTCAAAATGTGAATCCTAGGAAGGCTGAGCAGCTCCAGTTGAAGTCGAGGGGACTGGAAGTACCCAGAGGTTCCACCGAACACAGTTTGAAAACCAACAGACACACCATGCTGCATTAAGGGCTTTTCATAAAATACAGATGTCATTTAGTGGAAGTAGATCTCTCTGTAACCGCTACCCGCACACAGAATCCACTAAAAATCATAGACATATCCCAAGTAAAGCTTTGGTTGTTCTCCACCTTAACATCAGATTAATTGACAAATTTTAAGGTATGTTTTCTGCCAGTTAGCAATATAACAAATTTAGCTGAAATACGTCTATTTCACAAATTATCCAAAATGCCAAGAGAGAAACCTCATTTTGGCCAATTATCTCACTTTATTCCAACAATAAAGTGATCTCCCTCTCACAGACAATAAAAGGCTAAAAAAAACACAAAAGACTATATATTTATTTGAAATCACAGAGAATTAAGAAGAGAATTAGGACTATAAGCATATCAGTCATAGGCTAAAGTTCTTTTCACTAGGGTCTGAAGCAAGTTCTTTAATTTAAAAAATATCCTGTTATGGAGATAAAATTCCCAATTAATATTCAGAACGATCTGGAGTTGCCTCATATGCCTGTGATTTTCCCTCACCTCGTTTCATGGCTCTGGGGCTGCCTGGCCCACTCCTACTGCGTGAGTCTGACTCTGACGTCCGGGAGCTGGATCTGGAGCTGTCTTCTTCCTCTGACCCAGATGAGTCATCCAGGAAAGGGCTGCTACTTATTTGGGTCGCCTTCTAAAGAAAAGTGGAACAACATCCCTGTATTCATCCCTAATGTTACCACTCATCCAAGAAAAGGCTGCTAGTTATTAGGGTCACCTCCTAAAGAAAAGCGGAACAACCTCCCTGTATCAATCTCTAAGGTTATCACTCTTTTTAGATAACAGAAAGTTTTACAGGAAGAAGTCATAGGATATGATTTTTTTTTTTTTAGACGGAATCTTGCTCTTGTAGCCCAGGCTGGAGTTCAATGGCATGACCTTGGTTCACTGCAACCTCCACCTCCCAGGTTCAAGCGATTCTCTTGCCTCAGCCTCCTGAGTAGCTGGGATTACAGATGCCTGCCACCACGCCTGGCTAATTTTTATATTTTTAGTAGAGATGGGGTTTCGCCATGTTGGCCAGGCTGGTCTCAAACTCCTGACCTCGTGATGCGCCCGCCTCGGCTTCCCAAAGTGCTGGAATTACAGGCATGAGCCACCGCACCCGGCTAGCATATGATTTTTAAAAGGAATTCGGGAATGTATTTTGCTGTTATCAAACTCATGTTGTTAAACCCTGAATTCTAATTAGCAATTATAAAAGATTCCTGAAAACATAAGGTTGTCAATACCTGACAATCCTTCTTTTAATTAATACCTCAAGCAAGGAAGGGGTACTCTGGCACTGATACAAAGATCTGCCTAAATTAGAAGTTTTCATTTACATTATTAATAATATGTCTCCTTTAAACAAGTCATGGCCATGGGAAGGTGGGGGAATCAATCACATGGGACACAGTAAAAACTGGCTCAGACCTCTAATATTCTGATAAGTGTCTTCTCCAGACCTTTCCATTGCTTCTTTTTTATGATATGTTAATGTGAACTTGTAAAACTCTCTATAAAGGGAAAGCCTGTGTAAAATGTTAAGAATGGAATCTGGAGCTTGGATTAACAATTTCCTTGATCCAGCATGAAAAGAAGCACATGTTTTAACAATAACAATAGTGAGTTACCCCCTTCAAAGTTGTATACACTGGGGTGGTCATGTTCTTGTATATCAGAGATGTATAAAGTCCTGATGTGGTATAGGAAAGGGCTGCAACAGAATCTGAAACAGAAAAACAGGAAACAACATTAAAAAAAAATCTTCTAATTAGCACATTGGTCTTTTTCTTATGAATACAAATTAGTATAATTTCCATTTAAAGAGAAATTGGATTAATACATGATTACTAACTGTATAGTCTACTTTATAGATAATGGCATTTACAGGTTTATTTATACACTTTTTTACATGGTTCATTATTTCCTCATGTGTGCTAGTTCCCCAACTAGACTGTAAGCTCTTTGAAAGCAAGAACCATAGCTTTTATTTCCTTGGAATCTCCATGCATGCTTTGCTCAGGCTGGGCAGAACTAAGTATAGGCAACTGCTTACCAACCAATTCAGTGAGCAGTACATAGGAAGATATTCTCTGACTATTCATAACCCTATTACCAGCATGGTATCAAAATCACTGTTCTGGTGGGGCATGGTGGCTCACACCTGTAATCCCAGGACTTTGGGAGGCCAAGGCGGTGGATCGCTTGAGCCCAGGAGTTTGAGGCCAAACTGGGCAACATGGCAAAACCCTGTTTCCACTAAAAATAAAAATCAGCCGAACATGGTGGCATACACCTGTAATTTCAGTTACTCGGGAGGCTGAGGCACAAGAATTGCTTGAACCCAGGAAGGGGAGGTTGCAGTGAGCTGAGATCATGCCACTGCACTCCAGCCCGGGCAACAGAGCGAGACTTGGTCTTGAACAAAAACCAAAACCAAAACCACTGTTCTTAAGCCTTTGTCAGGTAAATCTGATGCTGAAATATTGGAATATAATTTCCTAGCTGAGTGTAGTGGCTCACACCTGTAATCCTACCATGAGAGGCTGAGGCAGGAGGATTGCTTAAGGCCAGGAGTTTGAGACCAGTCTGGGCAACACAGTGAGACCCCCATCTCCACCAAAAATCTTAAAAAGTATCAAGGTGTGGTGGCGTGCACCTGTCGTCCTAACTAACCAGGAGGCTGAGGCAGGAGGATCTCTTGAGCCCAGGAGTTCGAGGCTGTAGTGAGCTATGATCACACCACTCCACTCCCACCTGGGTGACAGAGTAAAACGCTGCCTCAAAAAAAAAAAAAAAAAAAAAAAGATACAATTTCTTGAATGGAAAGAACTGCAGATAGCTGAACAGGAACTGAATATCAACAGTTACCTCTAACATGAATTAGTGGTGGGATAGGGAGGAGGTAGTAAAAATAACCACAGGAAAATTTCTTTTTATTCCAGACAGTTCTTGTTGATTGGTTTTATTTTTTATAACGAGCATGCATTGTTTCAATAAGAATTTTTTGAAAGAAATAAAGAAAGGGGAAATGTGTTTTAAATGCTGGCAAAAAAAGGACATAGAAGGCTACATTTTTACCATTTTAAGCAGCTGAAATGCCACAGTTTCTCTGATTTAGTCTCTCTCAGGTACAAGAATACACATCAGAGTTGAGGGTATTTGAGTCCCTACACTAAGACGAATTTCAATTCTAAAAGACAAATCAGCAACCCTAGAAATAATTTTTTGAAAGTTTACACAACTCTTTACTCCAATGAATTTAGACATTTAGGAAGTTCTTAGCAAATGAAATAGCAATACAAATCACTTTTCTAAACTTTTCTTATTGTGGTAAAAACACAGAACATAAAATTAACCATCTTAATCTTTTTTTTTTTTTTTTTTTTTTTTTGAGACAGAGTCTTGCTTTGTCGCCCAGGCTGGAGTGCAGTGGCACTATCTCTGCCCACTGCAAGCTCCACCTCCCGGGTTCATGCCATTCTCCTGCCTCAGTCTCCCAAGTAGCTGGGACTATAGGCACCCACCACCACGCCCGGCTAATTTTTTAGTATTTTTAGTACAGATGGGGTTTCACCGTGTTAGCCAAGATGGTCTTGATCTCACGATCTGCCTGCCTCGGCCTCCCAAAGTGCTGGGATTACATGCGTGAGCCACCATGCCTGGCCCATCTTAATCATTTTGAAGTGTACAGTTCAGTAACGTTAAGTGTATTCGCACTGTTGTAAAACAGACCTATAGAACTTTTTCATTTTGCAAATCTGAAACGCTATACCCAGGAAACAATAAATTCGTTTCTCCACGCACACCCTGCCCCTGGTAACCACCATTCTACTTTCTGTTTCTAAGAATTTGACCCTTTAAATACCTCCTTTAGGTGGGATCATACAGTATTTCTCTTTTTGTGACTGTACCATGTATTTGTATTATACTATCCCTTAGCACAAAGTCCTCAAGATTCATCCAGGTGGCAGCATGTGAAAGCACTTACTTTTATTAACATTCTCCATATTGAAGGCCTCAGACATTCGAATACCTGATTTGGCTACAGCATAAATTCTGCTTTCCTAGTGTAAAAGAGAGAGTTTGAACAGGGTATTTAAACCAAAAAAAAAAAAAAGATTACGTTCAATACACGTTTTTCATTTGTTCTTCATTTAAGATTCACTAGAGTACAGCATTATTATAAAACCATCATCGGTGCCAACTAAAATATGCCATTGTGAATAGTACTGCAGAGATTTTCCCCCATCTGTTAATTATTCCATTATTTATCTTTTTCCCACATTTTTGTTTTATAAATTCTTTTGAAGACGTGAGAAAAAGTAAGAGAAAGCTTTTTCACAATCACTGACTACACATAAACACCACCTTTAATATCCTTAGCATTCCAGAATATGGTTGGCGGTGGGGAGTAAAACAATGAAGGGCTATAACATTAAGCTAGAAACCACTCGCGATAATTGATTACACATAAACACCACGTTTAATATTCTACTGTTCTGGAATATGGTTAAACAAAGAAAGGCAACGCGTGAGGTCAGAAGTCATACACAGAGTAGCATTAAATGCTATCGCCTTCCTATATCTATGTACATTTCACTCAAGTAGAAGCAATACCTAAAGTCAAACAAGAAATGAATATAAGAATTGCAATGGAATTTATATTATCTTGTTCCAAAAGTAGAATTTTGTTTTCTCTTCTCTTCTGAGAAATCTCTGAAACAGGTACTGGACAGGTTATTAGCCCTGCCCCCTTGAGAAAAGGGACCACAGGCGGTTCCTAATGCATACAGCAACATGTCCTGAATTTTGTAATGGGTCTAACTCGGACACAGTTGACCATCCAGGAAATAGTAGGCAACTAAGGTCATCCTCTTCAGCACAGCCAGTGGCCTAAGAGGTAACTGGCATGAAATCTCTGACTATCAGGGATATTTTAGATTGAAAAGTGTCTGGCTGAATGAATCAGATGCAGTTTCTTTGAGTGTGAGATACACACACACACAGACAGCAACAGAAAGACATATAACAATAAGGCAGTAGGCAGGAGACGGGAGGCAGTCTGAAGCCCTAGGAGAGTGGGGGAAAATAGTTAGTAGCAGAATTCAAGAGAGGGGACTGGAGGCCTGTGAGGACAAGCTGAGTCACTGGGAGCAGGGGCAATGGATGTCACTTGTTTCTGGCAGAGGTACTGCTGACTCATCACAAGTTGTCCCTCTAGAGTGACTATTGTAATTTGCATGGTATTCTAGTTCAATAAGGATAGGCTATGCCTTAAAATAAACTCTTAGAAATTCTTAAAATAAACTTATATTTATTGAGGTAACTAGAATACATCTCTTTTCCTTGAAACCTGAAAATACCTAACAAACACAGAAATAAAATCTCAGACTTGGCCAGTCTGCTGGAAGGCTTTTGAAAAGCAATACTACTTTTTCAGGACTGAATAGTTTCAGAAGAGTAAGAGAAGACAGAGTGGGGGGGAAAAAAAAAAAAAAAAAAGGTAGTAGAATGGGTTGCCAAATAAAACGAACTTAAAAAGCCTAATCTAAATCCCTGAAAATCTCAACATCACAAGATAGGCAAGATTTCAATTTCTCGCTGCCTAAAGTATAACATAATTGGAATTCCAGAGATTCACATGCCATTAACTTCCCCTTTCCTGTGCTATCCGAAATTTAGTAATAAACTACAGGTTTCATGCAGATATTGAAATAAAATGTCCTCTTGAAAGCAAATAAGAACACATGTATCTTAAGGTCTGAATTTATATTAGAAAAACATGTCTGCCCTAATTTGCTTAAAACTGCATCAGTCACAAAATAAAAAATATAATAATAAAAGAACACAACTCCAAAAACCAAAAAAGTCTTGCAACCCAGATGTTTCTCTGGAAGTCAAAGGTTAAATTATGCCAGTATGTGAAGAAAACCTTAAATCTATAAAACAGATGATTTCAGGCCAGGTGCAGTGGCTCACGCCTGTAATCCCATTATTTGGGAGGCTGAGGTGGGTGGATCACCTGGAGTCAGGAGTTCAAGACCAGCCTGGCCAACATGGTAAAACCCCATCTCTACTAAAAATACAAAAAAATCAGCCGGGTGTGGTGGCAAACACCTGTAGTTCCAGCTACTTGGGAGGCTAAGGCAGGAGAATTGCCTGAACCTGGGAGGCAGACGTTGCAGTGAGCTGAGATGGTGCCATTGCACTCCAGCCTGTGAGACAAGAGTGAAACTCCACCTCAAAAAAAAAAAAAATTAAAATTAAAATTAAACAGATCATTTCATTTTATTTCAAATATAGGATTTTTTTTTTCAGTCTAGCAGTGTTATCCTACTAATGGTCAATGTTTCAATGGAAGAAGATTTAATCTATTCTAGGTCTGTAGAAAGATGCTTTGGAAACTAATAGCTATATAAGCTCAAAAAGAAAATTAAATTTATCTTAAAGCCAATCAAATAAATGACTAAGTTCAAATACTGATGACTAACAAGAGTTAAGTGTCCTGGTTTAGAATTCACCCAAAATATCACAGTTAGGGGGAACCCTTCTTTCCTACCCCCAACGTTTTCTTCCACATAGAGGAACCTCCAGTAATTGAACACTGCTGATCCCTCTCTACCTGCTCACTTTCCCCTCCCCAAGAGGAAGAGTGGCTTAATGTGATTGGTAAGCTGAGAAGGAGAAACTGGGCATTCAGAGCCTGGCAGCTTCCTCTCCCCTTTCTCTTGAGAAGTAGCTGCCTGCAGAAAACAACCATCTGTTCTGATTTTCAAGGTGGTAAGTTTTAGAGGGACACGACTTCACTGGCAGAATCCTGTGGTGGTCCAGGGCTTCCTGGGAATGGGTGAATCTTTGGTTCAGTATTAGAAAGCTCATTTGCCCACTAATTCTCTAAAATTAGTTTTATCAGTAAATAAGGTAATATCTTGATCTCCCATCTGTCTTGTCATTATCTTATTTCTCAATTGATTCAGAACTCAATGAGGGAAGAGAAGAAATTGTAGTCTAAAAACTGGAAAATGTCAGAACAAAGCTGGATTTGAAAGGAAACAAGAAAAGACAAAGTAAAACCTGAAAATGAGTGTGGACACCTTGGGAGGCCGAGGCAGGAGAAACACTTGAGGTCAGGAGTTCAAGACCAGCCTGGCCAACATGGCGAAACCCTGTCTTTACTAAAAATACAAAAATTAGCCAGGCGTGGTAGCGCATGTCTCAGCTACTCAGGAGGCTGAGGCAGGAGAATCACTTGAACCCGGGAGGTGGAGGTTGCAGTGAGCTGAGATCGCGCCACTGCACTCCAGCTTGGGCAACAGAGTGAGACTCCTTCTCAAAAAAAAAAAAAAAGAAAAATGAGTGTTGAGAAAAAGACTACTGTGTATGTGTTACGTGCGGCGCTATAATTACCCAAGAAGGAAAACGGTGCAGGGGAGGAGTTGGAGGTTTGCTGCACGCCGCCTTCTTTGCTGAGTCACAGTTTTCCTGGTCATCTGAATTTGGAGAGTCCAAGGAGTCATAGGAAAATAATCCATCATCACAACTCGTGTCCATATTCTCTAAAACTTCTGCACTGTCACCATCAACTAGATCAAGATCAGTTTCCTGAGGTCTCAGTGGTCGTATCATGCTTATAGCATTTCTATTTGTACCAAACATCCTGTCGGAGCTTAATTGTGGCTGGCTTAAGTGCCTTTTGGCTAGTGCTACACTTATACTGAAAACATTAGGAACCCTTAACTTTGGGGGTGGCAGGTGTGATGAAGGCACTAATTGTGTTCCTTTTCCAGAGAGTGAGTTAGGATGCTTTGGCATTAAAGCTGGAGTCAAAATAGGGCTTGGGGTGTTGGCCTCACTCGATGAAGATGAATAATCAAGTCTCTGAGATTGAAATTTTTTATTCAGTTCATCCGAGGAACTATCTTGCTCCTTTTTACTCGCTTCAGAATTTCCCTTTCCGAGAGGACTATTTAGAGCTTTCCACTGTGCCTCCTGCTGCCAAGAATATAGCTTCTTGTGTTCTGGTCTCTTTATGCCAAAAGTCTCTTCCTCAAATATAGAGCTGCTGTCATCAGATGCTGTCAGATACATTTCACTCCCCATCCTGCTACACTGGACCCCTTCCTCAGATGTGTGACTGGAGAGGGTGGATGTACATCTGGACTTGGATCTTCCTTTGTTCCCATCTTCCTCATCAGAACTCCAGTCACTCACTGGAGCCCCAGAATTCTGGGAGATGCCACCATCTGTGGCAAAGCTTGTTCTTGTTTTCCGATTCTGTTCTGAGCCACAAGGGGTTTGATGCAATATTCTCTGGCCTCTGTTATTTTCTAGAACTTGGTTATCAATAGACTTTTCTGGAATTTCCATTTCTAGAAAAGGATAAATCATATCAGCATGCTGCCTTTAAGAATATAATATTTCTGTACATTTAGCTTTTTGTAGCTACACTGTAGAAATTGACACTGTAGAAAGTAGCTGGGTGCAGTGGTGTGTACCTGTAGTACACACCACTGAGGCTGAGGCAGGATGATTGCTTGAGCCCAGGAGCTGAAGGCTGCAGTGAGCTATGATCAGCCACTGCACTCCAGCCTGGGTGACAGAGCAAGACCCTGCCTCTACTTTTTTTTTAAAGGAATAAACCAAAAATTTCATACAAATCATTTACATTATCCTGTGTTAGTCTTACGTCTTTTTTAAACACAAGTTTTTGAAAACTATAAGCTTTATATAGAACTCAGAGCCCTAATATGTCAATATAATAGTTTCCAAATTGGTTTTTACAAAAAAAAAAACATGTTGGGGGAAAAAAAACTTAAAATAGTCTAAAGAGAGATAATAAAAGAAGCAAAATGTGAAACAGGGCAACTTTGACTATCAAAGAAAGCAATCACCAAAAAAATGAACAGCATGAATTCTATTTTAGAAGCAAAGAAAATGACACCTTCTTTCAACTAAATATTTAAATTATAATAAAGTAAATTTAAGCATAATAAATACAAAGCTATAGGTTAAGAAACAAACCTTGCACCGAACTTTAATACATTGAGATATGCAAAATCGTGAAGAAAATTAAACACAGAAAAGCCTTCCTTGCTCCACTTTTGGTTTAATCATAACTACAAAATGTGTTTTTATAATAAGAATAACACTTTTTAAAAATATCTTTAGATATGGCTTATTTTTATGTACAACATAATTAACAGAATGAACCATTGGCTTCATAAACAAGGAATTAAACTTTTAGACTGAAGTGTAGAAAAGAAACTTTGAAAACATGAAAACATAGACAGGACCTTCATAATTAAGGAACTAGAGGCTGAACAAATAAACTCTAAAATTTGGTATTAGGCAGTTTGTTAAATTTGCAAATGAGCAAGAGCATTAGTACAGGCAACCTCAGCTGTACTTGACTGTTAGAAAAAGGGAAGGAAATGAAAATGGCTTCTCAAAAGGGGGGAAAAAAGTGCAAGTAGGCTGGGTGCAGTGGCTCACACCTGTAAATCCAGCACTTTGGGAGGCCAGGGCTGGCAGACTGCTTGAGGCCAGGAGTTCAAGGCCAGCCTGGGCAATATGGTGAAACCCCATCTCTACAAAAAATACAAAAATTAACTGGGCATGGTGGCATGTATCTGTAGTCCCGGCTACTAGGGATGCTGAGGTGGAAGGATCGCTTGAGTCTGGGAGGTCAAGGCTGCAGTGAGCTGTGATCATGCCACTGTACTCCAGCCTGGGAGACAGAGTGAGATCCTGTCTAAAAAAAAACAAAAGAGAGAGAGAGAGAAGAGAATAGCAAAGTAAGTAATGGCATGAAAGCAAGGAGCAAAGGAGCCTTCTGATTGGAAAATGTATCATTTTCAGAATTTCATAACCAAGCATAGAGACAACTTGTACCATTATACTTTTTCTCTTCTGGGGGAAGGAACTTGGAGTTGAAAGTAGAGAGGATGAAAACTCAGGTCTCTCTAAAATATGTGGGGAAAGTCAACAAAAGAGATTGTGCTAGAGGTGGCAAAGCCAACAGCTGCAACGAAGCAAAATTTAGAGAGATTTTTTCTTCTTTTTGATAGAAGTGCTTCAAGACTAAAAGAAGAAGAGTAGAAATCTGTATACAGGACCAGGGTTTAAATATCTAGGAAAACATTTTCCTCTTTGACGGATTAAAGGAAAATCAAAGCAGTTATTAATTTATCCTCTAGGGTTTTTTCTTCAGAAGTTTGCTACGCCAATGTTTAATTTCATGTGTAATATTAGGTAATGTTTTATATTTTAAATAACTAATGAATAGGAAATTCACAGTTCTAATCTGAAACTCAGCTAAAACAAGTACAGCATCTTGTAGGTGGGACTGTAAACTTTTTAATTTTAAATACTCCCCTTCTACCTACAGCAGGAAAAAATATTAAGAAGGAAAAATCAGTTTCTCCTATGTGTCACTGGCAAAGGCTCTCAGAAAACACAAAATAATTAGACACACAAAGTTAAACGCTGTATTGCTCTTTAGAAACATTCTGATAAAATATCAAATTGTCGGAAAAAAATAAGAAAAATTAAGCTGTATTTGGATTAATCTTAGCAAATGATTTTTCCTTTTTAAAAAATGCCAAAATCAATTCCTATAGTCCATAAATACCTTCCATGTCTTTTCCTTCAGTGAACTCAGGTTCTTTCGATGATATCTTGCTCATTTCCTCAGATTTTACTACTTGAGGAGGACTCCTTGCTCGAGATAAAAAGCACCCAAAGGTCAAACTGCTCAGGCGCTGGCCTTCCGAAAGCTTTAGTGTAGACACAGTGGACGACTTCTTTCCTTGAACTTCTACAACGTCATTAATCAAAATTAAGATTTGAATTTTTTATGGAAGTTTGTTAAACATAGAACCAAGGCATATAAAAACTTGAACAAATCACTCTTTCTGCCAGGAAAAAAGCCTAAAGGTCATCTTTATTGATGTATAATAACATGGAACCTTCAATGACAAGTATCAGATCCCAATGTTTCAATTCTGTTTTATATATTTTGAATGTTCAAAGTATTTTTAACTGGAGAAATAAAAATATCTAATCCCTTTAAGAGTAGTTAGTTCTAAGCAACAACAAAACACAAACAGATTATAAATAACTAGAGAGCTCTAGCTTCCTGCAGAGTCAAGTATTGACAAATACCAGTTCAGCGTTGGTAAAATGTGCACAGTATGCCATTGTGAAGAAAAAGAAACTGAGGTCCTGGTTGCCGAACCAACCAAAGGAAACTTGGATCATCCTTGGGGCAAACCATCCCATGACAACTGTAATGACTTCTGCTTATCTTAGCTTTCAGTCATGAGAAAAAAGCAGATGGGGAGGTTTGGTCTATGGTAACCACAATATAAAGAGCTTTAATCACTTCTTTGGAGACAAAAATAAAAGAGGAGATGGGAAAGAATTTAGATAGCTAGTGAAGTGATTAGGTCAGCACCTAATCACAAATTTAATTCATCTCTTGGACTTTATTATTATTTATTTATTTTTGAGACAGGGTCTCTCTTTGTTGCTTAGGCTGGAGTACAGTGACATGATCATGGCTTACTGCAGCCCCAAACTCCCGGGCTCAAGCGATCTTCCCACCTCACCTCCCGAACAAGCCCCCACGTAGCTGAGAGTATAGGTGTGTGCCACCATGGCCAGCTAATTAAAAAAAATTTTTTTTGTAGCAATGAAGTCTCACTATATTGCCCAGGCTGGTCTCAAACTCCTGGCCTCAAGCAGTCCTCTCACCTTGGCCTCCCAAAATGCTGGGATTACAGGAGTGAACCACTGCACCTGGCCCAGTGACCCAGTCAAAAGTTATAAATAATTTTGGAGATACATGTTTTTTAAAATAGACCAATCTCACCACTGATATTCTTGAGTTTATCAGCAGATTATCAATTGATTCTCCTAATTGACTGGATTCAAACCCTCATCTAGAAGATCCATATAGGGAAAGGACTAGAACACTGGTGATCCATGAACGAACTGAGTTGTGACATTTGCATGCAAGTAACCACCAGCTCAGGCATCTAAGAACACAGAGGTGCCTCAGAGCTGCCCTCAAATAATGCCAAGTTCAATAATGTGTTCGGCATGTGTGGTGCCAAGAAGCTTCCTCCAAAGTCTTCAATGCAGCTACAAATGTATGATATCTGTGACTCTTCTAATCCTCATTAAAAGGTCTATTCTCTAAGGCCAAAATTCAAGTCTTCCTGAAATTTTGGAGTACATGTCTCTCTGATACGACTACCTCTAACTCACTATGTTGTGTGGTAAAGTCCCCTGTATTCTTTCAAGAAAACAGGGAGATATAGCACTACATCACTTAGAGGGAGCAAAATGTCCTCACCATTAGAGATTAGTACCCATCATCCATGATGTCTGACCTCCCAGGCTAATGTCACGATACAGTACTTTTAGCAAGGTGGACTCTCTGGAACTTAGTGTGTTTCTAAAAAGCGTACCGATGGAAGGCCTTTTAGAATAGAGAGAGGTGAAATTAGTATTTGGTCATGTTTTTCTGATCTATGTAGTGACCACTTTGGTAGACATCATCAATTCCATCTCTTTTTTGCCTTCCACTTTCAGGCCCAACATTCGCTTGGGTGCAGGAGTTCTGGTTTGTTTAGAAATTCTCTTTCATTTTATGACAACAGCTTCTTGGATGATATCCATAATTGCATCTTTAAAACATCAAAAAAAGTAAAAGCCTATATAGTCAAGTAAGTCCAACTAAGCTATCTTAGTAAAGTATTTGTACCTTGTAGTTTCGACTGCATTGTTCTTATCTCTTCAGTTTGGTTTTGGTTGATCAAACGAAGATTCTGATTCTCCAGTTCCAGCTAAAAGAACATCATGGTATTCTTTTCACATAGAGATAACATTATAAAAATGTACTAATAAATTATAATATTAGAAAATGTTAATATTTAGTTTCTCTACATGTGTAAGCAAAATACAAAGGAAATGATAAACAAATATCAGATTAATTTATCAGAATAGGTTATCAACCTAGATAATTATGGTATCAATATTTACATTTTTCAGAACTAAGAGTTTTTTTTTTTTTTTTTTTTGAGACAGAGTCTGGCTCTGTCGCCCAGGCTGGAGTGCGGTGGCCGGATCTCAGCTCACTGCAAGCTCCGCCTCCCAGGTTTAGGCCATTCTCCTGCCTCTGCCTCCCAAGTAGCTGGGACTACAGGTGCCCGCCTCGTTGCCCGGCTAGTTTTTTGTATTCTTTAGTAGAGACGGGGTTTCACCGTATTAGCCAGGATGGTCTTGATCTCCTGACCTTGTGATCCGCCCATCTCGGCCTCCCAAAGTGCTGGGATTACAGGCTTGAGCCACCGCGCCCGGCCAGAACTAAGAGTTTTAAATGTTTTCACCCCTTATGCCTTTTCCACTGTAAAATTATTTTAAAGGAAAGGATTTCAGCTTTAAACTGCCATAAAAATGAAAATGTGCACTTCTCAGCTACCAAATACATTAATTTTATGAGATATAGACATATGTCCTATTATTTGAAATTAATTAGAACTAAAATTAACTTATCAGAATAAAGTTATTTACACTGATCATCATGAGTCTATTAATATGTTTAATTTTTAAAATACACTGGATATTAAAATGAAAGCTACCTATATCTCAAGTTTATCAAAAGACAACAGTATCACCAACCGATCAAAATTTTTTGTTTTACTCAGAGTAATCATATATTCTGATGATGGATCAATTCAAAAAAGGTAAAGAAAAGGAAAACATATAGC
The DNA here is from genome assembly GCF_002776525.5 of Piliocolobus tephrosceles. Taxonomy (NCBI): domain Eukaryota; kingdom Metazoa; phylum Chordata; class Mammalia; order Primates; family Cercopithecidae; genus Piliocolobus; species Piliocolobus tephrosceles. Next base: position 43,861,735 of record NC_045448.1, on the reverse strand, counting down.
AATAAATACCTCATTTAATTTAACTGTTACCCATTCTTTGATCTTAGCTGCTTTCTCTTCTATTATTTTAGCTTCTTGTATTCTTATTTGTTTCTGAAATAACAATAGCAATTTGTTTAGTTCAAACATAAACGCAATGACCTGGAAATGTTATACCATAAATATACAAGACAAATCCACTTAAAACTTGTTTCCAAGTTACTATATCTACTTTCAAATTACCAAATAAATTTTTAAAAGAAAAAATTATTCATTAGATACAAAAATAAACCACAAAGCCATATGCACGTATTACTAGTTTTAGCAACCACTATTCTCTTTCTCTGAAAGATCATACACTGAAGTCAATCCACTGAATTTATCAACAAAATAAGCCATTTCTGGAAATGGTCTAGGATTTAGAGCAGTAGCACAGGGGTCAACCACGTTGGGGAGAAAAGAATAAGGCTCTCCTTAGGGGCATGGCTTTTTTTTCCCCCTCAAATACTAGCTTTCAAAGATCCAAGAAAAATAAACATAGTGAAATTCTAGCTCTCATTTACCAGCCTTAAAATCTGGCTATGGTCACAAAACTACTGAGAATGTGACTACCAAATAAATCACAATAGGCAGGGTCTAGGGGTGGTAGAAAGCTGAAAACCACTGACCTAAAGAAACACTGCTCTTTATCAAGAAATGGGGAAAAAAATGCTGAAAATAAACAACACATTTAACAAAACGATTTCATAGTGGTCATATTTAAATGATGTTAAGTGACCATTAAGTACATAACCCCAAAGCAATTTTTTCCTAATACATTATTATTATTATTATTATTTTTTGAGACGATGTCTCACTCTCTCGCCCAGGCTGGAGTGCAGTGGCTTGACCTCGGCTCACTGCAAGTTCCGCCTCCCGGGTTCACGCCATTCTCCTGCCTCAGTCTCTCAAGTAGCTGGGACTACAGGCACCCGCCACCACGCCCGGTTAATTTTTTGTATTTTTAGTAGGGACGGGGTTTCACCGTGTTAGCCAGGATGGTCTTGATCTCCTGACTTCGTGATCCGCCCACCTCAGCGTCCCAAAGTGCTGGGATTACAGGCGTGAGTAATACATTTTTTAAACTAGATTACTTGATTCCAATAAAGTGGTTCAAAAATGGTGTACACATTTCTAAGCAGAAGGATTGGCATCAAATATAAATATTTAAAATATAATGTTCTATGAACATTTCCAACATTCTAACAGTCTGAAGCAAAGATTGGTTGCAAACAATTTACAGACATACCTGCTGATAACAAAATGCTCCCAACTTAAATACTACATTTAAACTCTAACGTTTAGCCAGGCATGGTGGCTTGCGCCTATAATACCAGCAGGTTGGGAGGCTGAGGTGGGCGGATCACCTGAGGTCAAGAGTTCAAGGCCAGCCTGGCCAACATGGCAAAACCCTGTCTCTACTGAAAAACAAAATACATAAATTAGCTGGGCGTTGTGGTGTATGCCCACAGTCCCAGCTACTCGGGAGGCTGAGGCACAAGAATCGCTTGAACCTGGCTGCGGGGGGTTGTGGAGGTTGCAGTGAACTGAGATGGAGCCACTGCATTCCAGTTTGGTTGACAGAGTGAGACTTTATCTCAAATAAATAAATAAATAAACTCAAATGTTTGAATATTAAGGAGCATTCTCACATCCAAAAAGTGTTAGATCTTGCCTGGAATCACTCTGAATTTAAAGGAATGCCATTTTACTTGCACCTTTCACCAATAAATGTGATGCAATCCTATGGGTTGACCGAATAAGCAAGATTTCTCCCCAGATTTAGAAATTTAGGCTCTCTCTTTTTAATCTTTGTGATTATGCACAAATGAGTGCACACACTTAGAACTCTTTATCAAATTCTTCCTAACCTGCTCTTCAAGTTGCAATTCCAAGTTTTGAATGATGTCATCTTTTTCCTGTATTAGCGACTCCAGATCTTGACACTTATTATATAATCTTGTCTCTGATTCACTGGTTTGAATATTAGCTGCTTTTAATTTATCTTCCATAACTTGTACCTAAATTCAAAGGATAAAATATTAAAATTATGTGTGTACTTAGGTTATCATAGTATTAAACCTAGAATTTTATCTTAATATTATGTAGATTCCTAAAAGACTTCAAAAAGGAAAATACTAAACAGCAAGGTTTAATGTGCTTAATGATTATAAAGTCTGAAGCCTATTTCACCAAGTGGTGTTACCTTTGAGGTACATACAAACATAAGAAATTCTCAGAATATTGCTATCATATAAAGTAATGTACATGTTTCCTAGAGCAATGACAATAAGCAAAGTGTTATATGAGTATAGAAACAGAGCAGGCCGGGCGCGGTGGCTCAAGCCTGTAATCCCAGCACTTTGGGAGGCCGAGACAGGCGGATCACGAGGTCAGGAGATCGAGACCATCCTGGCTAACACGGTGAAACCTCGTCTCTACTAAAAAACACAAAAAACTAGCCAGGCATGGTGGTGGGCGCCTGTAGTCCCAGCTGCTCGGGAGGCTGAGGCAGGAGAATGGCGTAAACCCGGGAGGCGGAGCTTGCAGTGAGCGGAGATCCAGCCACTGCACTCCAGCCCGGGCGACAGAGCGAGACTCTGTCTCAAAAAAAAAAAAAAAAAAAAAGAAACAGAAAGTTTCCAGCCCTCATTTTTTTCATATTTTCAACAAAGTATAAATTAAGAAAGATGAGTGGTGAGATGAGACCCAGACTGGATAATAATGTATTATGGGAAAAAACTTGAACGTAGGTGAAAAAGAAACATATACACTATGGAAAGGGGGGTGGGGGAAGAAGCTTAAAGCCCCAAATGATGGAATCATAAAAATTAAAAATGTATTAGAGTCTAGATATAGGTAGGAGAGTGCACTCACTGAGGGCTTCTTGATTCATTCATTTAACAAATATTCAGTGAAAATCTGCCAAGTGCCCGACTTATTCCAGGCCCTGAGAAAGCATCAGTGAATAAACTAGACCACCACATCTCTGCCTGTGTAGAAATTACATTCTAGGCCTGGCACAGTGGCTCACACCCGTAATCCCAGCACTTTGGGTGGCCGAGGCAGGCAGATAGTTTGAGTCCAGGAGTTTGAGAAATTACATTCTAGTGGGTAAGAGAGATCACAAATATAATAAATGTTAAAAAAAAAAAAAAAAAGAACAGTACATTACATTACTCAGGTGATAATGATAGAGGCAGGAGGCAGACAAATGCCTACGCAGATGGGGCAGATCCCCAGTGAAATATCCAACCTTCAAGCTGGAAACAGTCCCGGGTAAATCCTTGAACCAGATTGAGAACCTGCCTTCCTGTTTGGCACACTTTCTTTCGATTGATCCCCATCCTCCACCTATTTTACATATACCTACCCTTTCCTAATTGATTTTCTACACTATCATGCCCACTTTTGGGTAATGTCTTTACTTTAACCTTTTTTGTATAGTCACAAGCCAGTCAGCACGCACTCCCTATTCTGAGCCCATAAAAAGCCCCGGGCTCAGCCATATTGGGAACTCTCCTGCTTCGGGTAGGGGGACCACCCCCACCCCTGTCCCCTCTGCACTAAAAGCTGTTTCATCACTCAATAAAACTTCCTGCCTTGCTCATTCTTTGAGTGTCCGTGCGACTACTTCTTCCTAGTTATGAGACAAGAACCCAGATCTAGCTGAGCTAAGGGGGAAAAAATCCTGCATCAATAAGGGTAGTGGGAAAAAAATAGAACAGGGTAAAAGAGACTAAGTGTGTGGCTGGAGGTTGAGTGGTGCTGCAAGTTTAATATCTAAGATAGATTGGTCCTGCTTGGATCTTCTGCGAAACACATCGAGGCATATAAAATCTCAGAAAGGCATATCTGCATATTGTGTTTGCCAACCTACATGGATTATGTAAGTCTATTTAACTCATAGTAAAGTTTAGATTTTCCTATCAACACCTTTTAGTTCTCACTTTTCTCTCCTTTAGTTCTCACTTTGACTCACAAACTTGATCCTTGATTGTAGATGGTCGAGTTGATTGGATGCCTCAGCAGACACTTCACAAGGAGATCCAAGTAAGAGATGTTTGAGATGTTCATGGTAGTACGAAGGAAAATAAAATATTGGGGACTGTATACAATATTAAGACTTTCATTCTATATACTCCAAATAGGTAAGAATATAATCTTAGCAATGTTTCAGATTATATAGGCAAAGAGAAAAAAATAATGTGAAAGCATTTGAGAAATTAAAGATGACAGTTAAGATGAAAATCTGAAATTATTAAAAACATTCTGAAAAGTCACAAGGAATCCTTACTTAAAGCTAAAAAATATTTGACTAATGAGGATTTTCTCCTGAAAGGTATAAAGATTAGTTTGGATTTCTTTTTTTTAACCATGAATGCCAGGTTTCATCTGTGGGTTCACTGCATAAATGTAAATCAACTCGGATGCCAAAACTGTTCTATTTAAATACCAACCACATGGCTGGAAACTAGGAAAATAAAAGCAGATTAAAAAAAAAGAAGAAGAAGAAAAAAAAAATGTATTCCACTATCCAAATGATCATTTAAGCTACCTTAGATTCTAAGTAATATAGTGGGCTTTCTGCATGAGCTGAAGGACAAAGATCCGTATCAAGGACAAAGGTCTGCATCAGAGATGATGTCATGTAAAACCGCCCGAGCAGGACAGAGAGCTGGACAGTAATCTTAAGATGGTATAGCCAGTTGCACATATGGCATTCTGTAGCTGAGGAAGCAGGGAGAGAAGAGCAGAACTCAAGTCCAAAATGGTAGTTCTCTTCTGGGCACAGATTAATAGAAGTAAACCTCAAGAAAAACAAAAGTAACTGAATAAGAATAAAAATAAATGCGACCAGACCTACATCTAGTGTCCCTTTATTAAGTTAAAGCAAGCCACCCTACAGACATTGGGTAGCCACATAAAATAGTCCTATTATTGCTTAGGAAAGGTCTATAGTCCTGGAAAACTATGGTTTGGAACTACTCTTTTATTCTGAATAACACATTCAATTTGGAAGCTGTTATTACATGAATGAATGCTACAGAGCTCCTCGGATGCATCCTTGCCGTCTGAAACTCTTTAATTCGACCATTACTTTTAGACAAACAACTTTCCTAGGCAATAAAAATATTGGCAAAAGGGGCAAAATCTCTTAGAGAGAGAGACCACAAAGTAGTTACAAGCAACCTACTTACCAACTGGAACTATTAAGACCAAGTTCTGTAGACAGGATTCAGCCTTCCTTGGTAATTAATATGAATAAGAGGTCTACAGAAAAGCTAAGAGGTCCACAGAAAAGCCAAGATGCCTTTTAAAACATCTCACCACAACCATATGGAAAACAGCTCACTTGTTTTTCCATTCATTTAACCAGAACCATTTAAGAATTTTAACTATTCAGAGACTGGCCAATAACAAACACCTGTGAATTCAAATTGGTTGTTAAATAAACTCTCACAAATGTGTATACACAGATAGCCTCCAGTGTGGAATGCTTTGTGTTTTTAGGCTACTTTGCTTCTTTACTTCTAGGAGAGCCTCTGGTTGTATCCACCCACCTCAGCGCACTCCTCACCTACTTGCCCCAAACATTCTTGATCCCAAGGTCCCTAAATTCCTGTTCAGCAAAGGGTTAACTCAGTAGACTTGGGGTGCACAGATCCTCCACATTCCAAAGAAATGACTGGTCCTTCACTGGCTCTTGGGAGACAACATCTGATGCCCTGGAATATCTTGACTGTTCAGGCTGCCTTTGTATTAATACAGTTGAGATCTTGGGCCACACCACATGGTTTATATTAATTGTGTGACTTATGGTGAATGCCTGTTTTTTTGTTTGCCTGGGGTCCTGGGCCAAAATGTATCAGTTTGACCTCTGGGTGGGCTGGAGACTGACTAAGAACAGTAAAGTGGATATTTCAGGCCTACATGACTAACTTCTAATCAAAATCCTGGACACCAAGGCTTGAGTAAGCTTATTTGTTGGCAATATTTCATACATTTTGTCACACATTGATGGGAGGATTAAGTGCATCCCTGTGCAACTCCACAGCAGAAAGACAACTGGAAGCTCATACCTGATTTCTCCAGGACACCACTCTATGTGCCCTTTTCCTTTGTTGATTTTAATCTGTATCTTTTCACTGTAATAAATGGTGACCGTGAGCAAAACAGCTTTTCTGGGTCCCATGAGTCATTCTAGCAAATCACAGAACCCAAGAGTACTGTTGGGGATCCCAGTACAGCTTCCAGTGCTATTTCCCATAGGAGAAAGCAGGAGCTGCAAATATTACTCCCATTGTAATTATCCATATCACTATTTCCTTCTTCCCAGTTCTAACCTTATTCCTGTCCACTATACATAATCGAGATGTGACTGTATTTTTGAGAGGGAGTTGAAAGTTTCTATTTCTATATATAAATTGCTATGGCATGACAAAGATTCCTGATTGTTTCCAAACAGAATGACAAAATAGATTGTTTGGAGTATTTTAAATCCCAGACTACTTTCCAGTTACTTAAAATTTACTTGTTGATTTGTTTAGATTGTTTAGATTCAAACAATAACAACTTCCTTATAGATTCTAGATATTAGACCATTGTTGGATGCATAGTTTGTGAATATTTTCTCCCATTCTGTAGGCTGTATGTTTACTCTGTTGATAGCTTCTTTTGCTGTGCAGAAGCTATGGGCAAAGGACATGAACAGACACTTCTCAAAAGAAGACACAAGCTGGGTGTGGTGGCTCATGCTTATAGTCCCAACACTTTGGGAGGCCAAGGAGGGAGGACAGCTTGAGCCCAGGAGTTTGAGACCAGCCTGGGCGACATAGTGAGAACGCATTTCTACAAAAAATTTCTAAAATATTAGTTGAGTGTAGTGGCACATGCCTGTGGTACCAGCTACTCAAAAGGCTGAAGTAGGAGGATCACTGAGCCTGGGAGGTCAAGGCTGCAAGTGAGCCATGATCATGCCACTGCACTCCAGCCTGGGCAACAGAGATAGACCCTGTCTCGAAAAAAATACTTAAATAAAAAAAAAGAAGACATACAAGCAGCCAAGAAACATATGAAAAAATGCTCATCGTTGCTAATCATCAGAGAAATGCAGTTCAAAACCATAATGAGATACCATTTCACACCAGTCAGAATGGCTATTATCAAAAAATTAAAAAATAACAGATGCTGGCAATGCTGTGGCGAAATGGGAACACTTATACACTGTCGGTGGGAATGTAAATTAGCTCAGCCACTATAAAAAGCAGTTGGAGGTTTCTCAAAGAAACAGAAGTACCATTTGACCCAGCAATCCAGTTACTGAGTATATAGTCAAAGGAAAATAAATTGTTCTACCAAAAAAGACACATGCACTTCTATGTTTATCACAGTGCAATTCACAATAGCAAAGATGTGGAATCAACCAAGGTGCCCATCAATGGTGGGTTAGATAAAGAAAATGTGGTATATATACACCAGGGAATATTACACTGCCATACAAAAGAATGAGATCATGTCCTTTGTAGCAACATGGATGCAATTGAAGGTCATTATCCTAAGAGAATTAACGCAGGAACTGAAAACCAAATACCACATGCTCTCACTTATAAGTGGGAGCTAAACATTAAATACACAAGGGCATAAAGATTGGAACAACAGACACTGAGGACTATGAGACAGGGAGCAAGAGATGGGGACATGGGCTGAAAAACTATTGGGACTATGTTCACTGCCTGGGTGATGAAATCATCCATATCCCAAACCTCAGCATCATGCAATATAACCACGTAACAAACCTGCACATGTACCCTCTGAGTCTAAAATAACAGTTAAAATTATTTTTAAATGTGTGTATATATATAAATGTGTTTATATACACACATTTAAAAATGTATATACATATGCATTCTCATATATATATATGAGAATGGGGGACATGGCCAGATATAAGGCTGCAAATAAGGAGAGGGACACACAGGTCTTTGCATGTCATGCTACACTACTTGGATGGGATCTCATAAGAAAGGGAAGTCCATATATTTATAAAATATTTTTTTAAACCTTCTTAGAAAACTTGAACTCAAGAATGTGTCAAAATTTACTGACATGTTATCAAGGAAATCAGCAAGTTGATTATAATTTTTACATGTTTACTGCAAATTAATCATTTGAATCACATTTTCAACACAATTATTTTGGCATAGTACTCCATGATTATAAAGTAGGATTTTTCTTTTTTTTTTAGTTAAACAATCATTTTATTGCTTGAGTACACAGACAAATTTATGCGACCAGGGCAGAGGCTGTAGATGATTCATATTTCCAATTGGGAGGGAGGACTCGCTTGGTCTTATAATATCGAGCCAAACGGTGAATCCGGCTCTCTATCAGAATCAGACGGAATTTAGCATCCTTATCCTTTCTGTTCCTCTCAAGATGCTTTCGAACAGCAACTGCTTTCTTAATTAAATGGTAGAGATCTTCAGGAAGATCAGGAGCAAGTCCCTTAGACTTAGGAATTCTTAAGATTTTATTGCCTGTCACAAAACGTACTTGTGCAACACCATGTGAATCTCTCAGGATCACACCAATTTGTGAAGGAGTCAGGCCCTTCTTGGCCACTTTCTAAATCTGCTCCTTCACGTCGTCAGATGTCAGCTTCAACCAAGTGGGGACGCTGCGTCGACAGGGCAAAGCCGACTGGGACAGGCCCTTCCCGAGAGCATGCATGCGACCCATGATGGCGGCGGTCAGACCTAAAGTAGGATTTTTCTTGCAGAAGTTGAAAATCAAGATCATTAAATAATTTGCTTTCCATATAATGAAGTTTGGGCCTCACATAGCAAAGCATTGCAATGTAATATCCATTACAAGGTCATGGATATTAGAATGACTGAGCAGCATGGATTTATTAAGAGTCAAAAATGACTTCAGGCTGGGCATGGTGGCTCATGCCTGTAATCCCAACACTTGGAGAGGCCAAGGCAGGCAGATTACCTGGAGTTTGAGACCAGCCTGAACAACATGGTGAAACACCATCTAGACTATAAACACAAAATTAGCCAGGCATTGTGGCATGTGCTTGTAATCCCAGCTACTCCAGAGGCAGAGGCAGGAGAAATGCTTGAACCCAGGAGGCAGAGGTTGCGGTGAGCCAAGATCACGCCACTGCACTCCAGCCTGGGTGACAGAGTGAGACTCAGTCTCAATAATAATAATAATAATAATAATAATAAGAACCAGCTTTACAGAAAGGCAAGATTAGCTCATGTGTTAGAATGGTCACAGGCAACTTTAAATGCAGCTGCCACCATGCCTGAATCAAACAAAGGCAAGGGATCAAGCCCCAAATGATAAAATAAAAACACGCATACTTTTATAGGGGAATAATCTACCCTTCTTTGGTTAGCATAAATTAATGAAATATATTAAGGTATTCACCTAATCAGATACTTGGGAATGAATCCTATATGTCAGTATTTTCCAAATATGCTCTTTGCTGCTTTTCTATCTCACAGGAGTACTCATAAGTAGAACTGGGTTGATTTGATCATATTGCCTTCAAAACTTGTGAACAACAACAATAAGGATACACTAGGGCCAGATGTGGTGGCTCATGCCAGTAATCCCAGCACTTTGGGGGGCTGAGGCTGGAGGATTGCTTGAGCTGATGAGTTCGAAACTACTTTGGGCAATATGGTGAGACGCCGTCTCAACAACAACAACAAAAAAAGGTTAAAAAAAAAATTAGCTGGGTGTGGTGGCACATGCCTGCAGTCCTAGCTACTCCAGAGGCTGAGGTGGGAGGATTGCTTGAGCACAGGAAACAGAAGTTGCAGTGAGCTGAGATCGCACCACTGTACTCCAGCCTGGCTGACAGAGCAAGACTCTGTCTCAAAAGACAAACAAACAAAAAAAAGATGTACTAGAACATTAAGTATAAAGATTACCAAGATTTATCTGGCAATAAAATATTTATCTGTGACTTTTTTTGCAGACAATTTAGTTAATTGTTACAGAAGTGAAGCCATTCATTGATAAACAAAGAGAAAAATGTACAAAGCTAAACTATAGAGTTGACCTGGTTTTAGCTAAGTACTACTTTTAGTGGCGAAACATTCCTTTTTGGTTAAGATAAATACAGTTGTTTGAGTCTTAGGACATGGTTCAATGAGAAAAGGCAAGCTGATTTAAGCAACATAAACATCAGATAGGCCACAGTCCCACGGAAATTGTTAAAGATACCAAAGGATTGAGTTACTCTAAGTTATTAACACTTAGTCTTGTAAAGGCCAAAAAGATGACATCATCAGTACATGAGAATTCATCTGCTCTCTGTATTTCCTGTCAACTTTTAGATTTTGACGTAACGTAAAGAAAAAAAGTCCTTCTGAAGTGTAACAATATATGCACTAAATAAATTTAAAGTGTGACAAAAAGAAATGCCTACAGGTTTTGGCCGGGCGCGGTGGCTCAAGCCTGTAATCCCAGCACTTTGGGAGGCCGAGACGGGCGGATCACGAGGTCAGGAGATCGAGACCATCCTGGCTAACACGGTGAAACCCCGTCTCTACTAAAAAATATAAAAACTAGCCGGGCGAGGTGGCGGGCGCCTGTAGTCCCAGCTACTCGGGAGGCTGAGGCAGGAGAATGGCGTGAACCCGGGAGGCGGAGCTTGCAGTGAGCTGAGATCCGGCCACAGTACTCCATCCCGGTCGACAGAGTGAGACTCTGCCTCAAAAAAAAAAAAAAAAGAAATGCCTACAGGTTTTGCTAACTTATGGAAACTCTGAGAGATTTGTAATTCTCTCTCTCTCTCTCTCTCTCTTTTTTTTTTTTTTTTGGTGATGTGGGTAGCAGTATGTCTAAAATAACCAATCCTGGTGTCTTTTTGACTTAAAGATGTAGCACATAGAATTAAATAACTTTATACCCAACATCCTCAAAGAACAACTTCAAAGGAGAGAAGTCCTTCCTGTCAAACTTACCAAGACCAGTGGTTGGCCCGGATGACAGCAAACCTCTGTGGTTTGCTTCCCTTGAATCGGGAACAAGGATCCTTTTTTAAAGAATCCTCACTGGATCTCGTAAGACCCAAGGCATCGGAGCAGAGCAGGGCTGGGGGTGGGACGTAGACAGTTGAAAATCACACATAAAAAATAATTTAATTTAGTTTAATTTTCAAAAACAAACAAATTTGCCACGTATTATGAATTAAGAATTTTAAATTAAGGCAAAACAAAACCATCCTCAATTTCTTTCTCTTTTTCCCATAATACGGGCAGTTAAAGGAGTGAAAGGAAGGGAAGGGAAAGATAGGGAAGAACAGATAGAGAGACATATAGAGACAGCCAGGGTACAGAGGTAAAGAGAGATGCTACTAGGAAGGCCAAAGTCAGAAAACACAAGACAATGAAGGAAAAAGAAGGGAAGGGAAAGGAAGAGGAAAAGAAGGGAAGGGGAAAAGAAGGGAAGGGAAGGGGAGGGGAGGGGAGGGGAAGGGGATGTACTAGAACATTAAGTATAAGATTTATCTGGCAAATGTGTGACTTTTTTCCGCAGACAACTTCATTAATTGATACAGAAGTGATGCCATTCATTAATATACAAAGAGAAAAATGTACAATGCTAAAGTATAGAGTTGAGCTGGTTTCAGCTGAGTACTATTTTTAGTGGTGAAAGTCAGAGAGGCAGACAAGCCCACAAATGTGTGCTGCAAAGTGCGTGACTGAACAGGAACATGCATATACGGCTCAGTACACCTCTGCAGAAAAAGACTAAGACATCTGGTATGCAGTGACAGAGAATGCTGCACTTCTTTCACAGAATTTAAGTAGGCTTTTATGATTTTACTGTTAATTATTGCCTTTGTAGACATGTAAGTGGGAATATCACTACTTGGTACTATCAGCCAAAGAGTATTAAAACACAGGCACAGCATAGGTCCTCACATTACTAATCGTACTTCTACCACCACCACCATTTATTAAGGGCTGATTGCATGCCAGGCACTTTACTTAAATCAGAGTAAATTTTCATAATGGCTAAATAACACTTCTATGTGGCAGGAAATATTCCAAGAACTTTACTCATAGTAACTATTCAATTTTCCCAAAATCCTACGAGCTAGGTATTAGACACTACTACACTGTACAGATAGAAAGCTGAGGCCCAAGTTGAAAAGGTGATAAGAGATGGAGACAGACTTTGAACCCAGACAATTCGGCTCAGGTCTGTGTTCTTAATCACTGTGTTGTACACCTCTACACAATATAAAGAGACTATGAGCTGTGCAAATATTAGCTCTTTTCCATAAGTGACACAACTAAGACTTGAAGAAACTAGAAAGCTTTTTCAGTCAACTAAGTGGGAGAGTTTAGATTTAAATCCAGCTAAAATTTTAAGTTTGTTCCCAAGGCAGAGAAACATGAATTCACCTTGATTTCTCTTTGGCTGTACAGACTTTACCTTGCCAAACAGGTTTCATATTCCTCTCCTGTCTTCATCCTTCCCCTTCAAAAAAGAAAGAAGAGGAGGAGGTGGAGGAGATCGAATTGGGGAGGAGAAGGAGGAAGAGGAGAAAAAAAATCAACAACAACAAAATTTTTAAAAGGCCAAGTTTGCAGCTCACGTCTGTAATTCCAACACTTTGGGAGGCCGAGACAGGAGGATCACTTGAGCCCAGGAGTTTGAGACCAACCCTGGAAACACAATGAGGCCCCATCTCTACAAACAATTTAAAATTAGCTGGGTGTGGTGGCACATGACTGTAGTCCCAGCTACTTGGCAGGCTGAGGCAGGAGGATTGCTTGAGCCTGGGAAGTTAAGGCTACAACGAGCCATGGTCGCACTACTGCATTTCAGCCTGGGCACATAGTGAGACCCTGTCTCCAAAAAAGAAAAATTAACTGCTTATTCCAAACTCTGGACTTTAATTCTATGTGTCTAGAACACCATTGTATGCTAACTGAAATAACTGTCCTCTAGGAATCCTGGAGAAGAGCTGGGTTGGAATTAACCTTGAAATGTGCCCTGCCCATAATTTTCTTGGCAATTTCTATAGTTGTCTTAGATTGGCTTTCCCTCATGTTATATCCTACATTTATCTTCTCCTATCTTGGTAAGACTTATTGGGCATTTCACAATAAGAAAAACTTGTTTATTTTTCTAGGCAGGGATCATTATTAGATGTCAAAAGAATTCTGATCAAGATAGATTCAAACTGTGGAAATGGCCTCTTTTGTGTGTTTAATGTTTAGCTCCTACTTATAAGTGAGAGAATGTGGTATTTGGTTTTCAGTTCCTGCATTAATTCTCTTAGGGTAATGACCTCCAATTGCATCCATGTTGCTACAAAGGACATGATCTCATTCTTTTGTATGGCAGTGTAGTATTCTCTGGTGTATATATACCACATTTTCTTTATCTAACCCACCATTGATGGGCACCTTGGTTGATTCCACGTCTTTGCTATTGTGAATTGCACTGTGATAAACATAGAAGTGCATGTGTCTTTTTTGGCAAAATGATTTGCTTGTTTTCAGCTTAGGGCTGTTATGAATAAAGTTGCTTCACATGTCCATATACCTATATTTTGGTGGATACGTGTTCCTATTTTTCTTGACATACACCTAGGAGTAGAATTGCTGGGTCACAGGCTGGCAAATGTTTACTTTAGTAGATGTTACCAAACAGCTTTCCAAAGTGGATAAATGTACGAAGTTGCATTACTACTGGAAGTGTATGGAAAATTCCAGTTGTTCCGTCTCCTTGCCAACACTTCATTGTTGTTCTTTTAATTTTAGCCATTCTGGATAAGTTAGTGTTGAAAAGAATGCTAATTGAAAAGTCATGGAGAAACGTTAATGCATATCACTAAGTGAAAATGAAGCCAATCTGAAAAGGCCGTATATTGTCTGATTCTAACTATATGACATTCTGGAAAAGGCAAAATGATTAAATCAGTAAAAAGATCAGTGGTTTCCTAGGACGTAAGAGGAGGGAAGGACTGAATAGGTAGAGCACAGGAGACATTAAGGGCAGTGAAACTATCCTATATGATACTATCGAAGAGGATACACATCATAAAACATTTGTCAAAATCCATAGAACACAAAACAGCAAGAGTAAACACTAATGTAAACTATGGGCTTTGGGTGATAATGACGTGTCAGTGTTGGTTCATCAGTTGTAATAAATGTACCACTCTGGTGTTGGATGCTGATGGTGAAGAAAGCTTGAACGTGTGTTGGAGGGGAGAGGATATATGAAAGCTCTGTACTTCATATATCATCAATTTTGCTGTAAATCTAAAACTTCTCTAAATATTAAAGTCTATTTTTAAAAAAGCAATAACCTCCCTGATGAACTCATTGATTTAAACAAAGTAATCAATGGCTACTAATACCACCAAAAAAAAAAAAAAAAAAAAGAGAGAGAGAAAGAGAGAGATAACTAGACATTATTATATACCTTCTGGCGGAAGTCAACAATATCACCCAAGAAGCAGTCTTGAAAAGAGAGAAAGAAAAAAGGTCAACATTTTAGATCTAACTATATTTTACAGGAAATATAGGGGTAGAGGAGCTTGTTAAATCACATCATAGGTAGGCAATCAGCAAACTCCAGAATGTGGAAAGCTTTAGAGAACAAATTAACCCATACAAATAAATTGAAAGAAAAAAAAAGAAGGAAAAAAGGGAAAATGATCCTATAGATTAAATCAAATAGGATTAAATCTATAGAATCAAATGAAATGTGTCAATCTAGTTTAGATCCCAATTTGAACAAATCAACTATTAAAAACAAAAAAAAAAGAGGGCCAGGCACGGTGGCTCACAACTGTAACCCCAGCACTTTGGGAGGCCAAGGTGGGCAGATCACCTGAAATCGGGAGTTCAAGACCAGCCTGACCAACATAGAGAAACTCCATCTCTACTAAAAATACAAAATGAGCCAGGCGTGGTGGCGCATGCCTGTAACCCCAGCTACTCAGGAGGCTGAGGCAGAAGAATAGCTTGAACCTGGGAGGTGGAGGTTGCAGTGAGCCGAGATCGTGCCATTGCACTCCAGCCTGGGCAACAAGAACGAAACTCCATCTCAAAAAAAAAAAAAAAAACAAAAGGTATATAAATAAGAGAATTAAAAAGGGGTACTCAAACAAATACATGTATGTTCTTAACAGCACTAGTCACAATAGTCAAAAGATGAAAAGGTAGAATAGGTAGGGCACGGGAAACATTGAGGGCAGTGACAGTTCATAAAAAGACAATGTCCATAAAAAGACAAATGGATAAACAAATTTTGTGTGTGTGTGTGTGTGTATATATATATATATGGAACATTATTCAGCCATAATGAGGAATAAAGCATGATACATGCTACAACATGGATGAATATCAAAAACATTCTGCTAAATGAAAGAAGCCAGATCACATAGTATATAAATCCACTTATATGAAATATCCAGAATAGGTAAATCCATAGCAATAGAAAGCAGATTGGTGGTTGCCAGGGGCTAGTGGGAGGGGAAAATGGGACTAAATGCTTAATGTATACAGTTTTCTTTTGAGATGAGTTTCCTTTCGACATTTTGGAACTAGATAGAGGTGATGATTGTACACAACACTGAATTGTTCATTTTAAAATGTTAATTTTGGCCGGGCATGGTGGCTCACGCCTGTAATCCCAGCACTTTGGGTGGTTGAGGTGGGTGGATCACAAGGTCAGTAGTTCGAGACCAGCCTGGCCAACATGGTGAAACCCCATCTCTCTAAAAATACAAAAAATTAGCCAGGCATGGTAGTGGGCGCCTGTAGTCCCAGCTGCTCAGGAGGCTGAGGCAGGAGAATCACTTGAACTCAGAAGGTGGAGGTGGCAGTGAGCAGAGACCATACAACTGCACTCCAGCCCAGGCCACAGAGTGAGACTCTGTCTCCAAAAAAAAGTTAATTTTATGTTATGTGAATTCCACTTTGATTAAAGAACAAAACACAGAAGCAATTATTAGCTATTTGGAAAAATTTGAATACTAACTAGATCTTTGATATACTGAAAAATTACCGGTAATTTTTTGGTGTAATGATGGTATTGTGGTTATGATTTTTAAGAGTGTTTGGTTTTAGATTAGTGTAGTATATAATAATGGATGAAATTATACCATGTCAGGGATTTGCTTCTAAATAGTCCAGTGGGAGGGGGGCAGGGGAAGTGGGTGGAGGTACAGATGAGCCATGACTTGACTAATTGCTGAAGTGGGTGATGGGGGTTCACTATACTATCTTCTCTACTCTTGTATGTGCTTGAAGTCTTGCCTAATAAAGTTATAAGATTTCCTTTTCAAGCATAATTAAGAAAATCAAAGATTAGGCTACATTGGGCTTATTTAGAAATCTATTAGGTACTTACTCTATAAAATTAAATCTTTCATGTATCCGCTGAATCTAAAATGAAAATTGAGGGTGATGGGACCTGGTAGGGAGCAGGTCATAGTGGGCTCTCCCACCCAAAACTGAATGGGGTGTCTGGGGCATCAGGGAGCTCCCTTGCCTGGCCCTCAGTGGCCTGATGGAGTAAGAGGGGTTGGTTGAGTGCTTCAGATCTGATCACTATGGTAGGAGAACAAAAATGCATATTGTGTCACATTGTGTACAGCTCCAAAAAGGGGCACTAGTCATGAGTGTCAAATGTGCAGGGCCACAGAAGTGGGTCTTTCTGCATATGCAAATCACATTTCTGGCCGGCTGCACAAAGATAACGTTGATGCCCAGGAAAGAGAAGATGATGGAAAAGGAGAGGAAGAGGAAGAAGATTATTTTGACAAGGAACTCATTCAATTAATAAAACAAAGGAAAGAACAAAGTCGACAAGTAGCAGCCAAGAAGTAAATTCTGATGACAGGTGACCCTAATGGAGCTGAGAACACCAAATTCCTCACCAAGACAGAGAGAGTTACAGTCAGCCAGCGTGGCATCACCCTGGACCTCCATAGCAGGATTGGAATTGGGAAAAAGATGGCTTTAATAATACGTGGAGAAACAGCTTTCTGCATTCTTTGAGGAATAGTGGTGGACCAAAAGGACGTCCTGAGTGGCATTAGGGTGTTGCAGGAGGTTCCTCGACTTGGTTTCACAATCATAGTAATTCTGGAGTTGGTTGGCATTCAAATAGTGGAACAGTAGATTGGAATCATAATGGTACAGGAAGGAATTCCAGTTAGCATTCTGAAGGAACAGGTGGCTTTTCCAGTTGGCATATGAACAACAGTAACAGAAACTAGAAATCCAGTGTATGTAGTAAAAATAATTGCAACTAAAGTGGCCCTGGACACAAATTTCAACCAGGCAGAAACAGAAATTCTAATCGTCAAATGGAAGATGTGACTATGCTGTGAAACAAGAAATCTAGTAAGTCAAACAAATACAATTAAGAGAGATATAATTGGCAGTGGCAAGAAAATGAGAAACTTGGTGTGGCTGCCACATATAGAGGTCCTTCTGAAGGACTTACAAGTGATAAATTTCCTTCAGAAGGCTTACTTGACTTCAATTTTGAGCAGCCAGAAAGCCAAACCACTAAACCAACAGATACTGCAACTTCCAAAATTAGTGGAAAGAATGGCAGTGCAGCAAGGGGGAAAGCCTCGTTGCCAGACTCCTTACCCCTCTAAAATAAAAATTAAAAAGAAAAAAGATTTGGTAGTACTCAAGTTGAAGGAAGGAAACATGACAAACTTAGAGGAAGCATAAGGAATTTCATATGCACTTCTTAGGAAAAATAATTTTGTATTTAAGCCTTTTTTTCCTTTTTAGTTGACACAAAATAATTGTACATATTTGTGTGATACAGAGTGATATTTCCATGTGTGTATACAATGTGTAATGATCGAATCAAGGTAATTAGTATGTCCAGCACCTCAAACATTTATTATTTATTTGTATTGTGAACATTCAGAATCCTCTCTTCTGGCTTTATGAAAATATAGAAAGCTGGCTCTTTTAGCTTTTTGTAAACATGCAATAAATTATAGTTAACCATATTACTCTATAGTGCTGCAGAACACCAGAACTCACTGGAACTCATTGAATAAACTGAATATGACTGAGATCTTTTCATGAAATGAGAAGCTATGGATTTAGATCATTAAACTTTAAGGCTGGGTGGGCCCGTCCAAACCCATCATTTTACTGCTCATTTTACTGCTGGCAAGGCCCAGAAAGGGTTATATGACTTATCAAAACATCTTTTAAAAATAATAAAAGCTGTCTGAGCAAGTGAGCTCACACCTGTAATCCCAACACTTTGGGACATTGAGGATCACTTGAAGCCAGGAGTTCAAGATCATCCTGGACAACATAGTGAGACCCTGTCATTACAAAATTTAAAATTTTTAATAAACAAAAGTTATATTTAAAAACTCAAAGTATGAAAATATAGGGGGCCAGGCATGATACCTCACACCTGTAATCCCAGCACTATGGGAGGCCAAGGTGGGCAGATCACCTGAGGTCAGGAGTTCGAGGCCATCCTGGCCAACAAACCCCATCTCTACTAACAATATAAAAATTAGCCGGGTGTGGTGGTGTGCACCTGTAATCCCAGTTATTCAGGAGATTGAGGCAGGAGAATCGCTTGAACCCAGGAGGCAGAGGTTGCAGTGAGCCAAGATTGCGCCACTGCACTTCAGCCTGGGCCACAGAGCAAGATTCCCTCTCAAAAAAAAAAAGAGGCCGAGCACGGTGGCTCAAGCCTGTAATGCCAGCACTTTGGGAGGCCGAGATGGGTGGATCACGAGGTCAGGAGATCGAGACCATCCTGGCTAACACCGTGAAACCCCGTCTCTACTAAAAATACAAAAAACTAGCCGGGCGAGGTGGTGGGCGCCTGTAGTCCCAGCTACTCCGGAGGCTAAGGCAGGAGAATGGTGTAAACCCGGGAGGCGGAGCGTGCAGTGAGCTGAGATCTGGCCACTGCACTCCAGACCGGGCGACAGAGCAAGACTCCGTCTCAAAAAAAAAAAAAGAAAGAAAGAAAGAAAGAAAATAGGGGAAAAAAATAATTCCTGATTCCATAATTCAAACAATTTTAAACTTTTATTAAAATTTTGGGGTGTTTCCTCCCAGCCTTTTTTTTAACTTTTAGGTTTGACTTTTCCTAATATAACTCTAAGCATTTTTACATATTAATGCATATCCTTAGAAACATTTTAATGATTGTCTAATGGTTCATGGAGTTGATAATAGTTTACTTTTTCATTCTCCTATAATATGGCATTCATACGATTTCCAACTCTTTATGACTACAAATAAAGCTGCTACGAACATATTTATATAAAAAACTTAATTATAGTTAGTATTACCATAGCCATTATAGTTAGTATTACCATAAAAGTTTTCTCAGAAGATAAAACTTCCTAATGGTAGCCTTTTTTTCCTTTGAAAATTTGTTAATGGACAAAATAGAGTTAGATTCTCCATTTCCTTTATGGATCAAGCTATGAACAGTCAAAATGATCAGATGTAGAGGCAGGCTGATGATTGTCTTTCCATTATGAGCCAAACCATCTTTATGTGAGTAGTAGAGGCAGAAAAAACATTTAAACTACAATTTTACTCTACCTGTTGAAAAGCTTTTTCTGCTTGACGTTCAGCATCAATAACTTGTCTCTCAAGCTGCTGCATCTGTAAAGTGAGGGAAAATATAAATACAAAAATTTATTTTTGAAAAATAAGCCTTTCTGAAAAAGGCTTAAAAAAATCTCATAACGTCATCATCAGTTTGGATATTTTAAAGTAGTTCACTGGAGATGAGTTAAATACAGTTAGCACATTAAAGGCTCTTTGCATATTTAAAAGTTGATCAAAATGCCAGAGTTTTGGTACTTTTAATACAAGGACTATATATATACCTCAAGAGTATTCATCAATAAAATTTTCTTCAGTGGATTGTAAATTAAAAATTACTGATTAACACATACTAAGAACAAGAAAATAAATCTAAGAGGAAAGAAAGGCTTCAAATGTCCTATTTGACGGTTTGATGAAAAAGTCATAATGACATCAGGGAAGCGATGTGTTCTTGTCAATTCCGTGGGTGCTATGTTTCAATAAAAACTCTGGGTTGTTTTACATTCTTACAGATTGATGGAGAGAGTATAGAAGAGATTCTTTGATTAAAGAATCTCTTTAATCAATCACTGACACACAAACACTAAAACGAATATTATAAGGAGAATTTTAAAAGCCTTAAGAAGGACCCGATGCTAATCAACATAGGGATGTGTTGTACCAGGGGCTGAATACACTAATCGTGAGGTATAACTCAATTTTATTCTTTTTGGCTCAGTGCTGATGTCTGGCCCACTTCAGAGCCGTCTGTGACTCGATCTCTGCTCAATTTCAACGTTATTGTTGGTTGGGAGGCCAGGCGCGCAGAACTCCCAGTACACCTCTCACTCGCAGCAGCCCGGACCCCACCCGCAGTGCCGGCCGAGTCCGGCTCCTGCCCCGCCCCCTTCTCTACGCCACCGAGAAGCGACCTTCCGCAGCTAGAGTGGCCCAACCGGGAGCGCGGCCGTGAGCTCCGGAAGGCGCGGGACCCCCCAGGACCCGGTCCCAGGCTGCCTTTGACCCGGGCGCACTGTCCTCAACGCCTGGAAAATGGTTTCCGCTAGTGGGACATCATTTCTTAAGGGTATGTTGCTTGGGAGCATTTCTTGGGTTTTGATAACTATGTTTGGCCAAATTCACATTCGACACAGAGGTCAAACTCAAGACCACGAGCACCATCACCTTCGTCCACCTAACAGAAACAATTTCTTAAATACTTCAAAAGTGATACTTGTGGAACTCAGTAAAAGTATTCGTGTTTTCTGTATCATCTTTGGAGAATCCGAAGATAAGAGTTACTGGGCTGTACTGAAAGAGACCTGGACCAAACACTGTGACAAAGCAGAGCTCTACAATACTAAAAATGATAATTTGTTCAATATAGAAAGCAATGACAGGTGGGCACAGATGAGGACCACTTACAAATATGTCTTTGAAAAGTATGGTGACAACTACAACTGGTTCTTTCTTGCACTTCCCACTACGTTTGCTGTCATTGAAAATTTAAAGTACCTTTTGTTTACAAGGGATGCATCCCAACCCTTCTATCTGGGTCACACTGTTATATCTGGAGACCTCGAATATGTGACTGTGGAAGGAGGGATTGTTTTAAGTAGAGAGTCGATGAAAAGACTTAACAGACTTCTCAATAACTCTGAGACCTGTGCAGATCAAAGTGTGATTTGGAAGTTATCTGAAGATAAGCAACTGGCAATATGCCTGAAATATGCAGGAGTTCATGCAGAAAATGCAGAGGATTATGAAGGAAGAGATGTATTTAATACAAAACCAATCGCACAGCTTATTGAAGAGGCATTGGCGAATAACCCTCAGCAAGTAGTAGAAGGCTGCTGTTCAGATCTGGCTGTTACTTTTAATGGATTGACCCCCCAAAAGATGGAAGTAATGATGTATGGCCTGTACCGGCTCAGGGCATTTGGACACTATTTCAATGACACACTCATTTTCTTGCCTCCAGTTGGTTCAGAAAATGACTGAGGGCTGGAGAATAATAGACATGTGCTGTCCAAGAGCACTTGAAATGTGGCTAGTCCAAATTCTGATACAGTGTAAAATACACACTTCATTCAATAATTCATATATTATTAGAAAACAGTATGAAGACATAAAACATCTCATTAGTAATATTTTATATTGACACCACACTGAACTAATGTTTTGGGTATTTTGCATTAAATAAAATATACTATTAAAATTAATTTTACCTGCTTTTTAATTTTATTAATGTGTCTATTAGAATATTTTAAGTTACACATGTAGCTTACATATTTCTACTGGATAATAAAGGTGTAGAACATTTGTTGTCACCATGTATGGCCACGTATTTAACTGCCTGTCCACATGGCAGCATTTTTTTTTTTTTTTTGAAATGGAGTCTTGCTTTGTCACCCAGGCTGGAGTGCAATGGCACAATTTCGGCTCACTGCAACCTCTGCCTCCCAGGTTCAAGTGATTCTCCTGTCTCAGCCTCCTGAGTAGCTGGGACTACAGGTACACACCACCATGCTGAGCTAATTTTTGTATTTTTAGTAGAGACGGCATTTCACTATATTGGTCAGGCTGGTCTCGAACTCCTGACTTCAGGTGATCCACCCGCCTCAGCCTCCCAAAGTGCTGGGATTACAGGTGTGAGTCACCGCGCCCAGCCCCATGGCAGCATTTTAAAAGGTAGTTCATTGCAGGGATCTAGATTCTGGAAGAGGTTTCAAATATTTGGATAGGTAAATAATATCGTGCAAGTGCATTCTCAGTACCTCATATTTAATTTCTGTGAAAATATTTCAAATGTTTAATGAGCGAGTATTGTGGTTTCAAAGCATTTTGTTGAATTACTTATTTAGACTATGGCACTATATAGAAGCAACTGGACAAGTATTATGTCTTTTGGAAGTCTCTAGAATATTCCCTAAACCAAAAACCACCTAGCAAATACATGCCAATACCACATTCTTCCACCACTGGCAATATGCTGACAATTGTCATTTCTACAATATAACTATATTCTATTTTCAGGGAAATTTGGTTTTTCTGGAGCCTTAGCCTGGATTTTGAATATTGTCAGGATTGCCAGGAGAAACAGAAGAATGCACAAAATTTTGCTAGTGAAAAAAATAGTTTTCTTAAGAGGACTATGCAAATATCTTGTCTGATTTCTCCTTCTCAAATGTTTAGTTTCTAGTGATAACAGGAAGGACAAAAGTCAGCTTGCTTCACTGTTACATAACTAATACAGGTCTTTCTACATAGTGAGTATTTAATATATTACAAATTATTGATGAAATGACAAAGCTCTCTGTCATGCCTAAAGTACCATGCATATATTAAGGACAGTATCATTATTTTTACCACTGCCAAATAACTTTTTTTCTGCTCCTATGGCACTGACTTCCTATCTTGTACTATCTTCCCAACTACATTGTAAGTTGCTTGAAGGCAGAATCCGGCTCAAAAGTTACTTGCTTTCTTAACGAAAAGGAGGTAATCCTTGAAATATTAATATAGGGAAAATTGGAAAGAATACTGAAATGAAAAGCAAGACCTAAATTGGAACCCAGATTCCAATACTTACTAGCTATGTGATGATGGGTACATTATTTAACTTACCTGAGTCTCTGCTCCCTACCTGTAAAATGATACAACACTTATTTCACAGCATTTATGTGAAGATTAAACAGAAAAGCATCCAACATAGTATCTAATACTTAATAGGTGTACAATGAATATTTACATAGAAATTTTTAAAGCAGCCTATTTCTACCATATATGTGTTATTTTTATGAATAATTTTAAGTTAGGAAACTCTACTATTTACCAATAGTTTGCCACTGGACTCTAAAATTCTTGTGTATAAAATGTGGATAATATAACCTGTTCTAACTACTTTACAGGATGTTGTAGGGATAAAAATAAGAAAATATATTCAAGCAATGTGAAAAGCTGGTGGTATCTCATTTATTTAAAAATATTATGGTAGCAGTTGTAGTGTTATAATTTGAATGATAAAACTAAAAGTCACAAATGTCCCAAAACAGGATTATGTAAATATATAAATAATGGTACATCCATACAGTTAGATACCATACAGTCATTACAAATTTACATGGGTGGAGGAAATGATATATTTGGGACTAGTCTCAATATAACACAGGAGGAAAGAAGTAGGTCAGGGTGCAGATGAAACAGGATTGGCCCTGAGTTGACAACCATGAAAGCTGGGTGATGTGTACATGAGGGTCCATTATAACATTCTGCTTACTGTTGTATGTTTGAAAATCTCTCTAATAAAAAGTTTGAAATATATATGAAAAGATGTAAATGACATATTTAAAAATAAGTGTGAATTATATATAGAATGATATTATACATAAATGATATACTGAGGAGAAAGGGACTGCAAAGCAGTAATGAATGTTGCAATCAAATTTTTGTTAAAAAATTTATGTGTGCCTGTTTTTATGGAATTACATAAGCCAAGGACAAGGAGTTGTCTATATCTAAGTGACAGGATTATGGATAAAGTAGTTTGTATCATACATGATGAGGCACCACAGGGAGTTTTATGGAGCTGAAAAAAGTAAGAGAATAATGGCAGGGAGGAAAAAAAAAAGAGTGTTAGAACCTTGCATTAGAAATAGTAGCCAATTGTCAATCAAAGGTAATTCTCCTCCCTTAGAGGGAATGAGTAGAAAATTAAGAGGAAGATTTTCAAATAACTTGTGAAATTAGAGAGGCTATATATAAATGTACATAGAAAAAGGGTTCAAATGCTGAAGTGGAATCTAACTAGGTGACAACTGGTGATGATGCCACTGCTAATCAGGAGGTCATTAGTGACTTTTGTGATTCCAGCTGCACTGTGGACAAGTGAGGGCATAAGCTGAAATGCAAGACTCTGAATGAATTAAAATCATTAGGAAGAGCAAATTAAACCTAAAGCCAACAGAAATTTAAAAACTAATAATAAAGATCACAGGAGAAATGAATAAAATTAAAAACATAAAAACAGAGAAAAATCAATAAAACCAAAAGCTGGTTCTTTAAAAATATCAATACAATTGATAACTCTCTAACCAGACTAATAAAGCAAAAAATAAAACAGACACAAATTATCAATATCAATAATGTAAAGGAGACATCACCACAGACCCCACAGATGCTAATGAAATAACAATATTATGAACTACTTCATGCTCATAAATTGAATAAAATAGCAAAGCTCATTTAAGAAGAAATAAGTTAGCTTAATAGCCCAATGTCTATTAAATAAATCACACTTGTAGTTAAAAACTTTCCCACAAAGGAAACCCCAGGACTGGACGGTTTCACTTGTGAATTCTACCCAAAAATGTATGGAAGAATGAATAGAAACTCAACAAAAACTCTTCCAGAACATAAGAGAAGGGAATGTTTCCTAACATATTTTATAAGGCCAGTATTGCCAAAACCAGAAAAAGATTAGACTAATATTCTTGTGAATACAGATGCAAAAATCTTTAACAAAATATCAGCAAATCCAATACACATACACATAAAAGATACACATACACATACACTAAACATACACAATAAAGATAATATGTCATGACTAAGTGGAGTTTATCCTAGGAATGCAAGGTTGTTTTAACATCTGAAAAATAAACCAATGTAGTTCATCATGTCAAGAGGCTAGAAAAGAAATATTTCAATAGACAAAGAAAAATCATCTGACAAAATTCAACATCCATTCACAATAAAAATCTCTTAACAAACTAAAAATATAAGGAATTTCTGATACCTACTAAAAGGTATCTACAAAAAAAACCTATAACTAACATCATACTTAATGGGAAAGACTGAATGCTTTCCCCCACAAGAATGTCGTTTTACCACTTTTACTCAAGGTTTTACTGCAGGTGCTAGCCAATGTAATAGCCAAGAAAGAAACATAAAAAGTGTATATTCTGGAATGGAAGAAATAATTCAATATTTATTCACAGATGACATGACTATCTACACATAAAGTCCCAAATAATCTACAAAAGAACTAATAAATGAGTTTATTAAGGTCATAGGATACGAGGTCAATATACAAAAATCTGCTGTATTTCTATATAAGAGCCATAAACGGCCAGGCGTGGTGGCTCACGCCTGTGATCCCAGCACTTTGGGAGGCCGAGGTGGGTGGATCACCTAAGGTCAGTTCTAGACCAGCCTGGCCAACATGGTAAAACCCTGTCTCTACTAAAAATACGAAAATTAGCTGGGCATGGTGGCAGATGCCTGTAATCCCAGCTACTCAGGGGCAGAGGCAGGAGAATCGCTTGAACCCGGGAGGCAGAAGTTGCAGTGAGCCAAGATCGTGCCATTGCACTCCAGCCTGGGGGACAAGAGTGACATTTCATCTCAAAAAAAAAAAAAAAAGGTTAAAAAAATAAGAGCAATAAACAGTTGAAATTAGAATTTAAACAACAGTAGCATTTACAAAAGTATCAAAACCATAAAATACTTAGGTATGAATGTAACAAAATAAGCACAATATTTGTATGCTGAAAACCACAATATACTGATTAGAAAAATTAAAGAAGAGCTAAATAAATGGAGAGTTAAACTATGAGTCAGAAGACTCGATATTATTGTCAGTTCTCTTCCAATTGACCTATAGATTCCACCCAGTCTTAATCAAAATCCTAGCAGGCCTTTCTGCACAAATTAAGAAGTAGAATCTGAAATTGGCATAGAAATGCACAGGACCTAGAATAGCCTAAACAACTTAGAAAAAAAAATAGAATATTTATAATACCTGACATCAAGACTTATAAAATTGCAATAGTAGTCAAAAGAATGATATTTGGGTAAAAACAGACATATTAGATGAATAGAACAAAATAGCGTTCAGAAATACACTTTAAAATATGCAATTTTTTTCCAATTTTTATTGGTTTACTCTATCTTCATTGTCAGATCATATAGCCATCACATACTACAATCTCCCTAGTTACTCTAGTTGTCTGAACCTCATTCTCTAAATTTCTTAGGGAGAACTCCTAGGAACAATATTTTCTGAGTTCTTTAACTGCTAATAGCTGCTTCCTATGCCCTTTATAGTTGAAAGCCAGCTCTGCTTAACACAAAAACCTTGGATCATATGTGCTTTCCTTGATATCTGAAACATGGTATTCCATGTTCTCCTGGCATAAAGCATTACTATCAGTGTAACAACATAATTTTATTCTCCTAATGATATAAAGGTCATGTTTTTATTTTTGCCTAAATACCTAAAGAATGTTTTCTTTTTCTTTAACATTCAGTATTTTGATGAAAAATATGCCTTGAAGTAGGTCATTCTAGGCTAATGTTCTCAGCCACATGATCCCCTATTTCAATATGCAACATTTTGCTTTTTTAAGTTTCTGTAAACTTTTCTTAAATTATACTGTTTGCATTTGTTTCATTCCCTTGTTTTGATTTTTTTCTTCAGGGGCTTCTTTTATCTGTATATTGTATCTTCTTTGCTTATCTTCAATACTAGTCATTGTTTCAAATCCTTTTTACCTTTATCAAAACATTTTGATGTTTAAAAGTTTCTGGGAGACTGAGACATGAGAATCACTCAAACCCAGGAAGTGGAGGTTGCAGTGAGCTGAGATCACACCACTGCACTCTAGCCTGGGCAAGAGTGAGACTCCGTCTCAAAAATTAAAAAAAAAAAAAGAGTTTCTTCCTTTTCACCTTGATTTCTCATTAAAGCATTATGTGTTGAGTTTATCAATTCTTTTGCTGACCCAGAAGTTCTACTTAAGAGAAATAAAGAATACAGCTAAATGATAGAGGCCATTCACTAAAAACTATACACCTTATGTCATACTGTATGATGCTCTAAAATAGGCAAACCTAAAGGTCCAGAAACTATATCAGTGATTGCCAGGGCTTAGAGTTTGAGAAGAAGACAGACTATTAAGGCATAGGGGGGAAATTTCTGAGGTGATGGAAACAGTGTGTATGTTGATTGTGGTAGTGGTTACGGAATCGTGTATATTTGGCAAAACTCTTTGAACTAAACACCCAAAAGGGTGACTTTTACATATGTACTCAATTAACTTGACCAAAAAATTTTTTTAAAAAGTACGTTGCAGGCCAGGCACAGTGGCTCACACCAGTAATCCCAGCACTTTCAGAGGCCAAGGTGGGTGGATCACTTGAGGTCAGGAGTTCGAGACCAGCCTGGCCAACAGGGTGAAACACTGTCTCTACTAAAAATACAAAAATTACCTGAGTGTGGTGGTGCGTGCCTGTAGTCCCAGCTACTTGGGAGGCTGAAGCAGAAGAATCACTTGAACCTGGGAGGCAGAGATTGCCAGTGAGCCCAGATCACGCCACTGCACTCCAATGCAGTGAGACTCTGTCTCAAAAAAACAAAAACAAAAAAAAGTACCTCGCAACCCCAAATTCCAAAACATACAAAGAAAACTAAGAAATACAGATAATAGTATCAATGGTCAAAAGACCAATTTAGTCTGGTAAAATAAAAATGATAACACCACGTGAAAGACTTTAGATTTCTTATATTTAGGATTGTCAAAGAGATGAAATGAGAATGACATCTATTTTTTAAAAGACAAGAATTGAAAAAAAGAAGAAAAACAGCAGGAAGGTGTTAAACAAGAACAAGCAGGCAGGAAAATAAACCAGTTTAAAGTCTTGGCCAGGCTTGGTGGCTCACGCCTGTAATCCCAACATTTTGGGAGGCTGAAGCAGGCGGATGGCTTGAGCCCAGGAGTTCGAGACCAGCCTGGGCAACATGGCAAAAACATCAGTTCTACAAGAAAAAAAAACAAAACACAAAAATTAGCCAGGCATGGTGGCATGCACCTGTATTCCCAGCTACTCAGGAGACTGAGGTGGGAGGATTGCTTCAGCCCAGGAGGTCAAGGCTGCAGTGAGATGAGATCAAGTCACTACACTCAGGCCCAGGCAACAGAGTGAGACTCTGTTTCAAAAAAAAAAAAAAACAGAAAAAAAAGCCTTAAAAATGTAGAAATACACAGTCGCTGAAAGAGAAAAAACTCAATAGATGGTTCAGTAGCCAGCTTCTTTTTTTTTTTTTTTTTTTGAGACGGAGTCTGGCTCTGTCTCCCGGGCTGGAGTGCAGTGGCCGGATCTCAGCTCACTGCAAGCTCCGCCTCCCAGGTTTATGCCATTCTCCTGCCTCAGCCTCCGGAGTAGCTGGGACTACAGGCGCCCGCCACCTCGCCCGGCTAGTTTTTTGTATTTTTTAGTAGAGACGGGGTTTCACCGGGTTAGCCAGGATGGTCTCGATCTCCTGACCTCGTGATCCGCCCGTCTCGGCCTCCCAAAGTGCTGGGATTACAGGCTTGAGCCACCGCGCCTGGCCCAGTAGCCAGCTTCTAAATGGCTCTCAACAATCCTCACCTTCTGGTAATCACACCCATGTGTAGTTTCTTCCTTCACAACATAGGGCTGACCTCTGCAACCAACAGGATATTGTGGAAATGATGAAGTATGACTTCTGAGGGTAGGTAATAAAACGCACTGCATCTTCCACCTTGCATTCTCTTGGATGACTTGCTCTGGGGGAAGCCAGCCACCATGTTGTGAGAACCCTCAAGCAGTCCTGTGGAGACATCCATACACTTAGGGACTGAGGCTTCCTACCAACAGCCAATACCAATTTGCCAACAACCATTTTGGTGAACCACTGAAAGTGAACCCTCCAGCTCCAGTCAAGCCTTCAGATTACTACATCCCAGACCAACATTTTAACTGCAGCCTCATCGAAGACATAAGCTAAGTCGCTCCCAAATTTCTAATCCGTAGAAACTGTGCAAGATAATAAATGTTTATAGTTGTTTTAAGCCATGAAATTTTGGGGTTGTTAATACAGCAATAGATAATACAGATGAAGTAAACTCTACTCTGAACCCAGTAGAAGAGAGAGCTCATAACATGAAAAATTGTACAAAGAATTCATGTATCATTTAATACGTGTGAGCGTGAAAAATATAAATTACCAGATTTAAGAGATATGCAGAGACTTCAAAGTAATGGGAAGAAGCAGAAGAAAAAAGTGAGCAAATAGGAATAGCACAATTATGCTGAAAGATAAAAGTACACTCCCTGTACAATGCAGAATAATTGCCTAAGGCCTAGATGTTTTATTTTAAAAAATGAAATGAAAGCTCAAGATAATAATACAAAGGAAGATGAAGAAATATTCAATGGGTAGTCGAATAATGTGAAGATCACTGTTCAGAAGACAGAAAATGATATTGTATCAACTTTAGCTTCTGCAAGGACAATTTATATTATATATGTATGTGTTATAATTTAAAGTGTAGGCACAATTGTAGACATGGAAGAAGGAGGGCAAAACTTAGTGTTTACCCTTAAAATTTTAAGACACACCTGTAATATAAATTATTATCTGCCCCACCCTACACCAGTCTGCCCAGTGTCTATCAATGCTGCAGATACTGGGAATACATTTAGAGATCATCTTCTGCAGAGGTAGGTCCACCCTCCCTTGAAGTACAGACAGACCTGCGTGGTGCACTACATGTGAAACTTGAAAACAATTCAATTTCTCAATAGACAGAAACAAGTTTATGTTAGACAACCAGAAGGTGATCCAGTAACTCCTATCCCATGTGCTGTTTTACCATGGGATGTCCTCCATCAAGAGATAGAGGATATTTCCCCTTCCCTTAACACTGGGCCACGCTGTGATGGGCTTTGGTTGTTAAGAGTGCTTTGTACCTTTTGAGACTGGGCCTGAAGAGATTTGCAGCTTCCACTTGCTCTTTCTTGGAGCCCTCAATCACCGTGGAAAAAGATCTGGCTGTCTTAGGATCGGTTTAGCAGGGTGGCTAGGATAGTTTCCAGTTGTTTCACCACTCCCAGCTGAGGCATCAGATATGTGCGTGAAATCAAAGTGTGGCGGCATGAGCCTGTAATCCCAACTTCTTGGAAACACCTGTAATCCCAACTACTTGGAAGGCTGAGACGGGAGGCCAGCAGACCTAGACATCCAAGTGAAATCATCTTGGATATCCAGACCCAGCTGTCCCAGCACCCGCAGTGAGTCCACCCTCCAGCTGATTTGCCAACTGAATGCAGTCACATGAGTGATCCCATTCCACGTCAAACAGAGTAAAAGAACCACCAACAGAATCATGAACAAATAAAATGATTGTTAATTGAAGCCACTAAAGATTTTTTGTTTGGTTTGGTTTGTTTGTTTGTTTTTTGACATGGAGTTTCCCTCTTGTTGCTCAGGATAGAGTGCAGTGGCATGATCTCGGCTCACTGTAACCTCTGCCTCCTGGGCTCAACCAATTCTCCTGCCTCAGCCTCCCAAGTAGCTGGGATTACAGGTACTTGCCACCATGCCTGGCTAATTCTTTGTATTTTTAGTAGAGACAGGGTTTCACCATGTTGGCCAGGCTGGTCTCAAACTCCTGATCTCAGGTGATCCACCTGCCTCAGCGTCCCGAAATGCTGGGATTATGGGCGTGAGCTACCGCACCCAGCCCACTACAGTTTTCTTTAATGGACAAAAATTCTATATATTTATTGTGTACAACACGATGTTTTTAAATATGTATACATCGTGGAATGGCTAAATCAATAAAGCTGCTACGTTTTGAAGTAGTTTTTTATGCAGCAATAGATAACCCCAAGGTTACCCTGTTATGTGTCGACCTGTAAAGATAATCCTCTGACTATTCCTGTGATCATCTTATCTGGTCATCATTCCACTGGAAGTCACTCTCATTTTGACATGCAGCTTCTAGGAATATCTTCTCTTAGCTCTCAGTCCTTGGATGTGAAATGGAGAAATTCAGTGTCTCAGCTTCAAGAAGTATACTCATAAAAACTACAGAGCGGCCGGGCGCAGTGGCTCACGCCTATAATCCTAGCACTTTGGAAGGCCGAGGCGGGAGGATCACGAGATCAGGAGATCGATACCATCCTGGCTAACACGGTGAAACCCCATCTCTACTAAAAAACCACAAAAAATTCTCTGGGCATGGTGGAGGGCGCCTGTAGTCCCAGCTACTCGCGAGGCTGAGGCAGGAGAATGGCCCTGGGAGGTGGAGCTTTCAGTGAGCGGAGATGGCGCCGCTGCACTCCAGCCTGGGCGACAGAGCAAGACTCCGTCTCAAAAAAAAAAAAAGTACAGAGCTTTTCCTAACTTTCCATTCCACAAACTGTATAAACATATACCAAAAATAAATGTATTACACAGATTTGTTTTGAGGTAAAAAAAAAAAAAAAAAAGTCCATTTAAATCATTAAGATAGGCTGGGCACAGTGACTCATGCCCACAGTCCCAGCACTTTGGGAGCCTGAGGCGGGCAGATCACTTGAGGTCAGGAGTTTGAGACCAGCCTGGCCAACATGGCAAAATTCCATCTCTACCAAAAATACAAAAATTAGCCGACATGGTGGCACACACCTATAGTCCCAGCTACTCAGGAGGCTGAGGCATGAGAATCACTTGAACCCAGGAGGCAGAGGTTGCAGTGAGCCAGTATCATGCCACTGCACTCCAGCCTGGGCAATACAGCGAGACTCTATACCCCCTCCCCCCAAAAAAACAAAAAAAATCACTAAGATACATTCCAGATTAAATCGATGATAAAGTATTAATGGCACAATGATAAGTTAACCTTCAAAGAAAGGTTTTTCTGAACAAAGAATGTGTATTTTTTTCTTTTCATGAAAATGCATCTAATATTACAAATTAAAAGTCTGCTCCTGTTGCAAAGCTCAAGGAGTTGTTGAGGGCTGAATTACTCTCCAAGATGAAAAATCTCATTCAGTTGTAATAATCATCCTACTCCAAGTGTTATTTCCAACCCGTCCCCACACCACCTTAGGCTTTCAAAGTAGGTCGTTTTGTGGTAATGTTGGAAAAACCACTAGTTCTCTGTAGGACAAGGTGAGGCATCTGAAGTCTTTCTGGTTACCTGCCATTTTATGGTTTCTAATGGATTCACGTAGCATTTAGCATCTTCCATTGTCCATCAAAGATACATAATTACCTAAATTTCAAGAGTTTCCTGAAAGTTTAAATTGAAGGTGCTGGTTTGTGTTCTAGAAAATGCCTAGTTTCTAAAGTGTTATCTAAAGAAGAATCAATCCCAGCTGTTTTAAGGATTTCAGCAGTTCCTGGTTTTGACACCTTGCTCTCCGCTGCTCTTGATTTCCTAACCTTTCCTTCACCAAATCCCCCACCACTACACTATCCTATACAGATTTATTTTTAATCATCCCCAACATTTCCTTGCCGCATTCCAGTTTGAAGTTCTATTATAATGTTATAAAGTATTTGTGCGAGCCTTTTTTTTCCCCCCCCGGCATCATATCATAGCACTGCAGCCCAGAACTTCTGGGTTCAGGCGATCCTCTTGCCTCAGCCTCCCGAGTAGATGGGGCTACAGGTGTGCACACCACACCTGGCTAATTTTGATCTCTCTATTTTAATTTTTTTGAGACGGAGCCTCACTCTGTTGCCCAGGCTGGAGTGCAGTGGCACGATCTTGGCTAGCTCACTGCAACCTCCATCTCCCAGGTTCAAGCAATTCCCCCACCTCAGCCTCCTGAGTAGCTGGGACTACTGGCGTGTGCCACTACACCTGACTAATTTTTGTATTTTTAGTAGAGAAGGGGTTTCGCCATGTTGTCCAGGCTAGTCTCGAACTCCTGACCTCAAGTGATCTGCCCACCTCAGCCTCCCAAAGTGCTGGGATTACAGGCATGAGCCACCACGCCCAGACTATTTTTTAATTTTTTGGTAGAGATGGGGGTGGGGGTGGGGTCTTACTATGTTGCCCAGGCTGGTCTTGAATTCTTGGCCTCAAGCAATCCTCCCACCTCAGCCTTCCAAAGCACTGGCATTATAGACATGAGCCACTGTGCCAGTCAATGCTGGCAATTAAAAAAAAAAAGAGATAAGAGTTTTAAGTGGTTACACTTAACAGAAATTCAGTGTATAACAGTCATCATCTGGCCGGGCGCAGTGGCTCACGCCTGTAATCACAGCATGTTGGGAGGCCAAGGCAGGTGGATCACGAGATAAGGAAATTGAGACTATCCTGGCTAAGACGGTGAAACCCCGTCTCTACTAAAAATACAAAAAATTAGCCAGGCATGGTGGTGGGCACCTGTAGTCCCAGCTACTCGGGAGGCTGAGGCAGGAGAATGGTGTGAACCCGGCAGGTGGAGCTTGCAGTGAACCGAGATCACGCCACTGCACTCCAGCCTGGGCAACACAGTGAAACTCAGTCTCAAAAAAAAAAAAAAAAAAAGTCATCATCTCTGTTAATTCCTAGACTGGTATAAATTTTGTTGCTATTCTAATTGCTGTTTTTATCTCTATTATGCTTTTTTAAAGTCAGTTGCTGTTGGCACAAAGAAATGTGATTTGTTTTTGTTTTTTGTTTTGAGCATGCCAATCTTATATCCAGGAGGCAAAAGCTGCAGTGAGATGAGATTGCGCGCCACTGCACTCCAGCCTGGGCGAAAGCAAGACTCTGCCTCAAAAAAAAAGAAAAGAAAAGAAAAGTAAAAAGAAAAATAAATTCAATCTAGAGCTTCCAAAAATACCAGGAGGGAAGAAGGATGGAAACAGGGAGAGATAAAGAAAACTTGATCAACATGACATACAGAAAATAGAATGCATTTATTTTGATTTCAGATATATTTAAAGATATTATTTCTGTAGTTGGATAAAGAAATCTGGCTACACACTATTTAAAAGAGCATAATTTTGCCAGGCATGGTAGCTCATGCCTATGATCTCAGCACTTTGCAAGGCCAAAGCAGGCAGACAGCTTGAGCTTACAAGTTCGAGACAAGTCTGACCAACATGGCAAATTCCCATCTCTACCAAAAAAAAAAAAAAAAACCAAAAAACCAATACAAAGATTAACTGGGCATGGTGGTATGCACTTATAGTCCCAGCTACTCAAGAGGCTGAGGTAGGATAGCTTGAGCTTGGAGAGGCAGAGGTTGCAGTGAGCTGAGATTTCACCACTGCACTCCAGCCTGGGTGGTAGAGCTAGTCCTTGTCTCAAAAAACCAAAAAGCATATTTAAAACATTTCACTATGAGGTTGAAATTAAAGAGATAGAAAAATAGACCCAAATATTAATTTAAAACAATATTAAAACCAGACAAAACTAGCAATAAAGAGAATCAATAATTATAAATGAAGCAATTCATCAAGAAGATATAACAATCCTGATCCCAAGCACATCTAACATCAAAATATATGCGGCAAACAGGTTTGATTCTTTGCGACGCATTCTGAAAACTCACAATAAATTGTTATTTTGTTTAGATAATGATTTCCATGGGAACATCCTATTAACATGTCCCCTGAGAAAACTAAACAAGCCCATTTACTTCGCAACTGGATTTACTTTGTGTTTGTTTTTATGTTTCTCAAAACCTTATTGAATAACATAAAGAAGGCCGGCCGGGCGCAGTGGCTCATGCCTGAAATCCCAGCACTTTGGGAGGCCAAGGCAGGCAGATCACAAGATTAAGAGATCATGACCATCCTGGCCAACATGGTGAAACTCCATCTCTACTAAAAATACAAAAAAATTAGCTGGATGTGGTGGTGCACACCTGTAGTCCCAGCTACTCAGGAGGCTCAATTGGCTCCCCTCTCTGCCTCTCCCCTATAGAATCTCCTGTTTCCTGTATCCCATGCCTTCCTCGTTCTTGGTTTACTTCCTCCTTTTAATAAAGCACTCCTTTTGGAGAGTCCTCAGAGAAGTTACATGGGACCTTGAATGTCTTCAAAATATCTTCATTCTACCTTCAAATAAAATTCATAATTGGCCTCGGTACAGAATTCTGGGTTTCATA
The DNA here is from genome assembly GCF_002776525.5 of Piliocolobus tephrosceles. Taxonomy (NCBI): domain Eukaryota; kingdom Metazoa; phylum Chordata; class Mammalia; order Primates; family Cercopithecidae; genus Piliocolobus; species Piliocolobus tephrosceles. The sequence goes on along the minus strand of NC_045448.1, from coordinate 43,826,207 downwards.
TAATTTTCCTTCAGAATTTTGAAGACATTGTTTCATCATCTTCTAATCTCTAGTGGTGCATTTGAAAGATCTGAAGCCATTTCAATTCCTGATGCTTTGTATGTGACCTATTTTTTCTCTCTGAAAGCTTTGCAGAATCTTTTCTTTGATCTCTATATTCTTTTTTTTTTTTTTTTTTTTTTTGAGACGGAGTTTCGCTCT
>NC_045448.1:43821296-43825906 GCF_002776525.5 Piliocolobus tephrosceles | reverse complement strand
TTTTTTTTTTTTTTTTTTGAGACGGAGTCTCGCTCTGTCTCCGGGGCTGGAGTGCAGTGGCCGGATCTCAGCTCACTGCAAGCTCCGCCTCCCGGGTTTACGCCATTCTCCTGCCTCAGCCTCCCGAGTAGCTGGGACTACAGGCGCCCACCACCTCGCCCGGCTAGTTTTTTGTATTTTTTAGTAGAGACGGGGTTTCACGGTGTTAGTCAGGATGGTCTCAATCTCCTGACCTCGTGATAAGCCACCGCGCCCGGCCTGACCTCTATATTCTAAACGTTCATTATGATGTACCTTGAGGTGGAAATTATGTTAATCTGTTATGGTAGGTGCTTGATGGACACTTTCAACTTGGAATCTTGTATGCTTCAATTCTAGGAAACTTTCTTGTATTGTTTCATTTATTTTCTCCCCTCCAGTCTTCCTATTACTTGAATCTTGGACATATTGAACTGGACCTCTAAATTTCTCATCTTTTCTCTCCTGTTTTCCATCTCTTTAGTGTTTTGCTTTACTTCCCAGGAACTTTCCCTAAGTTTATATTTCAACCCTGCTCTTAAGTTTGCCATTTTTTTCTACGATGTTTTTGGTTTTCTAAGAGCCCTGATTTATTCTCTGAATACTCCCTGTTTCATGGATGCACTATCCTTTCCTTTCTCTCTGAGAATATTCAATGATAGAGTTTTGCTCATTTTGTTTTGCTTACTTTTCCCCATATAGGCAATGCTGGTTTTTTCTGATTGTGCCCTATCTTTCATGGTAGAGGCTTTCTTCAGATGTCTGGTCATCCATGATGTGCTACTTAGGTTTAAGGGTGAAGGACTAAAAAGCTGACTAAAAACTTCAGCACATACGTGGGGTTTATTGACCAGGAAACCTAACCATGGGTGTTTTGGTTGGGCTCCCTGTTGGGGAACTACTGATGTCAGCATCACTGTTTCTTTCCTCCTGGACTCATGGAGTCCCTAGAGACTTCTATCTCCTCCTGTAGAATAAAGGGTGGTTGCTAGCATTTTAGGAGCCAAGTGGGATAAAGGAGGTTGGGGGTGAAGGGCCAGCTTACCATTAAATATGCATATAGTCAATTAATCCCCCTATTTTTAGTGTAGCAGAGTTCTGGGTAGCATAGCCTAGAGTAAGGCTTGGAGAATAAGGCTTGAGCTTCTCCTCCTAAGGGCCAAATGCCTTGCACAGCCCTGTAAAGACCTAGAGGTGGAGTGATATGTCGGACTGAAAACAGTAGGTATTAATGGAAAATCCGTGGCCCTTAGAGTCAACTAATTCCTTGAAACCTTCTCTTATCCCCATCTGCCAAATGTCTAGCAGCTAAGCATTTACTTCCTGCTAAAAAATGGAAAAGTTCTTCTCTTACGAAATTGAATGAATGAACTGGAGTGCACTAGTCCAACAGCTTTGGCATCTATGAGCTCACCGCCCAGCAGGTACTCTCCCACCCACTCACACTAAAGAAAAGATTGACTGCTAACCAGCAACTGACCAGTTATACATAACTGCCACTTTGCAGGTGTCCTATTCTTAAATATAAATAGACCACTAAAAATTATCAGGCATTTGAGAAAAGTTAGCAACCTGAAAAGTAATTACAAACATAAAAACAGGAAAATAATCCTAGGAGAAAGAAAGATAATTCAGGAAATAGAAGATAACTTTTTAAAAATTCAAATTAATGTTTAGGAACCAGGAACTTTCAAATACACTATTTCACAGCTATGCTATGAGACAGGAATTGTTATTCCCATTACAGAGATTAGGAAATTGATGTTCAGAATGAACATGCCTTGTACATGGCTGGGATTTCAGTCTTCATGTTCTGATTCCCTAATGCCCTTTTACTTGAACCACAGGTGCTATAGAATTTATAAGCCAGATGCACACAGTGTATAGTGATACAGAACTATATGAAAATCAGAGTCCCAAATAAACACACACACACACACACACACACAAATCTTAGCTGAAAAGCATTTGTCTTGATTTCTGTCCTTTGTCTGCTATTCGTTCAGCCTAGAAATCTTCTATCTGTAGCTTAAAGGCATAACATTCATAACAGGAACAATGCTAAGTTACATGTTATCAGGGAACTTATCACAGAAAGAAACAAAGGGATAGAGATATAACCAAGAGAGGCTAAATTTGAGATTTGAGGGCCGGGTGTGTGGTTCACACCTGTAATCCCAGCATTTTGGGAGGCCGAGGTGGGTGGATCACAAGGTCAGGAGTTCAAGACCAGCTTGGCCAAGATAGTGAAACCTTGTCTCTACATAAATACAAAAATTAGCCAGGCACAGTGGTGGGCACCGGTAATCCCAGCTACTTGGGAGGCTGAGGCAGGAGAACCACTTGAACCCGGGACGCAGAGGTTGCAGTGAGCCTAGATAGCATCACTGCACTCTAGCCTAGGCAACAGAGCAAGACTCCATCTCAAAAAAAAAAAAAGAAAAGAAAAGAAAAAAATCTGAGATTCTAACAGAATTCTGCCATTGACTAGAAAAAACTAAGTGCTCTCTCTCCAGATGTTGGATGATTTACTTATACAATGATGGTTGAGGAAGGCATAATGAATACACATAACAGAAACTCAAAGTTTACTGAACAAAATGAACGAATGAATGAACAAATGAATGAAAAGATTTTAACTCCAAAAAATTATGATGTGTGGATAAACTTTGATAAAGAGTAATCACTACATTTTCACAATCTATATTACAGATTATAAATTCTGAACACTTCACATTGCATTAATGTAAATATACATTAGGTATATCCAATAAAACTTAGATTATTTTAAATCCAGTTTAAATATAAGAGTAGTATGAAAGGTAATGCTGACCAGGTGCAGTGGCTCACGCCTGTAATCCCAGAACTTTGGGAGCCCGAGGTGGGCAGATCACGAGGTCAGGAGTTTGAGACTAGCCTGGCCAACATAGTGAAACCCTGTCACTACTAAAAATACAAAAAATTAGCCAGGCATGGTGGTGCATGCCTGTAGTCCCAGCTACTTGGGAGGCTGAGGCAGGAGAATCGCTTGAACCCGGGAGGCAGAGGTTGCAGTGAGTCAAGATCGCACCACTGCACTCCAGCTTGGGTGACAGAGTGAGACTTTGTCTCGAAAAAAAAAGAAAAGAAAGAAAAAGAAAAGAAGAAAGGTAATACTTTGCTTTTGAGTGATTATTTGTTTCTATTAATATAATCATTCAAGCTGGACAATAACTTTGCAATATACTCAAAAAAGCAATGCAGATAATATTCATATAAGTTTATACTTTCACAATATAGAATATAATGTAAACCTTGGGCCAATTCCATAGCCAATCTATCTTAAGTCAGTAAAAGAAACCTGAAATGGCCGGGCACAGTGGCTCACACTTGTAATCCCAGCACTTTGGGAGGCCAAGGTGGGCTGATCAGTTAAGGTCAGGAGTTTGAGACCAGCCTGGCCAACATGGTGAAACCCCTTCTCTACTAAAAATACAAAAATTAGCTGGGCATGGTGGTGCATGCCTGTAGTCCCAGCTACTCGGGAGGCTGAGGCAGGAGGATCACTTGAACCCAGGGGGCAGAAGGTACCACTGCACTCCAGCCTGGGTGACAAAGCAAAACTCCATCTCAAAAAAAAAAACAAAAACAAAAAACAAAACAAAACAAAACAGAAAGAAAAGAAAAAGAAAAAGAAAAAAAAAGAAAAACAAACCTGAAATGATCTATTGTCCCATATCAGGCTTTGGACAAAAAGAAGTATTTTATGAACAGGCCAATTATTAATAACAAAATGAAGCAGCAATTCTAAGCCTAGTGCTTAATTTACTACTACAGAAGTACCCTCTGTAACCAAAATGAACTTAGCAACAAGTGGCAGAGGGAAATTTGCCATTCGGCCTGTATACTTACAGAGCCTCTCATTGTTAAAGGGATCGTACACAAATAAATTTGTTTAATGGATTGGTTAATTTAGGTGGAATCCTGTAGGATCTTCACATCCACTGATGTGGACAGCAGTTCCCTGCCACGTGTCTCTCTTCCTGTCTTTTCCCCCACAGACCCCATTAAACATTCTACCACCAAACATTATTTTATGTTTTTATAATAAATATCTTCAACCAGTAACCAAAGATGTGACATTTAAATTAGCCTGTACAGTCTCATTGTTAGTATATGTAGAACTTCCATTAGACACTGTGAAACATTAGGCAAGCCAGTAGAGTAACTGAGGGAATGTATAATTTAAATAGGTTAATCATGATATTGTACTGGATTGTTGGGTAAAAGCATATGCTGCCGGGCGCGGTGGCTCAAGCCTATAATCCCAGCACTTTGGGAGGCCGAGACGGGCGGATCACGAGGTCAGGAGATAGAGACCATCCTGGCTAATGCGGTGAAACCCCGTCTCTACTAAAAAATACAAAAAACTAGCCGGGCGAGGTGGCGGGCGCCGGTAGTCCTAGCTACTCGGGAGGCTGAGGCAGGAGAATGGCGTAAACCCAGGAGGCGGAGCTTGCAGTGAGCAGAGATCCGGCCACTGCACTCCAGCCTGGGCCACAGAGCAAAACTCCGTCTCAAAAAAAAAAAAAAAAAAAAAAAAAAAGCATATG
>NC_045448.1:43807292-43821196 GCF_002776525.5 Piliocolobus tephrosceles | reverse complement strand
CCAAAAAAAAAAAAAAAAAAAAAAAAAAAAGCATATGCTATGCTGTCCAAGGACTCCTTATTCCTATGACACAATCCAAGGCTGCTTCAAGGGGATCACATTCACAAAAGAAATGCCAAGTGGCAGGAAATTCCAAATGGCAATGCCACATCAGGTAGAGGTAGCATGAGGTTATGCGAGCCATGCTGATGTCCAAAGGGAAAATTCTTCATATTTTTCTCCCTTTCCTTTTCACTGAAAATCTAACTCATAGGAAATAACATTTCACTTCAACTTACAAAGAAACTTTCCCTTTTCCCTCCCTGACTCAGAAAACTAACTAGTAATATTGTAAAGTAGGAAAACTACTTAAATCTCAGCTTCCCTGAAGAGTTTATATTTGGCATACTAGGGATATTTCCAACACCATTCCTTAAATTCTTCTAAAGACCTCTCCCACTTACAGCAGCATTTGCCCAAGACTTCAATAAGGCCTTTTTCTTCACAAGCTTCAATGTTCTAAGTTACTTGGAAACTGTGATGAAAAAAATAGGTGCAAAACAACTTTTCTAAAAGATCCCATGTATTCTCCAACTTCATCTCCAAAAATATAGGGCATATATAATTGAAATTCATCTCTAATCATAAAAACACCTAGATCATCTCACATATTTTTCCTTAAAAAATTCAGAAATACATCTGCTATCAATATGTAATTACATTTAAGGCCAGGCACGGTGGCTCACGCCTGTAATCCCAGCACTTTGGGAGGCCGAGATGGGTAGATCACTTGAGGTCAAGAGTTCAGGACCAGCCTGGCCAACATGGTGAAACCCCGTCTCTAACAAAAATACAAAATTAGCCTGATGTGGTGGCCCGTGCCTGTAATGCCAGCTACTTGGGAGGCTGAGGTGGGAGAATTACTTGAATCCAGGAGGTGGAGGTTGCAGTGAGCTGAGATTGCGCCACTGCACTCCAGCCTGTGCAACAAAGTGAGACCCTGTCTTTCTCTCTCTCTCTCTCTCTCACACACACACACACACACACACACAAATGTAATTACATTTAGGTCACCTCCCCATTCACTTAACCAGTGTGTCCATTCAGAAAGACACAGGAAAAAAAGCCAGGCACGGTGGCTCACGCCTATAATCCCAGCACTTTGGGAGGCCGAGGTGGGCGGATCACGAGGTCGGAGTTCAAGACCATCCTGGCCAATATGGTGAAACCCTGTCTCTACTAAAAATACAAAAATTAGCTAGGCCTGGTGGTATGTGCCTGTAGTCCCAGCTACTCATTAGGCTGAGGCAGAAGAATCGCTTGAACCTGGGAGGTGGAGGTTGCAGTGAGCTGAGATTGCACCACTGCACTCCAGCCTGAGCAACAAAGCAAGACTCCATTTCAAAAAAAAACAGAAAGACACAGGAAAATAATAATGACTTACTTCTATGTGCCAGACGCTCTACTGGCTACATCACAAGTCTGAAAGATCTACAGTCTAACGGCAGATCTGCTTTTTGTTATCTGTGTGATATTGGGCATGCTACTCAATTACTCTCAGCCTTAATGTTAATTCTCTAGATTGAGGATAATAACAATCACCTCATAGGGTTACTGTGGGGTTTAAACTAGTTGATGGTTGCAGTAAAGACTTAGGAACCATATTTGGCCCCAAGGGTCAGCTTCCTATACCCATAACCAATAAAGTGGAACTAAGAACTAGAACTGTTGCAGGAAAGAGAAGTTGGCCACAATTCCTGGCAAAGAGCTAAAGAACCAAATTAGTATTCTCTCAAGAATCTTCAGCCTTGGGCCTGCATCCATTTAGGGGGAAAGTATAGAGCACTATTAGGGAGAAGCCCTGGGGCTGACTGGTGCTAACACAAAACCAAAGAGGTGGATAGGACCAGACCAGTCTCTGGAATGCAACATTTGACTCAAGTTGGCACTCAGAAGTAATGCCATGGGGTTTGCTTTGAAAAATAAGTAATGTTATGTAAATTGTTAATATTACATACATACATACACACATACACACACAGGTACCTGCCCCCAAGCAGAAGTGGATTTTTATGTTGCATGGCTGAATAAAGGACAGAATGGATGAGTGAATAGATACATCAGAGAAGGCAAGGAAGGTGAAAATTAGAAAGGCCGTAGACGGTGATGGCTAAGCCTTCAGACTTAAAAAGGCAGAATGCCTGGGTTTTAATCTTGGCTCCATTATTCACTTTTTGGTGTGAACTCAGTCAAGTTAAATAACTTTTCTATGCCTAAGTTTCCTCTTCTGTAAATGTGGATAATATTTGTAGCTACCTCGTAGGATAGTTAAAAGGATTTAAAAGTTTATATATTTAAAGCACTTAGAAGATTTCTTGGCATAGTAAGCATCAGTTTCCTAATCTATAAAATGAGCACAACAAAATGTATTACTTCACAAGTTGTTATAAGAATTAAATAAATCATACCTATACAGTGCTTATCCTATACATAATAAATCAATAAATATTAGATATTTTCATTAAAACATGGATGGAGACAAAAATAAATTTTTAAACCTGAGAAAAATATTCATAATAGAATATAACATAAAATATTGTAAAAATCCTTATTCATGTTTTTGTGTTGAATATATTTACTGGGAAGCCATGAGTAACTTGGCACATTTATCTACTTTCCAATGTGTAAAACACATCAGAATAATTCCATTTCTTAGATCTGCCAAAGAATTTATGTCACAGATACAAACTACAGACCAAAAAAGAGAAAAAAGAAAATTAAAGAAAAAGAAACCACAACTAGAACAGCAATTCTGAAATAATATTCCTATCAATGCTCATTCACTGACAAAGAAAACACTTAATAGCATAAAAATTAATAATAAAAAAGCCATTTTACTTATAGAGAAATTATTGGAGATAACAACACTTGTATTATTTTTTAAATGGGCACTCATTGAGAAACTTGCTGCAACATGCTTTCTAAAGAACAGAACAAATGTTGCCAAAAAATTTAGAATTTAAAGGTTAACTAATTGGAACCCAAATAAGGTGATACCTTCTACTTAGTCCATAAGGAAGCCAAACAAGTACAGAAGTCAAGAAAACCAGGAAAATTTTGAGAGAGATCCTGTGGTCAACAGTGTCAACTGCTGAGAGGCTTAGGCATCAACTGGGAAGTGTCTATGAGGTTTAGTAACAAGGACACAATTGGTGAATCTTGACAAAAATCACTGTATGGGGCAGTTGGGGTTGTTGGAAAATACTAGATAAATCATAGTACAACATGGAAAATGATTTTTTTTTTTTTTTTTTTGAGACGGAGTCTTGCTCTGTCGCCCAGGCTGGAGTGCAGTGGCTGGATCTCAGCTCACTGCAACCTCCGCCTCCCGGGTTCACGCCATTCTCCTGCCTCAGCCTCCCGAGTAGCTGGGACCACAGGCGCCGGCCACCTCGCCTGGCTAATTTTTTGTATTTTTAGTAGAGACGGGGTTTCACCGTGTTAGCCAGGATGGTCTCGATCTCCTGACCTCGTGATCCGCCTGTCTCGGCCTCCCAAAGTGCTGGGATTACAGGCTTGAGCCACCGCGCCTGGCCGGAAAATGATTTTCATTGAGAGAAGAGCAAAAGATAAAAGATGAGTCACTAAGTTATGTTAGAAAAAACTTCTCCAACTTGTCGATACTCAAACTGGGATTTTATAAGCTATACTTTTGCTGTAATATCAATAAATAAAGCACACTGAAGTTTGGGATTGATTCATTGATTGACTACTGAGTCATCCTTGACCTAAAGTGAGTAAGGATAACTTTAGTCTTTCACCTAAAAGATGTTAAAGCCCAAAAGTTTGAGATGATATATATGCAAGCTTAGACTGAAGGATGTTTCACTGAATTTTATTAGAATAATTCTGCACTAAGCGATTCTTGGCTAGCAATGAAAAGAATATTTAATACCTTTTTTGGAGATATGAGACATGTAGCAGTCTCTATCCCAAAAGGATTATGCAGACTATTGTTTCAGAAACCACCTGTAAGTTCTTCTGATCAATTCTGAATAACCACTAACTAATATCATTCATCCATTCATACAGACAGTGCTGTCCGATAGAAATATAATATGAGTCACAGGTGTATTTTTTAATTTTCTAATACATACATTTAAAAAGTAAAAAGAGGTAGGTAAAATTAATTTTAATATTGCCTATTTTACCCAATATCCAAAATAACATTTCAACATATAATCAATATAAAAATTATTCCTGAGATATTTTACATTCTTTCTTTCATGCTAAAACTTTGAAATCCAGTATTTATTTTACTTTTGCAACACATCTCAATTCGAACTAGGCTTATTTGAAGTGTTGAACATCCATCCACATGTGGCTAGGGGCTACTGTATTGGACAGCACAGGTCTAGAATTCAAGTTCCCTGGAAATAGGAACATGGATTGTCTTTTTCACATATATAACTGTAGTATTAAGAATGGTGTCTAACACATAATTAGCCCTCAAAGAATATGTGTTGAATGAATAAATGAACAAATCTATTGGTTTTGTACACATACTTGTAAAAAATTCCTGTAATATAAATGAAATTCTAATTACATGATTAGAAAAGCATACAATCATGTTAAACTCAATTCTAGCCCAGGCGAGAATTTAGTAATATACACTTAGTCAACACAGATTCCTAAGTAGATACATCTTTCAAATACGGTATAAACACATTTTACTACCAATAGATAATTTTTTCTATAATCCCCTCAATGTGATTTTTATAAACATTTAGTAGATCAAAGCTGTCATACTCCTGTAATAAAATCAAATAAATTATAGCTTTCTCTCTGGAATGAATGAAGTCTACATTCATCAAACACACACAGTCCTCACATATGCCACTAGCATTTGCAAATAAATATTTTTTGTCTTAAAGTCCAATCTACCCTAACACTGGCAAAGAATATGCCAAATATAGCTTCAAACACTTGACAAAAATTAAATCCAACCCCCAAAGTACTGAGATTGTTTAATATATATGAAACAGGCCCTCAATAGCTGACATTTAATAACAAAGCTTAGGGAGAAAGCTTACCTTCTCTGCTAGGAGCTCTCGTATCTTGCTCGCTTGAACTCTAAATTTCATGAGCTGGGACTCCAGAGCTACGCATCGTTCTTTCCAATCTACTGGTCCTTCTGACTCAGAAAGCTCTGCCATATTTATTCTAAAAAAAAAAACCAAAAATAACAAAAAAACAAAACATTCAAATGGTACAACACAATTAACATTCAGGATAATTTGTTAAATTATGCGATGTACACATCCTAATCACTCTCTAGTGAGATCCATGTACAAGTTTTAAATTCTAAGGCGAATTCCAGAACTGGTGAGGGCTTACAGAAAGAACTTAGTGGGAAATAGGAGACTAAGGCTGGAGCCCAACTATGCTACTTAACCTTTCTAGGTCTCAGTTTAGCCAGTCCAGAAAAAGGGGCATGTTGACAACAAACCATTATTCCTTGTGGATATGTAGTGAGGAACAAATGAAGTACTGCTACTTCTAGTAGAACAACAGACAGTATAACACCACCACATAAACACAGGGTGTTATTATTTTAGCTGTGCCTAACAGATAAGAGTGTTTGAATCCATCAGCTCATAACGTTACCATATTCTGAAATTTAAGGAAGTATTACAGTTTGATTCAATTGCTACAATTTACAGTTTGGATTTTTACTATAATGATTCTTTATCACCACTCTCAATTTGGCCAGGTCCAGGTTAACTCTTTCAAGCCAGAGGTACTTTGGCATATTTAAGGGTAAGTTGTTGTGATCCTGACAAGTTTGCATAATTTTTATTTGATGTAAGAGAAGGCATATGAACATGCAGTTTGGAGTTAGCCATATGAAGTAAATCTGGAATTCGTGTTTTCCATATTAACTTTCCTTTTGGAGGAGATTAATTGCAGGGAGAAACACTGTAAGGGAGAGGACAAGATGCAAGGGAATTGGTTCTGAAATTCTGAAGTGTTACTTGATTTTGGAAGCATGATGGTTTCTGGCTCTGAGATTCATAAAACTAGTTTTAAATGTTTGGTAATATTTTATCAGGCTATTTTTAATAAGCAGCCTAATAATGTATTTCTGAATTCCCCTTGCTATGAACTGCCCGGCTATGAAATTTACATTAGGAATGAAAGCCTCAGTTACGAAGAACTGACGGCAAAACTCTCAGAGCCCTGGAATGGAACTGCAGTTGAAGTATACTATTCTTTTGTTTTCTAAAAATATAACCACATTGATTTTCCCAGTATTTAGTGTAATATAGCACCCTCCCTAATCCTATACCAGTTTTTAAAAACTTTATGCTGCTAAAAACCCACTAAAAGATTATTTTCCTAGCATAAAGACTGTTTTGTACTTAAATCAATTTTCACATTAATACTGACAATATCATTCAGTACGTGAGAAATAAATATAAGCAGAATTATTCTTAAAAGACTACAACATTTATTAAGAGCACCCCAACCTCTTAAAGCCTTCAGATGTCCCTAAATTCTAGCCTTAATTTAAAGGAAACATATTACTGTAGAGCTGGAAGTCATTCTCTTTTCATTTCTTTGTTTTCATAGAATCCTCGCCCCATTGTTTTCTGAGGTTTTTCCTAAGGAGATTAACCTTAATAACCTTTTCCATTACCCATATTAGCATTTATGATTAATGATTCACACTGGCATTTACTAGCAATGATTTAGGAGTAGGTAATGCAGTTTGTCAATCACAAACATGTTCACAGTTCTGGGGCTGCGTCATTTTTCTCCTTATTAGCTTTACAGTAAACAGGGAAAGAAAATATGGATGCAATACTAGAAAATGAAAAGTAGTCCTGAAAGGGGCATCTTTAAGTCTTGAACTATCATATCATTTGGCAGAAATGTAGGGATACTCTTCAGCTTAAGCAAGAAGGGGAGTCTATTTACCCATTTGTTAATAGGTTAATATTGGTTAATTTTTGCTCTACATGTAAAATAACTTGCTTATGTCCTACAGTAAAGTGTCCACAGTTTTAAAAATAACATGAAGAGTGCATATTTTTCAACAAATTGAAATCAATCTATGTAATGCACCATGTGAATAATATAAAGGACAAAAGGTTAGCACCATGTGAATAATATAAAGGACAAAAGGTTAATATTGGTCAATTTTTGCTCTACATGTAAAATAACTTGCTTATGTCCTACAGTAAAATGTCTACAGTTTTAAAAATAATATGAAGAGTGCATATTTTTCAACAAATTGAAATCAATGTAATGCACCATGTGACTAGAATAAAGAACAAAAACCAGATGATCATTTCAATAGACACAGAAAAAAACATTCAACAAAATCCAACACCCCTTCATGATAAAAATATTCAACAAAATACAAATAGACGGGAACTTCCTCATCCTGATAGAGGACATCTACTAAAGCCCACAGCTAACATCACACTTCCTGGTAAATGACTGACAGTTTTCTCCCTGAAATCAGGAACAAGACAAAGATGTCTTTTCTCACCACTTCTATTCAGCATTGTAATAGAGATAATAGCCAGGGCAAGACAATAAAATAAAAAACCATCTAGATTGGACAGGAAGAAATAAAACTATCTCTACTTACAAATGACGTGATCATGTACATGGAAAATTCTAAGGAATCCACAAAAAACTACTAAACTATAGAGTTTAGCAAGGTTTTAGGAAATCAGATCGACATATAAAAGTCAGTTGTTTTTCTATACACTAGGAAGGAAAAATCCAAAAATGAAAATAAGAAAATATTCCATTTACAATAGCATCAAAACTAATAAAATATTTAGGAATGAATTTAACAAAAGAAGTGCAAGATGCGTACACTGAAAACTACAAAACATCACTGAAAGAAATTAAAGAATATCTAAATAAATGGAAGAAATTGTATATTCATGGATTGGAAGACCTAATACTGTGAAGATGGCAATACTTGCAAATGACTATACACACACAATGCAATCTCTATCAAAGTTTCAACTGCATTTTTTGTAGAAATTGACAAGTTGATCAAAATTCACCCGGAAATTCAAGGGCTGAAGAATAGACAAAACAAAATCGAAAAGTTGGAGGACTCACATGTTACCATTTCTAAACTTACTACAAAGCTATACAGTAGCTTGATTACACAGTGTGGTACTTGCATAAAGATAGATATATAGATAAACAGAACAAAGTTAAGTCCAGAATTAAAGCCTCACATTGATTTTTGGCAAGAGTGATAAGGTCATTCAATGGAGAAAGGAATAGTCTTTTCAACAAATGATGCTGGGACAACTGGATATCCATATGCAAAAGAATAAATGTGGACCCATACCTCATACCGTATATACACAGTAATACAAAATGGATCACAAACTTACAGGTACCAGCCAAAGCTCTAAACCAATCTTTTGGCTTCCCTGGACCACCTTAGAAGAATTGTCTTGGGCCACACATAAAATACACTAACACTAATGGTAACTGATGAGCTAAAAAAAAAAAAAAAAATTGCAAAACAAATCTCATAATGCTTTAAGAAAGTTTACAAATTTGTGTTGGGCCACATTCAAAGCCATCCTGGGCTGCATGTGGCCTGCAGGCCACAGGTTGGACAAGCTTGCTCTGAACTCTTAGAAGAAAACAAGTATAAATCTTCGTGACCTTGGATTAGGCAACAGATTCTTAGATATGACACCTAAAGCACAAGGAATCAAAGAAAAAAATAGATAAATTGGACTTCATCAAAATTTTTAAATTTTTATGTTTCAAAGGACACTATCAAGAAAGTGCAAAGATAATCCATAGAATGGGAAAAATAGTTGTAAATCATATATCTCAGGGATCTGTGTCTAGAATATATAAAGAACTCAGGACTCAATGATTAAAAAAAAGGTAACTCAATTAAAAAATGGGCAAAGGCCTGGGCATGGTGGCTCATGCCTATAATCCCAGCACTTTGGGAGGCGGAGGCGGTTAGACTGCCTGAGCTCAGGAGTTTGAGACCAGCCTGGGCAATGTGGAAAAACCCTGTTTTTACAAAAATACAAAAATAAAATAAAATAAAATAAAATAAAAATTTGCCAGGCATGGTGGTGCATGCCTATAGTCCCAGCTACTTGGGGGTTGAGGTGGGAAGATCACTTGAGCCCAGGAGGTCGAGGCTGCAGTGAACCATCTTCATACCACTGCACTCCAGCCTGGGCAACAGAGGGAGACCCCCATCTCTAAAAACAATAATAATAATAAATCAAAAATAAATAAATAGATAAAAATGGGCAAAGTATCTGAATAGACATTTCTCCAAAGAAGATAAACAAATGGCCAAGAAGCACATTATTTGCTAGGAGGGAGAATGCAAATCAAAGCCACAACAACGTTCCACTTCACATCAAATAGGATGTTCTAATGAAAAAGACATCTAACAAGGTTGGTGAGGATGTAGAGAAATGGGAACCCTCATACATTGTTGGTGGGAATGTAAAAATGGTACAGCTGCTTTGTAAACAGTTTTACAGTTCTTCAAAAGTTTAAACAGGCCAGCATAGTGGCTCACACCTGCAATCCCAACAGTTTGAGAGGTTGAGGTGGGAGAATTCATCTCTGAGCTCAGGAGTTCAAGACCAGACTGTGCAACATAGTAAGACCTCATCTCTATCAAAAAATTGAAAAATAAGCTGGGCGTGGGGGAGCTTACCTGTGGTCCCAGCTACTCAGGAGGCCTGGGTGGGAGGATCACTTGAGCAGTGAGCTATGATCATACACTGTACTCCAGCCTGGGTGACAGAATGAGACACCGTCTCAAAAAAAAAAAAAAGTTTAAATATAAAGTTACCAAGTTATTGGAGTAACTTTACATTTGGTATACCAATAAAAAGTATTGGTAACTTTATACTTGGCATTGAGGTTGCTGGGTCATATGTCAAGGGATGGGGTCATATGCCAAGGGATGAAATACACGTCCACACCAAAACTTGTAAATAAATGTTCAGAGCAACATTATTCATAATAGCCAAAGAGTAGAAACAGCCTGTGCCCACCATCAGATGAACGAATAAAATGTGGTAGATCTGGCCAGGTGCAGTCCCAGCACTTTGGGAGGCCAAGGCAGGCAGATCATCTGAGGTCAGGAGTTCGAGACAAGCCTGGCCAACATGGCAAAACCCCATCTCTACTAAAAATACAAAAATTAGCTGGGCATGGTGGTGCAGGCCTATAATTCCAGCTACTAGGGAGGCTGAGACAGGAGAATCGCTTGAACCTAGGAGGCAGAAGTTGCTGTGAGCCGAGATCCTGCCACTGCACTGCAGCCTGGGTGACAGGGGGGAACTCTGTCTCCTCGTCCCAAAAAAAAAAAAAAAAAAAATGTGGTATATCCATACAATGGAATATTATTCAGCCATAAAGAAGGAATATAGTACTAATGCATGCTATAGTCATGGAAGAGCCTTGAAAACATTATGCTAAGTGAAAGATGCCAGACACAAAAGGCCACATATTGTATGAGTCCATTTATATGAAATGTCCATAAGAGGCAAATCCAAAGGACAGAAAGTAGGTTAGTGGTTGCAAAGGGCTGCGAGGAGAAGCTAATGGAGACTGACTACAATGGATATGGGGTTTCTTTTTGGGGTGATAAAATATTCTAGAATTAGATATTGGTGATGGCTACACAACCTTGTGAATATACCAAAACCCAGTGAACTGTATACTTTAAAAGGAAAAATCTTATAGTTTGTGACTTATATTAAGATCTCAATTTTAAAAATCACGTATTTACAAATGACTAAAGAAAAAGTCACCATTTAAATAGATGTATACTAGGACCGCATTTACAAATTGAATGAACCATAACTTGTGGCTATCCCTGCCAAGAATTTCACCATTAACTCGAAAAATTGAGAGGTAACTGTCAACCTCAAATATGAAAAGTATCATACATATATCTTATCTAGAGCACTTTGCTATGATAATGACACAATAAATTAATTCAAAGTTAAACATACCTATTTCTTTAGTTATGCTAATTATATATTTTATAGTGAAGTAGCAACGCCTTAAGAATATTATTAAATTGGCATTTAACATCTACATTCCCTGTTAATGGGTCATAATAAATCAAAACTGCAAATTGGTTGGATAATGGTCTGCACTGAGATCTAGACACCTGATTCCCTCATTTCATTCTGTAATTTCAGTTAGGTAACAAGTACAAAGCAACTGTTGTATTAGTGCACCATCTTGGGCAATTAAAAATTCTAATTTTAAACAATATCCACCATCCTTTTCATTACCACTAATATTACAGAACTAGATAACATTGAGACTATATATATAACTATATAACATAGCCGACTGCTAAATAAATAAAATACCACATTTAGATTCTGAACCTGAAAGGAATCTATCATGTCTAGATTCTGAATTTGAAAGTAATCTATCTTCACTTCAGGGGACAGGAAAAAGTCTTGGTGTTCCAAATACCCCCAGTGACTTTTGGAAATATTTACTGACATAAGATAAACTGTTTACAGTTGTGGAGTGAATGCTCTTTTCTCTGAATCTCTGACTTCCTGTTTCTCTTCCAAATCCCAAAAAGGAAAGAAAAAGAAATGAAATAATTCTTCTACTTAGGCTTACCCTGACGAAGCGCAGCGTTAGCCTCTATGATATTCTTTAGTTTTTGCCTCTTAAGGGACACCTTAACGGGGCTAGGTAATCGTGTGTGTGTGTGTGTGTGTGTGTGTGTAAAAGATCTTTCTAGGCGAGACTGAGGCATGCCTTGGTTAAGGAACCTTCTGACCGCCACCTAGCCCCACTTGGGCAACGCCTGCCCTTCGGTGGCCCTGCCCGGAATGGCCGAGCTCCTCACTGCACACTCCTCTGGGACACACCGCTATGCGGGCCAGGCTTCCAAGACCGGTATTTTCACAAAGAAAGCAGTGACCCTCAGGTAGCCCACCACCAGCGCTTTTCCAATGTAAGTGGTTCGACTTCTATTTCCACAGCATCACGCACAACAAAATCCACGGGTAAAAAGTGCTGTCCTTTAAAAAGTGTCCCACTAACTTCGGGGACAGTAGTTTCAGGGTAGGTCACCTTAGGGTGCTTTGACGTGCCAACAACTCCAGGTATACAAAATGCCTCTTTAAAGGTTTGAGTTTAAAGTTTCGCCCCGGAGATCCTGGTGGATCTCCCGAAGCCGAAGGCTAGCGCGGCATCCCTGACCGCGCGGGTTCCTCGGCGCGGGAACCCTGGGCTGCCCCGCTGCGCCCCCGGGACCGCTCGCGCCGCGCCAGGAGCCCGGGCCCGATGTTTCCAAACAGAACGTCACGGGAGCCCAAGGACGCGAGGGACCGCCGGCCACCGCCCCCTGCCCACCTCTCCGGGCGACATCTAGACTTGGGAGCCGACTCCGGGCTGTGACGGGAGGTGCGGCGGCGGATCCCGAGTCAGTCCGCTCCATCCCCCTCGTCCCTGCCCGCCCGCTCCTCCTGGCGCCCCAAACCTCGGCCCCGCGAGCCCCCCAGGATGGCGCGCACTCAAGGGGGCGAGATCCCAGGGTGGCAGGGACTCTGGGGTGGCCCCTCGTCCCCAGGCCTTCTCACCTGCCTATCTTAGCAGCGGCTCCCCGGCCGCAGCGCCCGAAGTCCCGGCCGCGCCTGGCCCCCGGGCTCCCCGGGCTCTTAGCCCGCGCACTCCTAAAGCCGAGCTCGGAGAGGGCGGGGAAGGGCACCGCCTCCTCCAGGGACTGGCAGCCGGTGTAGCCAATGGGAGGCCACAGCCGACCACCTGGCGTCACCGGGGGTGGGGCTATAACTTTGGTTCCTCCCAGTCCCTGCCCCAGGAGGGCGCTCTGTCCTGGAGTGGTACCTCTAATGTCCCCACTGCGAGACTCCAGAGCTTCTTAGCAGCGGCCGGTTACCTTCATTCCACTCCTTTTACCTGGACTGTTGCAGCACCCTCCCTTAGTCTCCCAGTCTGAAGCCTCTCCTCTTGCCAATCCACCCTTCATCTTCCTGCCAGGTTAATTTACTTAAGAGCAGTTTTGATTAACAGTGTGCCAAAGACTTTCATTGGCTTCCGGTTGCTTAAATTATCAAGAACAGATTCCTAGTCTAGTGTTCAAGGTCTCCATCCCGTCTTTTCAGGTTTATTTCTTACAGCTGCCCTTCACACACCTGATACTACTGCTGTGCACCTCGCCACCCGAAGGAAGTGCACTGGGAACGTTTACATGCTGTTTCCTGTCTCACTTTAAAAAGCTCAGAATAATCTTCTCACCGGGCGTAGTGGCTCACACCTGTAATCCCAGTACTTTGTCGGACCGAGGCAGGTGGATCACTTGGGGCCAGGAGTTCGAGACAAGCCTGGACAACACGGTGAAACCCTGTCTCTACAAAAAAAAAAAAAAAAAAAAAAGTATGTGTGTATGTGTGTGTGTGTGTGTGTGTATAAATATATATATATTAGCTGAGCCTGATGGCGCTCACTTGTAGTCCCAGCTGCTCAGGAGGCTGAGGCTGGAGGATTGCTTAAACACAGACACAGGAGATCGAGGCTGCAGTGAGCCGCGATCATGCCACCGCACTGGAGCCTGGGCCACAGGGTGAGATCCTGTCTCAAATCATCATCATCATCATCATCATCATCATCATCATCATCATCATCTTCTTTTTCTCCATGTAACTAAGTCTGTCGCTCCACCTAGCAGAAATGTCTTCTCTGGGCCGGGCACAGTGGCTCATGCCTGTAATTCCAGCACTTTAGGAGGCTGAGGAGGGCAGATCACGAGGTCAAGAGATCGAGACCATCCTGGCCAACAGGGTGAAACCTGGTCCTTACTAAAAATACAAAAATTAGCTGGCCGGGGGGGG
>NC_045448.1:43740285-43807192 GCF_002776525.5 Piliocolobus tephrosceles | reverse complement strand
AAAGAAAGAAAGAAAGAAAGAAAGAAAGAAAGAAAGAAAGAAAGAAAGAAAGAAAGAAAGAAAGAAAGAAAGAAAGAAAGAAAGAAATATCTTCTCTGGTTTCTGCTCCCTGAACATCTAGATTTTCACCTCTCTTGAGGTTTAGCTCCCTCTGCCTTATGCACAGCTCCTCACATCTCTTTTAGACTGTGAGTACTTTGAAAACGAGGATCTGTGTTATTTTTTTTGCATTCTCCTCAGCACGAGCATGTTGCATAAGTAAATGAGTGACAGTTTAAATCCAATTGAATTTTACATCCCAGCTTAGGGTCTGGAGAGGTCAGTCTCAGGGTAAAATAAAGAGAATTCTGAATGTTATGAATAATCGTTTCCCGGGTCACAAAGCTAGGTCAGACAGATTACTCTCTTTGGTTCACAGTTGGCCAATAGAGGGTATCAGAAAACTTCTTCTACTGCAATCTTTTTTTTAAAGCTTTATCTCATCTTATATAAAACACACACACACACAGAGGATGGGCACAGTGGCTCATGCCTGTGTGTAATCCCAGCATTTTGGGAGACCGAGGCAGGCAGATCACTTGAGGTCAGGAGTTTGAGACCATCCTGACCAACATACCGAAACCCCGCCTCTACTAAAAATACAAAAATTAGCCAAACATGGTGGCACACGCCTGTAATCCCAGCTATTCAGGAGGCTAAGACAGGAGAATCGCTTGAGCCAGGGAGGCAGAGGTTGTAGTGAGCTGAGATCACGCCACTGCACTTCAGCTTGGGTGACAGAGCAAGACTCTGTCTCAAAAAAAAAGAAAAGAAAAGAAAAGAAAAAAACACAAAAGAGATAAAGATTTTCAAAGTTCCTCAGAGGAAAAAAAATAAGTGAATACAACTAAAAGGTCAGTAAGCAAGTATCAGACTTCCATATTTCTTCCAGATGAACACTAATTTTGGACAGGATCCCAGACTACCCCCACACATCAAATTCCTTTTGCCTTCTGTGGGAGCTGATGATGCATATCATATGAAAAATTGTCTCCAAACAGCTTTTGCAAACAAGCAGATTGAACTGGGCTTATTTTATAGAGCATGCAGGAGTTAAACAAACAGAGTTTCAGTAACTTGCATAATTTAACACAGCAAGTCAGTAGAGACCAAGCAGGAGAAAGAGAGAAAGAATGCCAAAATAGAATCACTTCCGTTTGCGAGTCAGAAATACTAATTAGACTGAAAGAACTGAGTGAATAAAGTCACTCATGAAAAGCCCCTTTGTAAACACGGCTGCCACCCTTGTAAGGTTCAGCCAATATTTACTTACTGTCACCCTTTTCTAGAAACATAACAAACTGAATTTGTCTGGGTGTGGAGAATACAGCGGAACAGCATCCTATCTCTGTCTGTGCTGAGAAAAACACATGGTACAATGGAATATTATTCAGTGGTAAAAAGAAATAAAGTACTGATACATGCTACAACATTGATAAACCTTGAAAACATTATGCTTAATGAAAGAAGCCAGTCATTTAAAAAGCACATACTGTATGTATGATCCCATTTATATGAAATGTTCAGAATAGGCAAATCCATAGAGACAGAAGTGGATTGGTTGTTGTTTAGAGCTAGGAAGGTTAGGGGTGATGGCTAAGACAAGTGAGGTTTATTTTTGGGATAATTAAAACATTCTAAAATTTATGGTGATGATTACACAACTTTGAACAGACAAAAAGCCATGGACATACGCAATTTAAATGGATAAACTGTATGTTATGTGAATTATATCTCAATAAAGCTGTTTGAAAAAAGAAAAATACATGTTGAATTTTGTGTTTTTATATTAGGTAGCAGGGATAGAAAATATCTGACCAGCCATCATGAATGTTAGTAGCAATAAGTACCTTTGTTTTATAAGCATTTATCTCAGTTGTGATGTTATGTTCATTTGTGATTATTTTATTGTCTGCTTAACCCCCACAAGACTGTAAGTGCCGGAGAAGTAGAAAAACTGTTTTTGCTCTTTAATGTATATCCAGTATCTAGCAAAAATCATAAGTCAAACCGCCGTAAATCAGGAACTGTTTATACATCTCAACTTCTTTCAAAAAATTGAACCTACAAGGTCTAACAACTGATTAGAAGGGGGATTAGAAGGGAGGTTTTGTGTCTGCATTATCGGGAAATGATGGTGCCATTTACAAAAGCAGGGAAGCAAGGAGAGGGAACAAGAAGAGTGAGATCTGGCTTGGAGGTACTGAGAACAACTTGAGGGGAGAGTGAAATATCCAGGGAACAGCCAGCAGAAAATCAGTCAGGCTGAGTCGGGGAGAACGGTTTGAATTTGGGTGTACATTTCAAGGTATACTTCTGCATAGTGGGAGATTACTGTAAATCATGGAATGATTGCTGGCCACATGGCCACTTGGCACATTGGGAGCAAGGACAGAGGGGTTGAAGGGAAAAGAGATACAGAGCTGGGTAAATATCAGGGAATAAGTGTCTGATCCTTTAATCCACCACACACAAAATCCAAAAAGAAACAAGGAGGGCAGAGACACTAACTCCGCTAGAATAAGACTGTGGTTTCTGGCATGGAGAAAGTATAAACCCCAGCACCCGGGAAAAAACATCAAAGACAAGGGGAAGAGGATGGGGAAAAATGAATAGAGCTAGCAGGAACAACTCTCTCTAGCTGAGTAGGGTACAGATCTGGGCACTCCAGGCTGTTTACCTGTGACCCAGGAGACCAGCAATGCCTTGGCATGAAGGAGGCCCTGCAAACAAGGAGATAGACACGCCTCCTGGCCCTCCCATTGGGGGTGGACCAGGAAAACAGTTTACTTGATATGTCCTCAGTGTCCAGGGCAAACTGGCTTGCTCAGTCCTTTGGATCTGCAATGAAGGCAGGATTTGCTTCAATCTCACCTCCCCAGGTGAGCTGGGCCCCCACTATCACCAATTGGTGTGGGTAGCATAGGTGGTGCCAGGCCAGGGCCACAACTGGTAAAGGTGAGAGACTAATGGGCATTGCTAAGGTCACGAAAAGAAAACAAGTATGTACAGAGGTGTAACAAAAGCACTGAGGTGAGTACTTTGAGCATCACTTATTTTAAGACAACTGAAAAGAGGAAAAGAATTATTGAACCTGACTGAGGGAGAATCAGTAATAGTTTGATCAAGACCTATGAAGTTTAAAAAAAAAAAAGGCACTAGACATTAAAATCACACAAGAAAGCTGGGCACGGTGGCTCACACCTGTAATCCCAGCACTTTGGGAGCCCGAGGTTAGCGGATCACGAGGTCAAGAGTTCGAGACCAGTCTGGCCAGCATGGTGAAACCCTATTTCTACTAAAAATAGAAAAAAAATTAGCCAGGCATGGTGGCATGCACTTGTAACCCTAGCTACTCAGGAGGCTGAGGAAGGGAGAATTTCTTGAACCTGGGAGGTGAAGGTTGCGGTGAGTTGAGATCTCACCATTGCACTCCAGCCTGGGCGATAGAGCAAGACTCTGTCTCAAAAAAAAAAAAAAAAAAAAAGAAAAAGAAAATCACACAAGAAAACGTGATCCAGACAGTATAAAAGTGTTAAATGTGAACACATGATTTTTCTTGCTTGGGGTTAGTACCTACTAGGCAAAGGCAGCCATTCTGGTACAGAATCTTATTACGGCTGACAACTAATAGTCTTCCTTTGCTCTTTATATAGTGCATAGAGACAGCTTATGCCAGAATTAAGGGAACAAAAAACACAGCAAAACTGACCACGATATCCCCTGACACTAACAGTTAGAGAAAAGACACACTATAAGAACATTATTATGTGCTGTGTAATAATCGTAAAATGAAACTGCATCTTCAAAAGACTCCAGAGAAAGCTGAGGTCAACAGGATGGTAACAAGTACAGAATGCTCAATGGGGAGGCAGGACTCGAACTTGTTAATCAGAAGGATCGGGTTACTGCATTGTTAGGGTCAGGGTGAGGCAAGCCAACTGAGCCAAGACCACAACAGGAGGCACTAGCCTGTGAGCACAAGTGAATGGATGAATGAATGAATGATTAATGGTGGTATCCATGAGGGAGATTGAGCCGTCTTGCCCAGCTGGAAGGGAAAGAAGTTTGGCATCAGCTGATATCCGGTTCTAACAGATGACATCGAAGTATTGGGAAGCAGGTCCAAAACAACATAATCAGAAGTGACTGTAACAGTTTCTTCTATTATATCATTGTCTGTGGAATATACTATGGAGATTTCAGAATTTGGCAGAATGGTTGAAGAGATACAAGTTGAGCATCTCTAAATGCAAAATTCAAAATCCTAAATGCTCCAAAATCTGAAACTTTTTGAGTGCCAGCATGACATCAGAAGTGGAAAATTCCACAACTGACCTCATGTTACGAGTCTCAGACAAAATGCAGGTGTACAACACAGTTTAGTTAGCATCCCCAAGGGAAAACGACCCTCCCAGCCCTCTTCAGGTATGATATAACTTTTCTGTGCACACACAGATTCCCCCATGCAAACATACCCACAAAGGGTAATTAAATGGCACATGTTCAGGTTGAACATGCCAATAGCAGGTTTCCTACAATGCCTCACATGGAGCCATGTTTCTTTTCACCTAAAAAATAATAAAATACAGTGTGCAGTAACCTTTTAATCAAACACAGCATAGCAGGTGGAGGCTGAAAGCCCACCGTCGTTTGTTGTTGCTGTTGTTTCACAGCTGACCCAGGTATTCTGGTAAGGCTACTGTATTGCTTAGTTACCCTGAACACATCATGTTTTTCAATGTATTAGTGACATGGCATTTTTTTCTGTCAAATAAGTACGTGAAAATAAATATAAGAAAGTGATTGCTTGTCTGTAGCATATAAATTCAGAGTCAGGAACGATAGTGATGCCAAACAACCACAGATTGTCCATCCAGGTAACTGAGATTGAGCAACCTTTGCTTTCTGATAGTCCAATGTAAACCAACTTTGTTTTATGAATTTGAAATATTATATAAGTTATTTTAAATATCTTATAAAATTAATTAAAATATTATATAAAATTGACCTTCAGGCTATGTATACAAGGTATATGTGAAACATAAGTGAATTTCACGTTTAGGCTTGGGTCCCATCCCCAAGATATTTAATTATGTGTATGCATATATTCCAAAATCCAAAAAATTCCCAAACCTGCAACACTTCTGGTCCCAAGCACTTTAGATAAAGAATACTCAACCTGTATTTGATTGTACTATACTGAACGAAGTACAATACTAGTGTATTTGGTGGCTATTAGAAACTTGCATAAAGCATTTATTTGAAAACTAGCAGATACACAGCAGGATGATCCCAAGAGTTAAGGTTAGGAGGAGTAGGCAGTTGAAGCCAGAGAAATGAAAAAATGCAAGAGGGCAATGTGTAGGAACCAGTCAAGGACATGCTGAACTTGGGAGGTTGGGTTCCCTCTGAGCTTAGCTGAAATAAAGTGAGATAACTTGGCAGCAACATTTTGAACAAACAATCAAAATGAAAAAGTAATTACTTGCATCCTTGTTTTCAATATCTTTTCCTTTACTTAACCAAATTCATATGGTAGCCTTGTACTTTGAACTTTAGTGCTATGTTACTCTAGTATATACTCAAATCAATATAAAAACCTTTTTCTTAAAAGTCCTATAGCCATATTTGCTTCACAATATTTTGTTTCCCAATTCTACAGCAGTATAAACTCATTTTAACTGGAAAATATAAAAAGATAGAAAGAACAAAGAAAACCTAAACTATCCACAAGCAATCTTCATAAACACTTTAACATTTTGTTGTCTTTCAGTCTTTTTTCTATACATACACTTATGTCCCTTAAAATACGGTATTATGCTGAATTCTTACTTTTGTCAGGCTTTTATAGTTAACATGTCATTGTGAGCATTTTCCTTGTCATTAAGTATTATTTGAAAATGTTTTTCATGATTGGTTAATAGTCCATCCTAAGATTTTATCCTAACGTATTTAAGCATTTATTATTGTACAGTTAGATCATTTTACATTTTTAACTAGTGTAAAAATGTCATAAACTTTTTCCAAACTTTCATGTTTTCCTAATAGTCTTTTGGAAGACTTCTTAATAGTAGCTTTAATGAGCTATCACTCACATACTACACAATTCATCTCTTTAAAGTGTATAATTGAATAGTTTTTAGTATATTAACAGAAGTGTGCAACCACTATCATAATCAATCTTAGAACATTTTCATCAACCTAAAAAGAAATCTTGTATACTTCAACCATCACCTCTCAATCCTCCCATTCCCCTCAACCCTAGGCAACCACGAATCCACTTCCTGCTGCTATCGGTTTGCTTATTCTGGGCATTTCATACAAATTGAACCGTATAATATGTTGTCTTTTGTGACTGGATTTTTCACTTAGCATACTGTTTTTAAGGTTTATCCACGTTGTAGAATTTATCAGTAACACATTCCTTTTTATGGCTAAATAATATTCCATTATATGGATAGATTCCATTTTGTTTATCCATTCAGCAGTTAATGGGCACTTATTTGGGTTCTTTTGACTCTTTAGCTATATAATTAATGTTGCTATAAACATCTGTGTACAAATTTTTATGTGGACATACATTTTCATTGCTTTGGGTATATCCTAGGAGTGGAATTCCTAGGTCATATGAACTTTATATTTAACCTTTTGAGGAACTTCCAGACTGTTTTTCGAAGTGGCTACACCATTTTATAATCCCCCTAGCGGTGAGTGAGGATTTCACTTTCACCACATCTTCACCAATATTTGTTATTATCTGTCTTTTTTGTCATGCTCATCCTAATGGTTGTGAAGTAGTATGTCACTGTCTTTTTTATTTGCATTTCCCTAATGACTAACAATGTTAAACACCTTTTCATGTACTTATTGTCCATTTGTATATCTTCTTTGGAGAAAGTCTATCCAAGTCATTTGCTAATTTTTCATTTGAGGTTTTTTTTATTTTTATTTTTTGACGGAGTTTCACTCTTGTCCCCCAGGCTGGAGTGCAGTGGTGTGATCTCAGCTCACTGCAACCTCTGCCTCCTGGGTTCAAGTGATCCTCTGCCTCAGCCTCCCAAGTAGCTGGGATTACAGGGACCTGCCACCATGCCCAGCTAATTTTTGTGTTTTTAGTAGCAACAGGGTTTCACTACTTTGGCCAGGCTGGTCTTGAACTCCTGACCTCAAGTGATCTGCCCACCTTGGCCTCCCAAAGTGTTGGGATTACAGGCGTGAGCCGCTGCACCCGGCTGGAGTTATCTGTCTTTTTATTATCGAGTTGTAAGGGCTCTTTATGTATCCTAGATACAATTCCCTTATCAGATACAGGATTTGCAAATATTTTCTCCTGTTCTGTGGGTTGCCTTTTTACCTTCTTTCTTTTTCTTTTTCTTTTTTTTTTGACAGAGTCTTGCTCTGTTGCCCAGGCTAGAGTGCAGTGGCACAATTCTGCCTCACTACAGCCTTGACGTGTTGCCTTCTGAGCTCAAGTGATCTGCCTGGCTAATTTTTTTATTTTTGGTAGAGACAGGATTTTGTCATGTTGTGCAGGTTGGTCTCGAACACCTGGGCTCAGGTGATCTACCCACCTCAACAGCTCAAAGCGCTGGGATTACAGGTGTGAGCCACTGCACCCGGCCTTTACTTTCTTGATGGTGTCCTTTGAAGGACAATATTTTTAAATTTTGACAAAGTCCAATTTATCAGCTTTTTCTTTTGTCATTTGTGCTCTAGGTTGTCATATCTAAGAAACAGTTGCCTAATGCAAGGTCCTGAAGACTTATGCCTATTTTCTTCTAATAGTTTTAGAGCTCTTACTCTTACATTTAGGTATTTGATTCCTTTCCCCCATTATTTTTTATATATGGAATGAGATAAAGGTTCAAATTTGTATATGGATATCCAGTTGTTCCAGCATCATTTGTTGAAAAGACTATTTTTTCTCCATTAAAAGTTCTTAGTATCCTGTTGAAGATCAACTAACTGTCAATATAAGGTTTTATTTCTGCACTCTCATTTCTATTCTGTGGGTATTTATGTCTATCTTTAAGTCAGTACCACATTGTCTTGATAACTGACTTTGTAGTAAGCTTTGAAATTGCAAAGAGTCTTCCAAATGATGGCTTTTAATACATAAAATTAATTGCAGAAAACAATAATGTCAATTTATATGAGCCTTACAACTTTCAAAATTTTTCAGAAATATGATGTTCTTAAATTCTCACAATTGGTCGGTGATGTGAGTAAGGCAAGTATTTTAGGTTCCTTTTACAGATAAATACTTATACCCAAGGCCGTAGCATCAACTGAAAACACACCCCAGACTAGAACCTAAGCCTCTGATTTAATACTCTCTTCTCTTTTCTATTCCTTTTTTTGGGGGGGGACAGAGTCTCGCTCTGTTACCCAGGCTGGAGTGCAGTGGCGTGATCTCAGCTCACTGCAAGCTCCGCCTCCCGGGTTCGTGCCATTCTCCTGCCTCAGCCTCCCGAGTAGCTGAGACTACAGGCGCCCGCCAGCACGCCCGGCTAATTTTTTCTATTTTTCGGTTGAGATGGGGTTTCACCGAGTTAGCCAGGATGGTCTCGATCTCCTGACCTCATGATCCACCCACCTTGGCCTCCCAAAGTGCTGGGATCACAAGCATGAGCCACTGTGCCCGGCCACCCTTTTCTATTCTTTCTATTTTCTATCTTCTTGGATGTTGGTATTAAGTCCATAGGACATTTTATCCTGTAATTTATATTAATAAAACATTTTATAGAAACAGCAATTTAAAAATACAATTGCTCAGGCTTTCCAAAATTATAAGTGTAATGTGGTTGAAACTACTTTCTTTGATAAATAACCAGTCTAAGAACAATCTCTTTTAGTTCAGGTTCCCACCAGTGATTCTCAGAGACAATGATTTGAGTGTAAGCAGTCTATCTGAGAAATGGTTACAGGAGGGAATGGGGAAGTGAAAAAGGGATGGAAGGAAAGTCAGTAAGTGCACACTAATTAATGAAGGGTAATTAATTAATTACTCCCTGGACAACTGGGGCTCTTCTAACTGAGAGAGTCTCACCTCTGAACTGCCTTTATGCGAATGTCCTTCATTTTGGGTTCTAAGTCTAACTGGATTTAACACTCTAGGAGGAAAGAATCTTTTTTTTTTTTTTTTTTGAGACGGAGTCTCGCTCTGTCGCCCAGGCTGGAGTGCAGTGGCCGGATCTCAGCTCACTGCAAGCTCCGCCTCCCGGGTTCACGCCATTCTCCTGCCTCAGCCTAACGAGTAGCTGGGACTACAGGCGCCCGCCCCCTCGCCCGGCTAGTTTTTCGTATTTTTTAGTGGAGACGGGGTTTCACCGTGTTAGCCAGGACTGTCTCGATCTCCTGACCTTGTGATCCGCCCATCTCGGCCTCCCAAAGTGCTGGGATTACAGGCTTGAGCCACCACCCGCCGAAAGAATCCTATATGAACTTCAAACCATTAAAATCCAATGGTCAATTCTCAGTTCTAATCTTAGTTGATGAAACAGAAGCATTTGACATGGTTGATTGTTCCCAACTGAAAGAGAGAAAAGCAGCCCTTAAAATCTGAGAACTAGCCTGGCACTACAGCTCATTTTCAGGGTTGTAAGGAGCTAGCACTTGGTGTCACAGCTAGGCCACAGTGTTCTATTGGACATTAACAATTTCACAGACTATCAGTATCAGACAGGGTCACGCTGTTACCATGATGAGATTAAAAACAAAACAAAACACCTCACTACTGCACAATTTTGACTAAGCATAGACAAAAGCAAGTTTCACAATGCAAATGTCCCAAAAGTATACCCCTGTCCTGGCTAATATGAGTGACCACTGCCTCTTTATCAATGATAGTTTTAGCCTCACTGTAGTCTTGCCTCCTTTCAGATAAGAGTCATTACAGGCTGGGTGTGGTGGCTCACACCTGTAATACCAACACTTTTGGGAAGCCAAGGTGGGCAGATCACGAGGTCAGGAGTTAGAGACCAGCCTGATCAACATGGTGAAGCCCTGTCTCTACTAAAAATACAAAAAATTAGCCGGGTGTGGTGGTGGGTGCCTATAATCCCAGCTACTCAGGAGGCTGAAGCAGGAAAATCACTTGAACCCTGGAGGTGGAGGTTGCAGTGAGCTGCGACTACGCTGCACTCCAGCCTGGACAACAGAGTGAGACTCTGTCTCCAAAAAAAAAAAAAAAAAGTCATTACAATGCCCAATCATAGAATTATCTATTATCTTCACTTCTTAACAGCATATGATCCAGAGCAGAACTTCACTTCTTCCTTGAATTCCCCTTTATCCCCCTAATATCTGGTTAAAGTTAACTTTCAGTGTATGTATAAGTTCAACTGCAAGTCTGGTGGTTTTGTCTGGAGGAAACGGACACAAATAGAAGTTCCAATGAGATTCAGCTGAAGCCTTCACCGCTTTGGAGCAGGACCCTCAACTCAGTCATGTGCACATCTAAGACCCTTTGTGTTACTTGCACACGTTAAATTGGACTCTAATATTTCACTGAAACCCTTCAATGAAGCCCAGTGTTGGATTTATTTTCATAAGAATAACATCCCCTGGGGTTTAAAGAAACAAATCTAAGCAGATTTGTGTTGTTCCTTGGCAAAATTATTTTCTATCCCTCTAACAACACCTGCTGCTAGTTGACTAGCATTTTGCATGTTATCTGTGAAAAGAAAATTTTGCAGGGAGAGGATGCTACAAGTCTAAGAAGTTCATCTTTGAGTCAGCCTCAAGGACTGTGTTCGAAAGTCTCCACAGACTAGTTTGAAAAGTTTAAATAAACTTTTCCTTGGGTCACCTTTACAAACCTCAGGCTTTGTCTTTGTTTTCCTGAGAACTTCTCTGTTTAATTTCATCTGCACTAAATCGGGAGATTTTGTCCAGCTGTGGATTAGCAGCAATTGGCCTCTGGCCAAGCTCCAGAGACACAAAATTAGTCACTCACCATCCTTATACAGCACTCAGCTCTTAGGCACTTTCTCAATATAACACGGTACCTCTTCCAAGCTAACAGCTGCCTCCTTCATGTTTTTCCCCTCATAGGATAACTTGTACACTTACTTTTCTAACCGGCACAATTTTATCAGGGAAAGTTTGGAATTGCAATAGCCAAATTTGGGGAAATTATGACACAAACAAGGTTGTTCATTTGAGTAGTATCTCAAGACCAAAGAATGAAGAAACCCTTACAAGGCGATGTCTTGTTTGTCTAAAAGAGAGAAGATTTTGCTTAACCCAGGAAACATCCCCTTATTGGTTTTTGTACTTTGGGGATTAATAAGACCTGACATTTTAATTGTATGTCTCCACAAAATTATCAAGGACTCAAGTTATGTCAAAACCAATTGTATGTCATTCTCTTTTGTGTGTATATACGTGGAATTTATTTTTCTACATCAAAACTTCCTTCCCTTTTCTTACAGAGGGAGCATAATTAGCTTTTTACAAAAAATAATTTCACATTTGTCTGAAGCTGGCTTCCTTACTTTTTTTCCTATTCTTTTTCCTCTCATTTTTCTTCTCTTGGGATACTTTAAAGATTAATTAATTGTTAAAAAGCATTCAGTTATGTACTTACTCTAAGATTATAGTCTAGATAAGCAGTCAAAACTATCTAAAAGAAATAAAAAATTATTAAATTGTGTTTCTTATTTTTGACCCTAATAAAGGTATAAATACATAATAGCCTACATAACAGCAAGGAGATAAAAAGAAAAGATTTTAATTCTAAAATAAAAGAAGATATTTTGTCATGATTGAGAGTCTGTAAAAATTAATTTACCATATTAAAATAATGTCTGCATAATAGTTTGGTTTGTTCAAGACCAGAATCAAATTTCTTATAATACAAACTTCTTAAATTTCCTATACTGGTTTTATAAATAGATCAATTACTACTTGCTTCAAGTAAAAAGGTATATGTGTAAAACTATATTCAACCAAAGGGAATGATAATGAATGTCTGGTCAAAGGATTTAATTTTATAAAATTCTTCAATGTTTGAAATCATAAGAACTTGTGTGTTAGCTAAATTATAATCTCCAGATCTTTAGCCAACTTTAAAACCTTAGACAAACAATTAATACTTAAATACGTTTGTGTGCATTTATAAGCAGACAGTTTACAAAAGAGAAACAAATATGAAACGTTGGTCACTAAACACAATTTTAAGTTATATTTATTGCTTAAATTGACAATCGATTAACAAAATATGAAAATATATTTGAATAACATTATCTATATCTATATTTTTAGTTACTTATTTTTGCCTCCTCAAACTTTTTAGAATAATATTAAATAAGTATCAAGGAGAAGAAAATAACTAAGTAAATTTTGGCTTTCAATTCTCTAATTTTCTTTAGTGTCTGGAGAAAAGAAAAGTTGGTTACTTCTGTTAAATTTAACACTTAAAATAAATATTTTATTATACTAAATACAATACTGTAATGTTTTATAATACAAACATATACAAGACAATGGGTATGATTTTCTGTTTGTTAGGAAAGGTATAGTATTGTCAGATGGTAAACTTAGTATGATATATCCAATGTTTTATTTACTATACTGATGTTAATTATATTTTAAAATTATAAATCCTTTAAATTAATATCTTCATATATTTGTATATCTTTATATAGATGATGAAATGCATACCTATGAAGGTATATCAATACATTCTTAACTGCAAATTGTAATGTAAATACTATGCCAAAGGAGAATAAAATCAGAATTTGGATAGAGTCCTTACTTTTGAAAAAAACAGTTCTTAATAACTTGTTGTTTATGTTGTTTTTACAGTTTTATGGCAGTTTCATCTTTAGATATTTGCAACTTATCCCTTGTCTTCTTTAACCATTCCTAATGTTGCCTTTCCTAAATTAAGCTTCAAATTCAGAAGAAAAAACTGTTACGATTTTTTTTTTTTTTTTTTTTTGAGACGGAGTCTCGCTCTGTCCCCCAGGCTGGAGTGCAGTGGCCGGATCTCAGCTCACTGCAAGCTCCGCCTCCCGGGTTCATGCCATTCTCCTGCCTCAGCCTCCCAAGTGGCTGGGATTACAGGCGCCCGCCAACTCGCAGGGCTAGTTTTTTTGTATTTTTTAGTAGAGACGGGGTTTCACCGTGTTCGCCAGGATGGTCTCGATCTTCTGACCTCCTGATCCTCCCGTCTCGGCCTCCCAAAGTGCTAGGATTACAGGCTTGAGCCACCGCGCCCAGCCTACGATTTTTTTTATACCTAAAGTATAGTTCAGTTTCTTAAAGTGACCGTTAAATAACACAAAGTGCTGCTCCATCACACTATAAAAGAAGGGAAAATATAAATAAATTAGGTTTGTTTAAAACTCTTCAAATTTTAAATCAATATTTGCATGAGCAGTCTTTTGTTCACCAAACACCTGACACTAAAAAAAATACCTGACACTAAAAAAAGACCTTATCTTCTTAGGCAAATTATATTTACATACGTATGTTAATACCAATATATTGTGGCCTGTCTTAAGATGATGAGTTATCTCAATTGATTATTCACAGTTACAGATGAAACTCCTTGTTTTACTTTCCCCACTTGTCACTATTGGCGCTTGACTAGTCTTAAAGAAATAGTCTTTCCAGCCGGGCGCAGTGGCTCACACCTGTAATCCCTACACTTTGGGAGGCCGAGGTGGGTGGATCACCTAAGGTCAGGAGTTTGAGACCAGCCTAGACAATATGGTGAAAACCCATCTCTACTAAAAATACAAAAATCAGTTGGGTGTGGTGGCACACATCTGTAATCTCAGCTACTCAGTAGGCTGAGGCAAGAGTATCTGCTTGAACCCGGGAGGCGGAGGTTGCAATAAGCTAATATCGTGCCGCTGCACTCCAGCCCAGGTGACAAAGCAAGACTCTGTCTCAAGAAAAAAAAAAAAAAAAAGTCTCTCTAGTCTCTCTATGACTGTTTGCTCTCAAGTTTATATTTTAAAAAGGCATGCTCATGTATAAACTGGTAATATTAACTGTCTACTAAGATACTTTTTTCAGGATTCTACATTCACAATCTGTGTTTCTCTTTTTGTTCGTTCATAAGAAGTCTGAATAACTGTTAGTGGTAATAATTCAAATACATGGTAATCCTTAGAGGCCTATTGCTTGAATTTCAGAATTTCATTGAATAAGCAAGACATAGCCATCTTGTCTGTGTGGCAGCACCAATAAAATGTGTAAAAACTTCAATTATTGGCCGGGCGTGGTGGCTTACGCCTGTAATCCCAGCACTTTGGGAGGCCGAGGCGGGCGGATCAGGTCAGGAGATGAGACCATCCTGGCTACCACGGTGAAACCCTCGTCTCTACTAAAAACACAAAAAAATTAGCGGGGCGTGGTGGCGGGCGCCTCTAGTCCCAGCTGCTGGGGAGGCTGAGGCAGGAGAATGGCGTGAACTCGGGAGGCGGAGCTTGCAGGGAGCCTAGATCGCAGCACTGCACTCAAGCCTAGGTGACAGAGCAAGACTGTCTCAAAGAAAAAAACAAAACCTTCAATTGTTTTGTTTTAACGTCTCTAAACTTAATGGTTCCCACACCATATAGGCTCTTCTATCACTTTTCAGCTAGTCAGCTAAGCTTTATAAAATATCATTGGCCAGGTAGGGTGGCTCCTCCCTGTAATGTCCGCACTTTGGGAGGCTGAGGCGGGCAGATTGCTTGAGCCCAGGAATTCAGGTTCAGTCTGGACAACATAGCAAGACCCTGTCTCTACAAAAAATTTCCTAGGTGTGGTGTCGCATGTCTGCAGTCCCAGCTACTTGGGAGGCTGAAGAGGGAGAATAGCTTGAGCCCAGGAGATTGAGGCCGCAGTGAGCCATGATCGCACCACTGCACTCCAACCTGGCCAACCGAGTGAGACCCTATCTCAAAAAAATAAAAATAAATAAATAAATAAAATGTTATTGTTTGCCTTTCCCATATTACTGCAGCACTAACCAACCACCTTCCCTTCCTTCACCTGAAAAAAGAATTCTGTGATTACTTAACCTCTATCAGGGAACTCTCCATTCCTTTATGGACCTACTAGAGACTCCCTTGGGCATCCCTGATTTAATTTTGTGATTGTTCCTACTTAAAAAGAAAAACTAAAACTTGCCAGGGAGCCTAGGCCATCACAAGCTTGAATTTACCCTTGAAATAAAAGCTTCTCACAGAAACTAAATCAGTCCACATGGGTTGGGTACTGTGGCTCAAGCCTGTAATCCCAGCACTTTGGGAGGCCGAGGTGGGCGGATCACCTGAGGTCAGGAGGTCTAGACCAGGCTGCCCAACATGATGAAACCCTGCTCAACATGGTGAAGGCCCGTCTCTACTAAAAATACAAAAATTAGCCCAGCGTGGTGGTGTGTGCCTGTAATCCCTTGGGAGGCTGAGGCAGGAGAATCGCTTGAACTCCAGAGGCGGAGGTTGTAGTGAGCCGAGATCCCACTGCTGCACTCCAGCCTGGGAGACAGAGAGAGACTTCATCAAAAAAAAAAAAAAAAAAATCAGTCCAGTTGGCCATATTAATTGCTCTTGCCCAGACTTGCCAACTACAGACAGATAAAATATTTGTACTGATAGTAGGCATTATTTGGGTTAGTCCATGGCTTCAAAATGCTTTAGAAACAAAAGAATTTCCTAACCATTACAGGAACCCTTATAAAATGGATAGGGAATTAAAGAAACTTGAAATGTTTTGGTAGTATCTAAAGAGATAGCCAAAATAAAAGTCAGAGTTTAACAAAATCCTCATGATATTACCTACAATAGCAGAGAGAAATTAGCCACAATATGGAACCACAATTGGTGGGGCAATTTTAAGAAGTATTGCTTTAAGTATTGCTTTAAGTATATTAAGAAGTATGTTTCCAATGTATCCCCTATATGCCATGTATTTATATCTCATTCTCTCAATTCCTCTAGGTCTTTGCTCAAATATGACCTTATGAATGACATCTTCCCTGACCACCCTACATGAAATAATAATCTTCTTCTTTCCCACATTGCTTTGTACTTTACAGCAATTTGCCTATCCTCTGTCTCTCCTCACTAGCATGTAAGCTCCATGAAGCTTTTTGTTCTGTTCATTCCTGTTACCTTCAGTACTTAGAAAGGTCTACCACATAATAGTATGGAATAAATGTTCATTAAATAAATAAAATGTATTTTCCTAACTCCACTGCGCTTGACAGCATTCATTTATTCATTCAACAAACACTACCTTTTATTTTTCAATCACTTGTGTTAACATCTGCTGATCAACAGTGACTAATGCCTGCTTTCAAGGAAGTTATGGTTTAGCCAGAGGGAAACATTGACAAGTAAACCGGCAATTTAAAGCATGGCGTGATAATGCTGTGACAGATACTGTGGAACTGTATAGCAGACTCATCTAGCTCGGTCTTGAGGGAATCAGGGTAATTCCTGGAGGAAGCAATGTCCTAGCAAAGGCATGAAAGACAAGGAATTAATCCAGGTGAAAAATTAGGAGACAGTCAAAAGTGTTTCATGCCAGGCATGGTGGCTCAACTTGTAATCCCAGCACTTTGGGAGGCCAAGGTGGGTGTACCACTTGAGGACAGGAATTCCAGACCAGCCTGGGCAACGAGTCAGACCCCGCCTAAAAAAAAAGAAAAGGTTTCATGCAAAGAGAACAGTCTGCAGAAAGGCCAAGCCATGAGGGGATGTTGCTAGACCTAAAAGCTTACCCCTCCCCACTCTCCAAGGTGGAGATTTGTTTCCTGTATTGAGTCTTTGCATATGTTGTTCCCTCTGCTGGGAATGGATGGAATGCCACCCTGTTTACCACTTCATCACCTCTACATCCTGAAAAATCCTTTACTATGTGGCTTTTTTTCCCCTCTTCCTCTCTTTTAAAATAAGTTTTTACAGAAATGGGGTCTCGCTATGTTGGCCAGGTTGTCTTGAACTCCTGGCCTCAAGTGATCCTCTCACCTCAACCTCCCAAAGTGCTGGGATTACAGGCATGAGCCACCATGCCCAGCCTCTTTCTCTCCCTCTTTTTATAGATATGATCTCACCTTGTCATCCAGGCGCAAGTGCAGTGGTGCAATCATAGCTCACCACAGCCTTGAACCCCTGGGCTGAAGGGATTATCCTGCCTCAGCCTCCTCAGTAGGTGGATTACAGGTGTGTGCCACTGTGCCCTACTTGGCTCTTCTTGTCTCACATAAGCCAAAATAATCACTTCCTTCTCGTCCCTTTACTACAGTGTCTTCCTCCATTATATCCCTTAGCAATGTTTTTCTTCAACATTACATGAAAATCCTTAGAGAACAGAAAATATGTCTTACATATTTTGTATCTTTAGACACTAGGAACCCAAAGGGGCTGGCATAGATACTCACTAAATATTTGTTTAATGAATGGGTGGATTATTTATTCTGCTTCTGCTTCACTTGGACAAGACTGGAGAAATTCCAGGACTTTTCTGCATCAAGAAAAGAACAGTGCCATTATGTCTGCAGAGTCAACATCTCAATTTATATCTATGTTACTGATATAAATGTATATTTATATTATAGATATAAACCGAGATAGGTGTAGCTATAGATACAGGTGATATCTATTATATCTATCCATATTCTAGTTCTTGCCTGATTAGTAAAGAAGGTAAAGAACCACAGATGAACTTTATTCCATAAACGTGTTGATATTTGTCTCCTGCTAGTTCTGTGGAAGCAGAAGCTGAGATTGGCTTGGCATGTAAGATACTTAGTGACCACCTCCTGTGAAGGGAAGGAGAGGATGTGGGATTTTAAGAAAACTGTAACGTAGACTCCTTAAAGCCTCAGCCAATGTCCTGAGGAGTCCTAGGCACATACAATCTCATTCAGAATTGTCCCACAATGACCTAAAATAGCCAGGCCTTCATGCCCAGGGTGCTATTAGTACATCAGCACGTGAATGTAGGCCTCCCAGGAAGGGCACGTGCTTGGGTGTGACAACAGTTTAGGGAGACCTCAATGGGAGTGAAAGCTGGAAGCTGTCTGATTACCACATTCCCAGCAGCCAGGGCAACAAACCCTTCCTTGAAGTAGGATCCCTGTATCTACTGAAGCCTTACTCCAAAAACATACAGTCATAATTTCAAAGGAGGTAGGTTATGTTCAAATTTCTCTAACAAGAATGTACATATTTTAAACGGTTTGAAAAACATCACAGATGTATGATAGACATCAGTATATTGAAAATATACTAAAAATACATTTTTCTCAGAGATACTATTGGCATTTGAAGCTATTGCCATGTAGCTCCCTTTAAGTTATTGATGGGCCATACTTTTATGCCAGAATTTTGGTTTACTTTATCCCACAAAACATCTAACATTTTCCATGGCAGATTGCAGATCACTCTCTCCTATGAATTTCATTTTTCCCATCCATTTTCCATGACACCAGGAGCCAACTATCCAAACAAATCATACTTAAACTGATTCATATGGTAGCCCTACCCTTGGAATATTTTATATTATAAAATAATTCGGCTGGGCACAGTGGCTCACACCTATCCCAGCACTTTGGGAGGCTGAGGCAGGAGGATTGCTTGAGCTCAGCGGTTCCAGACAAGCTTAGGCAAGATGGTGAAACCCCATCTCTACAAAAGATACAACTATTAGCCAGGTGTTGTGGCACACACCTGTGGTCCCAGCGACTTGGGTGACTGACGCGGGAGGATCACTTGAATCTGGGAGGTTGAGGCTGCAGTGAGCCAAGACTGCACCACTGCACTGCCACCTGGACAACAGAGTGAGACTCTGTCTCCAAAAATAAATAAATAAATAAATAAATAAATAAATATTTGAACTTTTTTTCTTTTTTCTTTCTTTCTTTTCTTTTTTTTTTTTTTTGAGACAGAGTCTCACTCTGTCACCCAGGCTGGAGTGCAGTGGCAGGATCTTGGCTCACTGCAACCTCTGCCGCCCTGGTTCAAGTGATTCTCCTGCCTCAGCCTCCTGAGTAGCTAGGATTACAAGTGCTTGCTACCGCACCCAGCTAATTTTTATATTTTCAGTAGAGACGGGGCTTCACCATATTGGTCAGGCTGGTCTTGAACTCCTGACCTTGTGATCCACCTGCCTCAGCCTCCCAGAGTGCTGGGATTACAGGCGTGAGCCACTGCGCCCAGCCTCCTTGAACTTATTTTAGAGCAACAAAACCAACTGATTTCTTGAAATTTGTTTAATATACCAGATATTATTTAAGAATTTTACTTACAAGTCTTTCTTTTTTGTTTCCTTACTTAAGGGAAAAAAAAATTACCTTTTTTTTTTTTTGAAAAAAATCACTTTTCCTCTGCATCTAATGATTTTTTTCCTCTTGGTCTCCTTTTTCCTTACCTGTGTCACCCTACATCATCCTATTCTTTGCTATTAAAATTAACGGCAAATCCACAATTACTTTCGCACCAACCTAATATTGTTGCTCTTTCTTCAGGACCGCATTTCTTATCTGCTCTAGCCAATGCTTCAAGATTTCTTTCTTAGCTCTTTTCTTTCACACCTTACATGGATATTGCTACCAATAGGATCCAGAGGTCACGCAGAACATACTAAGGGCTAATTCTGCATCAAAAAGAATTAAACTTTTTTTTTTTTTAAGAGACAGGGTCTTGCTCAGGCTGAAGTGCAGTGGTGTGATTTAGGCTCACTGCAACCTCGACCTCCTGGGTTCAAGCAATCCTCCTGCCTCAGCCTCCCGAGTAGCTGGGATCACAGACATGCACCACCATGCCTGGCTAATTTTTTGTATTATCTTTTGTAGAGATAGGGTCCCCCTATGTTGCCCAGGTTTGTCTCAAACTCCTGGCCTCAAGTGATCCACCTGCCTCAGCTTCCCAAAGTGCTAGGGTTACAGTCGTGAGCCACCATGCCTGGCCATGAATTACACTCTTATAGACAATTGAAAAATAGTCTGCCAGGCCCTCAAACCTCAAGGCTCTTGAGGTATCAGCTGTATCATCTGTTACCCCTATGCACTTACATCTCTAACTCTCACTTAAGCTGGTATTCTTTCTCTCTGCCTTTTTATGAGACTACGGAATGGCATTCAGGTCCATTCAGGTCAGTTCATAAAATGCGACTGGGGCACTTGTTTGCCAGACACTATAACAGGAACTAGAGGAATAAAGATAGTACCAGCCCTCCAGGATCCTGCCATCTGATGGGGTAGACATTCATACGAACAACTCATTCCATACTAAGTTGTAAATGTTAACAGAGAGGTATATACAGTGTGTTATCAGAGGACAGTAACAGGCACTTAGCACAATTTAGGGGTTAAGAAAGGTTTCTAGAGGCAATAACAGCTGATATTACTAGAGTATTATGTGCAGGTCACGAAGGGAGGTTGGAAAGGTAGCCCATGGGGGTAATGTATGCCACCAAGAAGTGGCTACTGTATTCTATAGGCCATAGGGACCCGCTGAAGAGTTTTAAGCAGAGAAGTCCCTTGGATTTTTGGAAAAACATTTGCACTGGCATGACATGAAGGATGACTCTAAAGCAGTGGTTCTCCATGTGCCTGGACCAGCAGCTTTAGCATCTCCTGGAACTTGTTAGAAATGCAAATTTTCGAGCCCCATCCCAGACCTACTGAATCAGAAACGCTGGAAGCGGGGCCCAGCTGTCAGTGTTTTAACAAGACCTGCAGGTGATTCTGATATAGATCAAAGTTTGGGGACTACTACTCTAAATCAGCAGGAAACACTTGACAATGTCTGGAACAGGGCTTAGATTAGGGTCAAGACAGCAAGGTGCAAAATTTAAAAAGCTCCAAAATCCTCAGTAACCAGAAGAAGTAGCATTTTAATACAATATATTTTAAAATCAAAATTAATACAAAAAATCCATGATAAACCATCAAAATTCTAGTTTAATTAATTACTTTTGGGGGGGGCTCCATGTCTAAAAAAAGGCAATTAAGACTTTTAGACTCCATCTCTAAAAAAAAAAGTAATTAATTAAACTTATTTTTTGTAGCACAATCATAGCTCACTGCAGCCTTGAACTCCCACGCTTAAGTGATCCTCCCACCTCAGCATCCCAAGTAACCACAAGTAGCTGGGACTACTGGTGCACACCACCACACCTGACTAATTTAAAAAAATTATTCTTTTTGTAGAGATGGTATCTTGGTCTGTTGACCAGGCCCTTCTCTTTTTTTTGAGATGGAATTAAGTTCTTGTTGCCCAGGCTGGAGTACAATGGTGCAATCTCAGCTCACTGCAACCTCCACCTCCCACGTACAAGTGATTCTCCTGTCTCAGCCTCCAAAGTAGCTCAGATTACAGGCATGCGCCACCACACATGGCAATCTTTTTTTTTTTTTGTATTTAGTAGAGATGGAGTTTCACATGTTAGTCAGGCTGTTCGCGAACTCCTGACCTCAGGTGATCCACCCGCCTCGGCCACCCAAAGTTCTGGGATTACTGGCATGCACTACTGTGCCCAGCCTAGACCAGGCTTTTCTCAAATTCCTAGCCTCAAGCAGTCCTCCCACCTTGGCGTCCCAAAGTGTTGGGATTACAGACACCACTGCACCTAACCCAAAATTCTAAATAAAGGCAGGCTGTTTGTTTTTAGGTCCTGCGTTATTGCGCAATGGGGACAGTTGTTTTCAGTCAGCTTGGGGTTCCCAGAGTTCACATGGCTGTCACATTCCCCATCAGGCAGATTTATGGGGATTGACAAAGGCGAGTGGACAGATTGGGTAACATGGGTCAGGGCCAGCTGTTGAGAGCCATGCAGCACAGCATCCTCCATACCTAGAAGGGCTCTATGCTTGGTTTAATGCTCTGCTTTCACTGTTTTGAAATTCTAAATAAGTTTTGAAGAAGAGGACCTGCATTTTCGTTTTGCACTGGGCCCTCAAAGTTTCCGTGAAATTGTTTTTGGGGGGGCATCTTTTTTCCTGCCTTCAAATTTTATACCAGCATAGTGTAAATTCAGTCTTTTTATTGTTGTTGTAGAACTT
This sequence comes from Piliocolobus tephrosceles, assembly GCF_002776525.5. Lineage (NCBI taxonomy): Eukaryota > Metazoa > Chordata > Mammalia > Primates > Cercopithecidae > Piliocolobus > Piliocolobus tephrosceles. Next base: position 43,785,141 of record NC_045448.1, on the reverse strand, counting down.
TTATTAACTTACCAGGTGACATTTTAAGCATACATAGGGCACACATCTTTTTTCTTTTGCCGCGGGCTCCAGTGTGACTTAGCATTGTGTGATCATCACAACTTGGTGGTGCTACTGGCATCTGTGGGGAGTGGTCAGGGATGCTGCTAAACACCCTACAATGCACAGCACAGTCCCCCACAACAAGGAGTTACGCCATCCAAAATGTTAACAGTGCTGAGATTGATCAACTCTGATCTCTAGGGAAAGGAGGTTGTTAACAGTGTCTTGAAATGGGGCAGTAATAGCAAATATGGAACTACCTAGAACTCAATGATTAATCAGCTAGGAGGAAGTGGAGTTTGAGAGAAAAAGACTTTCAGAATTTTTGCTTGTTTAGGGCATAAGTTAGTATAGCAAATTCAGGAGGAAGAAAGAGGCAGAAAGAAGTGAGGCAAGGCCAGGCGCAGTGGCTGATGCCTGTAATCCCAGCACTTTGGAAGGCTGAGGCGGGCGGATCTCACGAGGTCAAGAGATTGAGACCATCCTGGCCAACATGGTGAAACCCCATCTCTACTAAAAATACAAAAATTAGCTGGGCATGGTGGCGCAGGCCTGTAGTCCCAGCTACTTGGGAGGCTGAGGCAGGAGAATCTGCTTGAACCGGGGAGATGGAGGTTGCAGTGAGCTGAGATCGTGCCACTGTACTCCAGTTTGGCAACAGAGCGAGTATCCGTATAGAAAGAAAGAAAGAAGGAAAGAAAGAAAGAAAGAAAGAAAGAAAGAAAGAAAGAAAGAAAGAAAGAAAGAAGGAAGGAAGGAAGGAAGGAAGGAAGGAAGGAAGGAAGGAAGGAAGGAAGGAAGGAAGGAAGGAGGCAAAAAGAGATAGGAGTTTGAGGCTGGACATCAAATGGAGGTGTTTGTTTCAGGGCAAGCATCTGAAGTTCTGAAGAGAGTTTAGAACTGTCAACAGGTACCTCTATTATAGACCTCTGCCCTGCCCAACACCTCTGGGCAATTCTATTCCCTCTGCCTTAGAGAATGGTTGCCATAGCAAAACCAGAAGATAAGAAAGGCAATTTTAGGTTTTTTAAGTACCCAAATGGTTTTTCTGAAACTCATGGTGGAGAAATAGTTTTGAACGTTTCAAATATTTAAGCCTAACGAGCTCTTAGGATAGAGTTCATTGTCATGCTCTAAGTAACAGGCTAAGGACAACAGGCAAGGATCCAAGTACTTTTCCCTTTTCCCTGCAAGGAAATAAAGATTCTACAGGTGTGGGAAGAAGAAAAACAAAGGATGTAGAGAAAGAAATGTCTGGGACAACGGAATTGGGTTGGGGTGCATCATGTGGCCACAGGCAGAATCAGCATCAAAATCTCTCCGAGCTCCACATAAGCAGGTACCAAGGAGCTGTCTTTCCTGATTTTTCCAAGGTGCTGTATCTGGGGAGATCAATACAAGATCAGCAGCCAGAATATTCCCCAGGAATGACACCTACCTATGGGCAGCCCTCCTTCCCAATAGCTCAGAACAGGTGTAGGCTCCAGGATACAGGGAAAGCCCCATCACCTATTCTTAAGTAGCACTGAAGGGTGCCACAGTCCATTGCGGATGAATGACAAGGTAATCTCCCACTGCTTTGGTTAAGTTTCATAGGTGTTTCTCTAGAATTGTTTCTAGATGACTTTTTCTTCTTTTTCAGTTTTTATATCAGCAGAGGGTAAATTCAGTTTTCATACCAAATATTTTAAGCTTTCTTTATTGCCATTAATAAAAGACAAAGGCCAGACACAGTGGCTCACGCCTGCAATCCTAGCACTTTGGAAGACTGAGGTGGGCAGATTGCTTGAGCCCAGGAGTGTGAGATCAGCCTGAGCAAAATGGCAAAACCTCATCTCTATAAAGAATACAAAAATGAGCCAGGCATGGTGGGGTGTGCTTATAGTCCCAGCTACTTGGGAGGCTGAGGTAGGAGGATCACCTAAGCCTAGGGAGGTCAAGGCTGTAGTGAGCCATGATCACACCACTGCACTCCAGCCTGGATGATAGAGTGAGACCCTGTCTCAAAAAATAATAATAAAATAAAAGGAAAGGATCCAGGCACTGTGTAATCCCAGGACTTTGGGAGGCTGAGAGGGGAGGAATGCTTGAGCCCAGGAGTTTGAAACAAGTCTGGGCAACAGAGGGAGACCCTGTCTCAAACATAAAAAGAAAAGGCAAGATTTTGTTTGTTTGTTTTAGAGACAGGATCTAACTCTGTCGCCCAGGCCAGAGTGCAGTGGTGCAATCATAGCTTACTGCAACCTCGAACTCCTGGGCCCAAGTGATTCTCTAGCCTCCATCTCCCAAGTAGCTAGGACTGTGGGCATGCCACCATGCCCAGCTAATTTTTTTGTAGAGACAGGGTCTTCCCTTGTTGTCCAGGCTGGTCTTGAACTCCTGGCCTCAAGCAATCCTCCTGCCTTGCCCTCTCAAAGTGTTGGGATTACGGGTGTGAGCCAACATTTCTGGCAAGAATTTTCTTTGTTGTTTACTCTTATGAGATAGATTGTCTAGCTCTAAGACAATTGCTTTGTATTTCCTGGGTTTTTTAAACCCCCTTTTATTTATTTATTCCTTTATTCATTTGCCCACATATTTATTTTCTATAACACTGACCTTGGCACAGTACCAGAACATAGTAGGTGTCTCTAGTGGAGGCTGAGGGCACTGCCCAGATCCCCCCTTTTAGGACCAAGGCACTCATCCCGCTAGGTGCAGCTCTGTTACAGCTCACAACGAATCCAATAACTGGTGGGTAAAGAAGTACAGAGGCTCAGTCCCCTTGCCAAGCCAACACCAGAGCTCCCAGTAAGATTGGCTGAGGCCACTATTGCAAATTCATTCCAGTTCGACTCTTTCTGACCAGTTCTGTTTCCCTCAAACCCTTACAAGGGCGATCCTCAAGAATGCTCCCCAGTAACCTTCCTTAAGCAAATATCTACCTAGAATCCATTTCCTAGGAAGCCAACCTAAGACAGTGCTTAATAAATATTTGTTGAATAAATGGATGAATGGGCTCTTCCATTGTAAACGATGCAGTTCCTCACCCTGGGCAGAGATCTAGTGGAAGACTTCTGACCTTTATTTGTGTATTCAACATTTTATTTTCTCGTCTCAGGCCCTAAAAGTCAGAGCCCAGCCTCAAATAATTCACCCGACCCTGGGGTCATGCATGACTTTCATATGATGATAGTATCCATACTGAATTGTTGCAGTTATATTGTCATTTGACCACCAGATGGCAGAGGTGACACTTGGAAAGCCTCTCTTTCTGGCCCTGGGTTGCCTATTCCAGGATTTAACATTAAACCCAAATTACCCATTTAGTGCCATTAATTCCCAAGCCCTTGTAATTATGGCATTGTTTCATTTTGCAGGAAAGTGTCACTGCCACAATTGGCTCATTTGCATATAAAAAGGAGGGTTTGGAATATAATGGAAAGAGCCCAGGACTGAGCATCAGAATCACTGCACACCAGCCACTTTCTCCATTTGAACATGTTTCTTCATCAGTTAAAAAAAAAAAAAAAGACAGAGAATTCCAGCCCTGCGTGCTTCACAGGTCTTTTGTGAGGAATAAATGAAAATTACCGGGGGTTGGAGGAAAGGGCCTGATTGAAGTTCTCCCTAGTCCAGGAGAGCTCCGAGTATGGGAAGCGGGATCAAGTCTGTGTAGGTGGAGGGGCCCTATCTGGGTTCCTAGGCTCTCTTGAGGCTCAGACCTTGAGGTAAAGGAAAGATAGGATAGCAGCTCCTGGAATGCTGCAATGCAGATTTTAGAAAAAAAATACTCCATTGTCTTGTAGGCAAGGTGGGAAGCACAGTAGAACTAGGGTGAATTTTATAGGTCACCTAACTAAATTGAATGTTAGTACTAGTGACATCAGGTCAGGACTAGGACATATCTTTATCTACTTGTTTCTTATATAAAGCTATATGATTTTTTTTAAAAAAAACCAGAACATCTCAGAGTTCACACATTCAATTGAAACCAGTCCCCTTTAGAAAACTCACCTTAGGGGCCATATATTTGTTTCTGCAAAAATTAGTATAGTTTCTGATATTTTTGGAAATCCTTTTGGATGTTGCTTTTTAAACATTCTCTTCAGCGTCCTCAATGGCATAGACATCTTTATTCTTTGGAACTGTATTTCATTTTTAGAAACCACCAGCAGTAATTTTAAGACTTGGCAGGTATGATTAAGAGGGCGTGGTGGTGATCAATTCATCAAATAGACAAAAGCAAGACTAGGCCATAAATAGTACGGCTGATTTTCTTATGTCATCAAAATACACAAAACAATGCCAAAAAAAGAGTTTGTTTGTTTGTTTGTTTGTTCATTTGTTTTCAAGATGGAGTCTCACTCTGTCACCCAGGCTAGAGTGCAGTGGTGTGATCTCGGCTCACTGCAACCTCCACCTCCTGGGTTCAAGCGATTCTCCTGCCTCAGCCTCCCAAGTAGCTGGGATTACAGGCATGTGCCACCATGCCTGGCTAATTTTCTTTGTATTTTTAGTAGAGACAGGGTTTCACCATATTGGTCAGGCTGGTCTTGAACTCTTAACCTCGTGATCTGCCCGCCTCAGCCTCCCAAAGTGCTGGGATTACAGACATGAGCCACCGAGCCTAGCCAGAAAAAAAAAAAGAAAAAAAGAAGAGTTTTATATACTCAAAGTAATTACAAGAAAATTAAAAAAAGTGTGAAAGGTCACACTAATTTGGACATGCAAATTTGGGGGCATAGTTTTAACCAATCAGGCAGCAAATACTTTTATGTTTCTGCAAGTTAGGGCTTTCTAAGCAAATTTTACCAGGGACCTGGACAGTAATTTATGGATCAGATAGCGAGAGAAACCTGAAACATGCACAAGAGAGATTTACTAGACATAGACAGGAGACCTTTATAACACACACATCTCCACTGGAGATTTACTTTCTGGAGAGAGATTTACCTCTTGCTGAACCTGGAGGTATGAGTTTACTTTTCGAGGGGTGTGAGTGATACGGTTGGGATGTTTTGTCCCTTCCAAATCTCATGTTAAAACATAATCCCAAAGTTGGAGGTGAGGCCTGGTGGAGGTATTTGGGTCATGGGGACGGATTAATCATGAATGGCTTATTGCCCTCTGCATGGTAATGCATGAGTTCTTGCTCAGTTAGTTTATGCAAAAGCCTGACACCTCCCACCTCACTCTCTCTTGATCCCTGTCTTGCTATGTGACATGCTGGCTCCCCCTTCACCTCCCACCGTGATTGTGTTTCCCGGGGCCTCACCAGAAGCAGATGGCAGCACAATACTGCTTATACAGCCTGCAGAACCGTGAGCCCAGATAAACCTCTCTTCTTTATAAATTGCCCAGCCCTGGGTACTCCTTTATAGCAACACGAAGGGACAAACACCAGGGGATGAGACCTGGATTGTGGAGACATCCCAGGGTGGTAAAGTGGTGACACTGGGCTTACCTTTCCCCCAGAAGAAATTTATTTATATTCCAAAAGGTTAAAGCAAAAACTCAGGAATCTTCCCATTGCGTTTCCAAAGAAACTCTCGGAGGAAGGGAGAAGTACAGCTGCCTCTCCCGTCTATATTAACACCTAGATTAAATTTGGGGAGGGGAGGTTCCTCACTTATAACACATATTATTTACATGTAGAGTTTTGTTGAACCACCTCTCATTGTATCATTAAAGGATAAGAATTTGGGTATGGGGGATTTATGGGGTTGTTTTTTGCTATAAGTAAATAACAGTAATCTGCTCTGCTCCAGAAACCTTATGTGTGCATGCAGGATAATATTAGTTAATATGTATAGTAAAAACTTTACACAATGCCCAAGGGTGGTGGCTCATTTCTATAATCCCAGCCCTTTGGGAGGCCAAGGCCAGCGAATCACCTGAGCTCAGGAGTTTGAGACCAGCCTGGGCAAGATGGTGAAACTCCATCTCTACATATTAAAAAATATATATATAGCTGGGTATGGTGGTGCCTGCTTGTAGTCCCAGTTACTTGGGAGGCTGAGGTGAGAGGATCACTTGAGTTCAGTATGGTCGAGGTTGCAGTGAGTCATGGTCATAACCACTGCTCTCCAGCCTGAGTGACAGAGTGACTGGGTTTGGAAAAGTAGTTTGTCAGGTGAGTAAGATTGTGAGTTTCCTGTCTCAACAATAGCAACAACAACAAACCCCAACACAATATTTACCTTTTTCAAAAGATTGGAACTGTGTTTTATACACTGTCTTCTCCCTTTGCAGAACCCTGGTAGAACCCTACTGTCAAAAGTGGACATCAAACTTTTCCATCTCTTCCTGTCCCAGGGATTCCTTCTTTAGATGTCCTCCAAAAACCACAGTAGTGAGCTACTAGTCCTGTCTCCTATGGAGAGGGCTAAGAATTGGGATTGCCATATGGACAGATGTTTTTGAGTGGGGGAATAATGTGGGGATACGAGAATGCTTTGTGCAACAAGAATGAAAAACACCTTTCTTTTCAAAAGCATTTTAATCAAACAAAGATGGTGCTATGCATTTTAAATTTTTATATGATTAAAATAAAAACTTTAGACAAATTAAATTTAACAGAGTTTGAGTAATAAACGATTCTCAAATTGGGCAGGTTCAGGGTGACCCCAGGGCTTTGGCATGGTTGGATAACATTTATGGACAAAAAAAGTGACCTGGAAAAACGATGTACAGAAACAACTGGATTGGTTACAGCTGGGCATTTGCTTTATTTGAACCTGGTTTGAACAGCTGGCTGCTTGTGATTGGCTGAGACTCTGCTACTTAAGAGATCAGCTTACAGTCTGTTTAACATCAAGTTAGGTTGCAACCAACTAAGTATGGAGAAAACAGTAAGCCAAACTTAAAATATGTAGGGAGGCCAAACTCAATTTAACAATACGGTTTTCTATCTGTGCCCAACACAACCACCGCTTTCTTTAAGATGACAGTAATATGATCCAAATGGTAAAAAATGGCAGGTTTGTGGTAATTGGGGCATGTTCCAGTTAGCAACTCTACAACCTATAAAAACAGGCCTTAAAGGTTTATTAAGCCCATGTTAGAACAGTAAAGAAAATTTAACAAAGAAAAACTCACTTACAATCTTACTGGCCTGACAAACTGCTTTTCCAAACCCATTCTTTTCCAAACCTTGTTCATAGTACCCATTATTTTATAAAGCTGAAAATACAATGTATATACAATTTTCTGTTCTAATATTTTTAGGTCATATTATTTTGCAATGATTTTTACTTATTACTAAATTTTCTTTTAAACTTTAAATATTTGTTTATTTGATATAAAAAGTGCAAGCAACAACACGGATAAATTTGAAAACAGTATTGTGCAATGTTATGAACAAAGTAATTTTCTATTTGATAGTTGTATTTCATAATAAATTCAGTATATTATTTCAACTGAGCTGGCAAATTATTCTAACATACTTTTGCATCTCTGTGTAAATATTTGTTCTGTGTACTTTTCTGTATCAATGCTGTATATCACATTAAAAATATGCTATTATTAAAACAATCCAGAAATAAACAGCATGGACAATGAGGGTCCCCTATAATTCCACTCTCAGAAGAAACATTGTCTATAGTTTATGAATACTCTTCTCAGCTCTACTCCTTATTAAAAGCTGGAAATACTTCTGTAGTTTGCTGCCACACAGTGGTAAAGTAAGCACCACTGCACACTGCCACTGCAGAGGACTTGCTGGCCTGGTTATCCTAACTCAACAATTTGCAGAGATATTCATGCCGGGCACTGTGCTGGGCACTAGGAATCTAAAGATGGTGCCCAATGTGGAAAAGTTTATAAATCAGTGGGAAGACCGACAAGCATAAGAATAATTACCATGGACTAACAAACTGATAATGCTATCACTGAGACAGAAATCTAAGTACGATGTGGAATAGGAATTTCTTGTCAGATTTCATTGAGGAGGTAAAATTTGAGATGGAGCCTCAAGTGTGAGGAAGTTTCTCAGGTGGGAGTAAGAAGGACTTCCCAGCAGAGAGCATGGTCGATGAAAGGACAATGCTTTCGGAGAACACTGAGATCACTCAAGTGGAAACTTTGTGTATGGGGAAGGAAGAGAGTGGTGTCACACAGACAACAGCCACAACGTATTCTTATATGGGAAGGAGTTGTGTTTTTGTTTTTTGTTTTGTTTGTTTTTTTGAGTTGGAGTCTAGCTCTGTCATCCAGGCTGGAGTGTGCTGGCACGATCTCAGCTCACTGCAACCTCTGCCTCCTGGGTTCAAGCAATTCCCCTGCCTCAGCCTCCTAAGTAGCTGGGATTACAGGCTCCTGACACCACGCCAGGCTAATTTTTGTATTTTTAGTACAGATGGGGTTTCACCATGTTGGCCAGGCTGGTCTCTAACTCCTGACCTCAAGTAATCTGTCCTCCTCGGCCTCCCAAAGTGTTGGGATTACAAGTGTAAGCCACAGCACCCAGCCCCTCAGGAAGGGATTGTTTAGGAAGAGAAAGTTTGAAGAACATCTAAAATGTTTCTTAAAATTAATCTAGTTTTATGTTTAAATTCTATGCTGACTTACATGAAAATGTATGTCATTAAAGGTAAATAACTGTAAGAAAACATGAAAATTATTGTTTCCTTAAGATACTCTATGGAAATCATATTCAATTAAATCATAAGTAAGTCATTCCTTAGTTATGATCCCCTAGTGCATTTTAGGCACAAAGGAAATCTGCAAAGGTGTTATCGTTACTATGTAAAATGGTTTGGATCAGTGTCACCACCAAGTCGTATGTTGAAATGTAATCCCCTATGTTGGAGGTGGGGCCTGGTAGGAGGTGTCTGGATCATGGGGGCATATCTCTCATGAATGGCTTAGCCCATCCCTTTGGTGATAAGTGAGTCAATTCCCATAATATCTGGTTTTGCGAAAGTGTGGGGCACCTACCTCCCAACTCCACTCTCCCTTTTGCTTCTGCTTTCACCATGTGATGTGGTTGTTCCCTCCGCCTTCTGCCATGATTGTAAACTTGCTGAGGTCTCCCTACAAGCAGATGCTGTGCAATGCTTTCTGGACAACCTACAGAACTATGAGCCAATTAAACTTTTTTTTTTCTAAATTGCCCAGCCTTTTTCTTTTTTTTTTCCTAAATTGTCCAGCCTCAGGTATTTCTTTTGTTTGTTTGTTTGTTTGTTTTGAGACGGAGTCTTGCTCTGTCGCCCAGGTTGGAGTACAGTGTCGCAATCTCGGCTCACTGCAAGCTCCACCTCGCAGGTTCACGTCATTCTCCTGCCTCAGCCTCCCAGGTAGCTGGGACTACAGGTGCCCGCCACCACACCCAGCTAATTTTTTTGTATTTTTAGTAGAGACGGGGTTTCACCATGTTAGCCAGGATGGTCTCGATCTCCTGACCTCGTGATCTGCCTGCCTCAGCCTCCCAAAGTGTTGGGATTATAGGCATGAGCCACCACAGCCGGCTCTTGTTTTTTTTTTTTTTTTTTTAGATGGAGTCTTGTTCTTGTCGCCTAGTCTGGAGCCCAGTGGTGCAATTTCGGCTCACTGTAACCTCTGTCTCCTGGGTTCAAGTGATTCTCCTGCACCAGCCTCCTGAGTAGCTGGGACTACAGGCACGTGCCACCATGCTCAGCTAATTTTTGTATTTGTAGTAGAGATGGGGTTTCATCATCTTGTCCAGGCTGGTCTCGAACTCCTGACCTCAGGTGAGCCACCTGCCTCAGCCTCCCAAAGCGCTGGGATTACAGGCATGAGCCACTGTGCCCGGCCTCAGGTATTTCTTTATAGCAATGCAAGAATGGCCTAATACACTATGGTTGGCAGCCTCTAAAATGGCCCTCCAGTGATTCTGGCTTCCTGGTATGCACACCTTTGTGTAGAGCCTCCCTCACTGAATGGAGCTGACCTTTGTAACCGTTAGGATACTCTCAAAAGGATGCTGTGTTGCTTTGTGGCTCGGCCATTAAAGTCACTGAATCTTCTACCTTGTACTCTCTTGCTTATTTTTGGGAAGGTCAGCAGCCATGTTGTAAGACGGCCCAAGCAGCTGGGAAAAGGTCCATGTAGAGAGGAGCTGGAGGCTTGTGTCAGCAACCAGCACCAAGAAGTCAGTCAATCATCTTGGGAGCTGATTCTCCAGCCTCGGCCAAGCCATCAGGTGACCACAGCCCCGGCCAACATCTTCACTGAAACCTCATGAGAGACTCCTAGTCAGACACATTCAGCCAAATTGAATTTCTAACCCACATAAACTAAGAGATAATACATGTTTATTGTTTTAAGACAGATAAGTAGATACATAAGTAATAGTACAGTACTTTGCTTTCTTTCACTGACTTGGGGCCAAACATATTAAATACAAAATATTCATATTCATAGGTCTAGTATATACTTTTGGGCTTCATTTTAGATATAAAACTATTCAGGTCGGGCGCGGTGGCTCACGCCTGTAATCCCAGCATTTTTGGAGGCTGAGGTGGGTGTATCCCCTGAGGTTGGGAGTTCAAGACCAGCGTGAACAACATGAAGAAACCCCGTCTCTACTAAAAAGACAAAATTAGCCGAGCGTGGTGGCACATGCCTGTAATCCCAGCACTTTGGGAGGCTGAGGCAGGAGAATCACTTGAACCTGGGAGGCAGAGGCTGCGGTGAGCTGAGATTGCGCTACTGCACTCCAGCCTGGGCAACAAGAACGAAACTCCGTCTAAAAAAAAAAAAAAAAAACCAAACAATTCAATAAGGCTTTTTAATGGGGGCTTGCTGAATTATACGTGGCACCATGCATTGTTTGCAGAGTACCATACGTGGTAATTTTGGGAGATGTAAAAGTGACTATGAAACTGTGAGACACTATCACTTTTTTCCGTATGGAAAATAATACTTGCGAGAGAACCTTACTTTTGACTGGTCAGTCACACTGCTTCTGAAGTTTTGGCTGTTGCAGACCTTCATGAACAGGGAGTAATTATGTAGGCAATTAAAGCCTTTTCTTTTTGGCCTTAAGAGTTCAAATTTTACTTATTCAAATGTCCATTCAAATGTAAAAGAATCTTAATAATTACATATAAAATCATGTCATTAAATAATAATATTTTTTTTGTAGAGACAGGATCTCTCTCTGTTGCCCAGACTCGAGTGCAGTGGCTAGGTGTGATCATAGCATGCTGCAGCCTTGAACTCCTGGGCTCAAACAATCCTCTTGCCTCAGCCTCCCAAGTAGCTGGGATTATAGTCAGAAGTCACTGTGCCCAGCTCTAAATAATTATTTTTAGTTCCCTTTTCTAATTGAGTGGAAAATATTATTTTTACAGGTACATATTTGCAATGCTAAACTACATTGAAGAAAATGTCGACACAAGGATTACTTTTTATGATTTTATCTAGTCCACTGTTACTATGTCAAGTATTTTCTTTTCCTTTTCCTTTTTCTTTTTCTTTTTTTTTTTTGAGATGGAATCTCCCTTTGTCACCCAGGCTGGAGTGCAGTGGTGTGATCTGGCTCACTGCAACCTGCACCTCCCGGGGTTCAAGCGATTCTCCTGCCTCAGCCTCCTGAATAGTTGGGATGACAGGTGCCCACCACCACGCCCAGCTAATTTTTGTATTTTTAGTAGAGACAGGGTTTTACCATATTGGCCAGACTGGCTTCAAACTCCTGACCTCAAGCGATCCACCTGCCTTGGCCTCCCAAAGTGTTGGGATTATCAGGCGTGAGCCACCGCACCAGGCCTTGTCAAGTGTTTTCATTTACACTTTTATATACTAAGGATCCTTTAAAAATTTCCTTGGAATACATTTTCACAAATAAAATACATTGTTACTTTATGAAAGTTTGTAGTTCAAATTAATGCTGTTGTGTCCTGAAAAACTTCATCAGAGAATTTAAAGTGGTCTCAAGTTGGTAATGCCACCAGATGTCTAGCAAAAAAGAGGATATCTTCTTCAAAGATGTCGCTATTTCAACCTTTAAAACCAAACCTTTGTTACCTGGAAATAATTGGGGTTTGTCTGTCCGGAAAGTAACAGATGATTCTCTATGAGAATGTAGGGTTTTTTTGTTGTTGGTGGTGGTGGTTTTTTGTCTGTGTGTGTGGTGGGGGGGAGGAATTTTATTTATTGATAGATTTACTTTATTTTTTATTTTTTCCCATAAGTTATTGGGGTACAGGTGGTATTTGGTTGCATGAGTAAGTTCTTTAGTGGTGGTCTGTGCGATGTGAGATTTTGGTGCACCCATCACCTGAGCAGCATACACTGCACCATATTTGTCATCTTTTATCCCTCGCTCCCCTCCCACTCTTCCCCGCAAGTCCCCAAAGTCTATTGCATCATTCCTATGCCTTTCTGTCCTCATAGCTTAGCTTCCAATGGTCAGTGAGAACATATGATGTTTGATTTTCAATTCCTGAGTTACTCCACTTAGAATAATAGTCTCCAAACTCATCCAGGTCACTGCAAATGCTGTTAATTCATTCCTTTTTATGGCCGAGCAGTATTCCATTGTATATATACCACAGTTTATTTACTCACTCGTTGATTGATGGGCATTTGGATTGGTTCCAAGATTTTGCAACTGTGAATTGTGCTGCTATAAACATGCGTGTGCAAGTGTCTTTTTCGTATAATAACCTTTCCTCTGGGTAGATACCCAGTAGTGGGATTGCTGGATCAAATGGTAGTTCTACTTTCAGTTTTTAAGGAATCTCTACACTGTTTTCCTTAGTGGTTGTACTAGTTCACATTTACACCAGCAGTGTAGAAGTGTTCCCTGATCACCACATTCATGCCAACATCTACTGTTCTTTGATTTTTTTGATTACAGCTGTTCTTGCAGGAGTAAGGTGGTATTGCATCGTGGTTTTGATTTGCATTTTCCTGATCATTAGTGATGTTGAGCATTTTTTCATACGTTTGTTGGCCATTTGTGTATCTTATTATTATTATTTTACTTTTAAATTTCTTTTGACGGAGTTTCACTCTTGTTGCCCAGGCTGGAGTGTAATGGTGAGATCTTGGCTCACTGCAACCTCCACCTCCTGGGTTCAAGTGATTCTCCTGTCTCAGCCTCCCGAGTAGCTGGGATTACAGACATGCGCCACCATGCCTGGCTAATTTTGTATTTTTTAGTAGAGACAGGGTTTCTCCATGTTGGTCAGGCTGGTCTTGAACTCCTGACTTCAGGTGAACTGCCCGCGTCAGCCTCCCAAAGTGCTGGGATTACAGGTGTGAGCCACTGCGCCCGGCCCTTCTTTTGAGAATTATCTATTCATATCTTTAGCCCAATTTTTGATGGAAGTGTTTGTTTTTTTCTTACTGATTGTTTCAGTTTGTTGTAGATTCCAGATATTAGTCCTTTGTCAGATGTATAGATTGTGAAAACATTCTCCCACTCTGTGGTTGTTTACTCTGCTGACTGTTCTTTGTTGTGCAAAAGCTCTTTAGTTTAATTAAGTCCCAACTATTTATCTTTGCTTTTAGTGTATTTGTTTTGGGGTTCTTGGTCATGAAATCCTTGCCTAAGCCAATGTCCGGAAGGGTTTTTCCAAAGCTATCTTCTAGAGTTTTTAGAGTGTCAGGTCTTAGATTTAAATTCTTAATCCATCTTGAGTTGATTTTTGTATAAGGCGAGAGATGAGGATTCAGTTTCGTTCTCCTACATGTGACTAGCCAATTATCCCAGCATCTTTTGTTGAAAAGGGTGTCCTTTCCCAACTTTATCTTTTTGTTTGCTTTGTCGAAGTTCAGTTGGTCACATGTATTTGGGTTTATTTCTGGGTTCTCTATTCTGTTCCATTGGTCTATGTGCCTATGTACTATGCTGTTTTGGTGACTGTGGCCTTGTAGTATAGTTTGAAATCAGGTAGTGTGATGCCTCCAGATTTGTTACTTTTGCTTAGTCTTGCTTTGGCTATGCGGGCTCTTTTTTGGTGCCATATGAATTTTAGAATTGTTTTTTCTAATTCTGTGAGGAATAATGGTGGTATTTCAATGGAGATTGCATTGGATTTGTAGATTGCTTTTGTCAGTATACTTCCTCCAGGTGTTACCTTCCATTTATCTGCCCCTTGTGTATTAGAAGGACTAGAAGGAGTTGCCTCTGTTTGATCTTGCCGATTCCTCTCTTCCCAGTCTCTTTTAAACCCATTCAAATCTGCTCCAAGTAAACTTTGGCAACTTCATCCTTCCAGGTGCTCAGGCCAGAAACTTTGGACTCATCTTTGACTCTTCATTCCTTCATACCCATATTCTACCCTTCAGAAAAAATCCTGTTAGCTCTACTTTCAGATTATAGCCAAAATCTGTCCACCTCCCATTCTCCACTGCTACCACCCTGGCCAGTGCCACCAGCATCCTGCCTGCCTAGTTTACCACAACAGCCTCATTGGGCTTCCTGCAGGCTCTACAGTCTCTTATTTTTTTCTGTTTTGAGATGGAGCCTTACTCTGCAGCTCAAGCTGGAGTGCAGTGGCACAATCTTAGCTCACTGCAACCTCTGCCTCCGGAGCTCAAGCAATTCTCAAGCCTCAGTCTCCCAAGTAGCTGGGACTACAGGCACACATCAGCATGCCCAGCTAATTTTTTTGTATTTTTGTAGAGACAAGGTTTCACCATGTTGCCCGGGGTGGTCTTGAACTTCTGAGCTCAGGTGATCCGCCCTCCTCAGCCTCCCAAAGTGTTGGGATTACAGGCTTGAGCCACCACGTCCGACCTACAGTCTCTTCTTAACAAAGTAGTTCCAGTGATTATTTTGAAATATACATTAAATCTTGTTATTCTTTTGCTCAAAATCACTCCTTATTTCACTGATGAGTGAAAGAATCCATAAAATAACGTGAAAGCCTTACATAATCCAAAGCCCCTTGTCCCACTCCTTACTAACCTTGCTTGGCTCCAGCCACTCTTACCTCCTTGCTATTCTCCGAACAGGCAAGCCCTGCCCTGGAAACTTTGTACTGGCTGTTCCCTCTGTATGGAAGGTTTCCCCTTCCCCAAGTGTCTATGTCTCTTGCAAATCTTGACTCAATTAAGCCTACTCTGACTACCCCCTTTAATGTTGCAACGTATCTCCCCTATATTCTCACTTTCCATTCCCCTATTTTTTCCATGGCGGTGTTAAATTGAACTAAATATAGCCTGAGAAAGCCTCTGTACTTCCATATTTGAGTCCTTATGGATGAACCATAACTTAACTTAGTAGGTAGACAAGGCTGAAAGCCTAATTTAGGAGTGTACTTCTGTAACAATAGCTGAGTCTGAGCCAATCCCAGCAGCCATACTTCAACTATTCATACAGTGCTGACTGTTCAAACTGTGCTTAGGTAAGGCAAACGCCAAGCTGTATGTAATACATCCAGCTGCTTCCGTACCTCACTTGTTTTTTGTACATTACTTTCCTTCCTTTGTCTATAAACGTGCTCTGACCATGAGGCATCCCTGGAGTCTGAGTCTCTCTGAATCTGCTATGATTCTGGAGGCTGCCCGATTTGAGAATCATTTTTCCCCTTGCTCAGTTAAACCCTGTTAAGTTTAATTTGTCTTAAGTTTTAACAGTAGTTTCACCTTTCAACATGTTTATTATGTTTGCCTCCTAGCCCACCTCTCACTGTGTAGGGTGAAGAGTTGCAGTGTCTGCCCCTTTAAAATGGTTTGGTCAGAACAAAAAAAGGGTTCGGACCCACTGAGTTATATGATTAGTAGGTCTGAAACAATATGCATATTTTAAAAAGCATAAAACTTAAAAATAGTTAAAATGATAAATTTTGTTGTGTATTTTACCATAATTTACCAAAAAAAGGAAATAAAATCTCACAGCTCCTGTAAAGCAGCATTTCAAGAAATGTTTACTTCAGTTATGTGTGAATACTTATATGTCCACAGTTTCAAAGTCTATAACGTACTTCTTACTGTCAGTCCGGGTCAAAAATATGACAAAAAATTATGGTAGAGAACCGTCTGCACACACTCACCAGCTGATATGCACAACATATTTACCGTCTGCTCACACTCACCAGTCGACATGCACAACATAGTTCATAGCAGCAATGTTAGAGCAAAAACTGGAAATAATCCATGTTGAGGCAGCAGGATGGATACATAATGAAGTATATTAAACAATGGAAAATTACTGGTCGGGCGCCTTGGCTCACGCCTGTAATCCCAGCACCTTGGGAGGCTGAGGCAGGCGGATCACGAGGTCAGGAGTTCAAGACCAGCATGAGCAACATGGTGAAACCCCGTCTCTACTAAAAAAATACAAAAATTAGCCGAGTGTGGTGGCGTGCGCCCGTAATCCCAGCTACTCAGGAGGCTGAGGCAGGACAGTCGCTTGAACCCGGGAGGCGGAGGGTGCAGTGAGCCGAGATAGCACCACTGCACTCCAGCCTGGGCAAAGAGCACCACAGCCGCCTTTTATGTAGGTGAATACGAAAAGCAATGCTGAAAGAAGCAAATTGCTGCAGAATACATACACAATTCCAAAAAGTTCAAAATTGAACAAAATAAGATAGTGATACATACATATGTGGTAAAGCTACAAAGAAAACCAAGGCAAGGTGATAATAAAAAATTCGGAAATAATTATTAAAAACTTGTCATTAACGTTTAGGGAACTGAAATGTTTCTATTTTCCAAATTAATACTCCTGATGATAGTATCAGGTCTATTTCCCGATCTTGGCTCCTTTCGCAGCTCCCAGTGACATCAAGTTACTGTATTTTTCAAGGACTGAACCATCTGACAATTTGTATGTGCTGCGTTAATATATGTATCCTCAGTAGGGGATAACTTTCAAGGCTAGCGCCTGGAGACGCTCTGACAGTAGAGCTTGTTATCCATCGAATGAATAAATGCGCTTTGGCACACGTTGGTACAGCACTTCTCATTTTAGCCCGAATTCTTCTCATGGCTTCCGTTCAGTCGCCGCCCAACCCCCTGCTCCATCTCGCAGGCTCTAAACTCCACGTAGTTTTCTCCTAGACTCTGCACTAGGCCAACAGAGTGGGAGAAAGGTGGAAGGTCTGGACTGGGACAAAAGCGCTTCCCAGGCGTCCAAGCATGTGAAGAGAATGACGTGCGCGCAAAACGGCCGGTCAGCCCCACCACCACGACGAATGCGCGCCACTGACGGTAAAGCGGCAGATTAACCAAACCCGATAGCTACAGCCCACCCCGGTGACGTCACGACCTCGTCGAACTCCTGATTGGAGGAGCTGCGTTTGGTCAATTCTCGCGATGACTCCCCCAGGTTACCCCTCCCTCCCTCTCTTCGCCCTGACCCGGTAGTCGACCGCGGACCGTGTTGCGAGTCTCGGAGACGCCGTAGAAGGAGACCTGCTTCCGGGACTTGACCAGGCGCCTTCGACTCTTCTCAGACGCCGACGGGTACGAGGTTTGGCTCCCAGGTGTCTTGCCTGCCAGACCCGCGGTAGCGCGTGACTTTGCGCTCGGCTCGGCCAGTTTTGCTAGGGCCGTCTGGCAAGCCACACCAATTCCCAATTTTTGGTATCGCCAGGATTCGGCGGCTGTGAAACTGATTTCCGGTCGCTAAGGTCTCCATGGAGACAGCACTTTAACCCCTTTCTGCCAGTGTCATTTCTCAACTCCACGTGGTTCAGAAATCGCCCAGAGAATGTTTGTGGGAGTCAGCCAGGAAGGTGTAGAGTGAAGCAGCGTTCTAAAGGGAAGCAGTAAGTGGGACTTAGGAGGAGTGTAATTTACTGGGCACCTTCTGGCCTTGCGGTAGACACGGGATTTACCCCCTTGGGGACCCCGGTTCTTCAGGACACACGTTTAGGCAGGTATAATTATCGAGTCTGCTTTTGTATAGCCCTCAGAATGGCAAGAGCAAATCCTCCTGCAAACTTGCTTACCTTTCACCAGAGAATAGTCTCCCTTGGTTACGTTCCCCAATCTCTTCTGGCTTTGTACAGTGGTTACTTTCTTAGGAAGCGTGCCTCAATTCCGCTAGATCTGACTGTCTCTTTACAAATTACTCTGTTGTCGACACTTTCCTAGCTGCGTCCATTTTTGGTTAAGTGGTTGCTCACCTGCCATTACTGTATTGATTTCTTACTTCCCAAACAGACCATAGGTTCTTAAGATGTAGAATGTCACTTAGATGTAGAATGGATTTTAGATACCAGGTAGTCCACCTTCCTGCCCTTAAAGACATACATCTCTTCTAGAACATCTCTGACAAATGTTAATTTGTTTTTTCATCAAGTGTTTGTTAAACACCTACTATGTGCCAGTCACTGGTTTAGGAATTGAGGCCTGAAACATGAACAAAACTGATTAAAGTTGCTGCCTTCATTCAATTTGCTACTAGGGGAGACAGACAATATACAAATGTACACGTTAGGGTAATTTCTGGTACTAGTAAGTGCTATGAAGAAAATTAACGGAAATGGTGTCTACGTGTGTTGGATTGGTGATATTTTAGATAGAGTGGTCATGGGAGGCTTTTAGAAGGTAATATTGCAGCAGAAACATGAATGGTGAGAAGGAGTCAGTCTTGCAAGAACATTAAGGGGCAGAGATACTGGGAAGTGTAAAGCCTCTTAGGTGGGAATAAAAGCATCAGGAAGTACAAAGCTCTTGAGTTGGTGAAGAGGAGATTGGTTTGAGATGAAGAGTGGAGGAAGGCAGGGCCAGATTATTTAGGGCCTTGAAGGGCAAAATCTCAAGTTTTTATTATTTATTTATTTATTTATTTTTTGAGATGGAGTTTTGTTCTTGTCGCCAGGCTGGAGTGCAGTGGCACTATCTCGGCTCACTGCAACTTTTGCCTCCGGGGTTCAAGCTATTCTCCTGCCTCAGCCTCCGGAGTAGCTGGGGTTATAGGCGCCCGCCACCACACCCGGCTAATTTTTGTATTTTTTTTTTGGTGCAGATGGGGTTTCACCATGTTGGCCAGGCTGGTCTTGAACTCCTGACTTTAGGAGATCCACCCTCCTCGGCCTCCCAAAGTGCTGGGATTACAGGCACGAGCCTCCATGCCCAGCCTCAAGTTTGAATTTTATTCTAAGAGTATTTAGAAACCCTTGGAAAGGTTTAAGGAAGAGAGTAAGTAATTCAATTTGATGAGAGTTTTTTTTTTTTTTTTTTTTTAAAGAGATTGCTTTGATGACTGTAAACAGAATGGGCTCTTTGGAGGTAAGTGTAGAAGTTAGGAGACCAGTTAGGGGGCTATTTCAGGAGTCCAAGACAAAATATTCAGTCATCTTCTCTTCGAATATTCCTGGTGTTGGGAAATTCTTTGTTTAAAAGGTAGCCCAGTCCTTAGTGGGACCATAGAGCTTTTCCTTTGTATTGATCTGGAATCTGTCTCCCTGTAGCTTGTACTAACTTTTACTAATAGCAAGACAGTAAGTCTATAGTAGACAAATAAATCTACTCCCTTTTTCTCCAAAACAGTCTAGTAGCTGTTTTAAGGCTCTTGTCCTGTTGACTTTTCTCCAGGCCAAACACCTTTGGTTAACTGAGCTGTTCTCTGAAGGTGGTGCTCTCTAGGTCCTTCAGAAATCAGCTACATTGTTTGTTATGGCTCCTTAAAGTATGGCCGCCAGTGCTGCACCCAATGCTCTATACCTGTCACCTGACCTGTTTGGATAAAATCATGCGCTCTGATAGGCTGACTTCTGTGGTTTTTGGCTGCTATCTTGTGCTGTTGAGCTGTTTCAAACTACTTTTTGCCTCCTCAGCCTCTATTTCTGAGTTTTTTCCCCTAAACTAAATGCAGCCCTTTACATTTATTTCTATTTCATCTTGGTAAATTTTGTATTGCTCATTATTCCAGTTTATTGACCTATTTTTATTTCTGATTGCATCGTTCAACATGTCCTTCCAGATTAGTTTATTTTATACATGTAGTACATTATATCCTCTAATATTTTCATCATAAATACTGCTGAAAATGCCAACTGCATCAAGAAAAGAGCCCTATGACATTTTGTTACCAACTTCTTTCCAGATGGCATGGTACTATTAGTGTGTAGTTGTGTAGTCTTTGAGTTGAGTTGTTTAGCCTGTTATGAACCCGTTGATTTGTTAAGTATCAATAAAAGCAAATTCAAGAGAATAGTATTTAAAAAAAAATTTTTTTTTCATTTTTGCAGAAATCAGTACATGGTGGTACCTCCTGTTAGTCTAACAAGTCACCGAGGTTAGTTTGAAGTACTTTATTTTTGGAAAAACTATGCTAGGTTTTTTTGGTGTGTGTGTTCACTAAAAGAAAAGTTTGCTATATTTTAAAATACAAAGACTGAATCATAGTAGGTAAAATAACTTTAGTCAGTAATAAACTTGAGCTTAAAACATTTTTCTTCTTCACATCAGAAATTCTTAGACAGTGATTCTTATTCTGGGGCAGTTTTGCCCCCCAGGGGACACTTGACACTGTTTGGAGACATATTTTGGTTGTCACAACTTGGGAGGGAGGAGGGTGCCACTGGCATCTAACGGTTAGAGATGGGGATGCATGAAACGTAATGCATACGATGATACTGTTCACAAAGAATGAACCCAGCCAAAAATTGATAGTGCTGAGTTTGAGAAACATTACATTAATGCCTTAAAGTCTTCTTTCTTGCAGTGACTACTGTTAATTCTATTTAAAATGGGTGTAAAGAAGAAGAAAGAAATGCAAGTTGCTGTGTTGACCATTTGCTGTCAGGACCTTGAAACTTTGAAATGTAGGTGACTTCTGGTTTCCCTTATTTAATATATTTTTTTCTAGTTTGCAAGCAGAGTATTTTAATCACTGGGACCCCTAGCATATAATATTCAAATTATTTATATTTTTCCTTATGTTTTGGATGTAAAAATTTTCTTAAAATTCTGTCTTCAGACTATGTTCCACCTATTGCTTTGATTTATAATTAAAAAATTTTGTAGAATGCACAACAAAGGCAAAGTTTTATTTAACTTACTGTTAAATCATTGAAAACAATTTTTTTGTATATGTTATATAGCTTTTGCTGATGTGGAAGGGAAAAATCTAGCTTCTTTGCTGTTACGTTGTGTACAACTCACGGATGGAGTGTCACAAATCCATTATGTTAAACAGGTAAGTCTGAATTGATATTCATGAATGCATTTTTAAGAGTACCATGCTATTAAGAATTTTAAAAAATCACTTTGGGAGGCCGAGACGGGCGGATCACGAGGTCAGGAGATTGAGACCATCCTGGCGAACACGGTGAAACCCCGTCTCTACTAAAAAATACAAAAAAAAAAAAAAAAAAAGAAATAAGAATTTTAAAAAATCACTGACAGTTTTTGGCCCCTAATTATTGCATATCAGTTTATCATTAACAAATAGGTATTTTTTTTTTCTTTTCTGTTTATTGTATGATATCCTCGTATTCAAAGCAGCAATAGAAGCCATATTCAGGCTTCTATCATAATTGAGCTGTAAATAGATAAGGTAGAAGATAATTGTGCATACGTCTTTTGTGGAGATAAGTTTTAAAATATATGAATCTTCAAAACTTTTTAGCAGGCACATTTAAAAGTTAATTTAAAATATAAGTATTATACTTATTAGTATTTCAGTATTAGGATTTACCATTTGAGCACACATAGTTTTTTTTTTTGGAAAGTAAGTAAATTTGTTACTGGTTTTTATATCGTGCTACAGCTGTTCTTTACCGTAAGCCGTTAACAGGTCTGTAAGTCTCTGTGGAGGTGGGTCTGGAGGGTAAAGAGAGAGTTGGGGACATGAGTTTAAAAAGTTAATAAATAGTGAAATAGGTGTTTAAGTCAGTATCTTTGACAGTGGAGTATGGAAAACATTTCACATTATAATTGATACTTTATTTTATTTATGTTTTTGAGACAGGGTTTATTTATTTTTTTGAGACAGGGTCTCTCTCTCTTACCCAGGCGGGAGTGCACTGGTGCAATCTTGGCTCAACCACAGCCTCAACCTCCTGGGCTCAAGCGATCCTCCTGCCTCAGCCCCCTGAGTAGCTGAGTAGCTGGGACTACAGGCATGCACCACCATGCCTGGCCAATTTTTGTATTTTTTTTGTAGAGACAGGGTTTCTCCATGTTGCCCAAGCTGGTCTCGAACTCTCCTGGGCTCAAGTGATCTGTCCACCTCAGCCTCTGAAAGTGTTAGGATTACAGGGGTGAGCCACTATGCCCAGCAATTGAGACTTTAAAGAGTATCTGGAACCATGTTACTTTGCTATACTTGATATGAGAAAAATTACTTCAATGTTTTGTATTATAGATTGTGCCCCTGCTGGAGAAAGTAGATAAAAATGGCGTGTGTGATCCCACTATTCAAAGTTGTTTGGATATTTTAGCAGGCATTTATCTTTCATTGAGTCTAAAGAATCCCTTGAAGAAAGTATTGGCAAGGTAAGAAAAAAAGGAAGGGAAATCGGGTGTTAAAAAGTGTTGAATTTGACCGAAAGTAACTAAAGTTCCTTCCTTGGTTTGATAAAACTGAACTGATACAGATCACAAAAAGTTCATTCATACGGTTTCTTCTCTGTTTTCACTAATTAATTACAACTTTTTAAAAATATAAAAAGCCTTCTTAGGTCACAGACTTAATAAACAGGCTGTGGGCTGTAGTTTTCTAACTCCTCCCTCAGTGCATTTACATTTATTATGTTTAAATGTCATCTTGCTGTTTTTTCCTCTTTTTGTCCTGTCTGTTCTTGGTTTAAATATATATTTACACAGATAACACAGGAATGTAGGCTTGGTGTAAAAATTTCAAACTATATAGAAGTATACGAAACGAAAGGTAACGCTTCCATTTCATTGTTTAGGACTTATCTTTTCTTAGTAAAGATTGTCACTTACCATTTTGGTATTTATCTTTCTAGACCTTTTCTTTGAGGTCTTCATATGTGTGTTACATTCTACTTTTTTTTATGTATCTGTAAACGAGATTATATTCTACATAATGTTCTGTAGCTTGTTTTTTCACTAAAGAATGTCTTAGAGATATTTCCATGTCATAAAAAAAAAATGTAGTAAAAGACATGTAACGTAAAACCTCAGTCTTAACCTTTTTTTTTTTTTTTAGTGAATTCTTTTTTTAAAATTTTAATTTTTATTTCCATAGGTTTTTGGGGAACAGGTGGTATTTGGTTACATGAGTAAGTGGTGATTTCTGAGATTTTGGTGCACACATCACCTGAGCGGTGTATACTGTACCCAACAATTTGTAGTCTTTTTATTTCTCACCCCCTTCCCACCGTTTCCCCCGAGTCCCCAGAGTCCGTTGTATCATTCTTATGGCTTTGCATCCTCATAGATTAGCTCCCACTTATGAGTGAGGACATACGATGTTTGAGTCTTAATGATTTTTAATTGTATATAGTTCACTATTGTTAAGTATATTCACATTGCAGTGCAGTGATCTCTAGAACCTTGTCATCTGCAAAGCTCTGAAACTCTGTACTCATTAAGTAACAACTCCCCATTTCCTGCCCAGGCTTTGGCAGCCACTTTCCATTCAGGAATTTGATTATTTTAGATACCTCATATTAGTGTAATATTTGTATTTGTATTTTTGTGACTGACTTATTTCACTTAACGTAATGTCCTTAAGGTTCATCCCTGCTATAGCATATGACAGGATTTTCTTCTCTTAAAAGGCTTAATATTCTGTTGTATGTATATACCGCGTTTTGTTCATCCATTCATCTTTCAGTGGACCTTTGGGTTGCTTCCACTGCTTGGCTGTTGTGAATAATGCTGTTGTGAACATGGGTGTGCAAATATTTCTTTGAGATCCTGCTTTCAGTTCTTTGGATCTATACCCAGAAGTGGGATTGCTGGACCATATGGTCATACTATTTTTAATTTTTTGAGCAACTGTCATACTGTTTTCAATATGCAGCATTTTACATTCCCGCCAACAGTCCTTACTTTTTCAGCTATA
This sequence comes from Piliocolobus tephrosceles, assembly GCF_002776525.5. Taxonomy (NCBI): domain Eukaryota; kingdom Metazoa; phylum Chordata; class Mammalia; order Primates; family Cercopithecidae; genus Piliocolobus; species Piliocolobus tephrosceles. Next base: position 43,761,206 of record NC_045448.1, on the reverse strand, counting down.
AGTATTCTGTAATATGAATATACCAAAATTTAAATGTACCGTATATATGACATATATGTATCTATGTATGGTACATATTACATGATTTATATTACATGTTTTAAAGTAATCACTTCCCCATTGCAGTGATACTCTTATGTATATAATTATATATGTGTATTTCTCTGAGATAAATTCCAAGAAGTGGAATTTCTGGACCAAAAATTAGGCCTGTTGAAATTCTTGTTAAATTGTACTCCTCCAGACTACCAATTGAGTTAGAATGCTTATTTCTTCTTCATATATTTCCAACATTGGATAATACGAATCTTTAAATCTTTTAAAATCTAATGAGTGAAAATGCTATCATTATAATTTATGTATCCCAGATTACTAGTGTGATTGAACATTTTTTTAATGTATGGAGTTTGAGTGACTATTTTTTTTTATTACATATCCTTTGTACATTTTCTTGTTAGAATGTTTTCTTGATTTATAAGACTTCTGTATAGATGATATGCCAAATACATTCCTTTGTTACTTGTCTTTAACCTCTCTCATGGTGTCTTGTCTTTACAAAAGTTAAAATTTTATTTTGGTTATCAACTCAGCTAATTTTTGTGTGTGTAGATTTCTGAGTTTTATACCTTACTATATATGCTTTCTGTAATACAAGGTTATTTACAATATTATTTGCAGGCCTTATACAATTTTTTTTTTTGCTCAACGTTTATGTCCATCTGGAATTAAGGTTTGAATGTAGTGTGAGGTAGGGATTCAATTTAGTTTTCTTTTTTATATGGGGAACCACTTATCCAAACTGTTGAAAAGTCCATCTTTGCCCACATATTTGGAACGCCACCTTATTGTGTTATATGTTCACGTATATACATGGGTTTAATTTCTGATTTGGGTCCATTTGTTCATACACCAACACCACACTTTTATTTACTATAGTTTGATAATGTGTTTTAATTATGTATCAATGTTAAGTCATCCCTCTAGTGACTTTTCTTATTCTGAATATTCCCATTTTTGAATTCTTTTCTTCCAGAAAATCTTTGAACTGTCCAGTTATATTTAGAACAAAGCCTATCAGTTTTGATTTAATTGAGGCAAAATTGATATGTTTAATTTATTCATTTGATAAATTTTTATTGGCTGCCTACTGTGTTTCAGCACTCTTCTAGGAATTGGGGGTAGAATGAATGAAACTCCAGAATGGAGGTTACATTCTAAGGGGAAGATAGAAAATAGACAAAGTAAATAAGTAACATTTATAGGCTATTAGATGGCATGAGTGCTGTCTAAAAGCGGGGAGAGAGGAAAGGGGACATAAAGGATGGGGTGAGGGTTACAATTTAAAATATTATGGTCACTTCATATAGCTTTGCTCAGACGTGATAAGATAATTGAGATTGACCTGAAAGGGATGAGGCAATGATTGTTGAGTATATTTGAAAGAAGAGTATTTTGGATGGAAGAAACAGCAGGAGCAAAGACTCGTATGTCAGAACAGAGCAAGGCCATGTGGCTAAAGCTAAGTGAACAAGGATCAAGATGAGGTCTGGATTGTGATGGATGCCGTTTTAAAAATCAAGAAAAGAAAAGAAAAAAAAAGATGAGGTCAGGAGCTTACGGTAGTGCCAGATTGTGTAGGGAGGACCTTGTAGGTCACTGCAAACACTTCGTCTAGTACTTTAACCGAGAAGGATATTGTTGGAGGCTTTGGTAAGAGAAGTGACATGATGTTTTAACGGTGTCACTCTGCCTACTTTGTTGAGAATAATCTGGGATATGGGAGAGAAGCAAGATGGAAGCAGGGAGACCAGATGAGCTGATAGGTCAGGGAATTCCAGTGATGGTAGTGTGGAGTTGTAATTTTCTGGCTGTATTTTGAAGGTTTAGTTCAGTATTCCCACATTTGTATGATTCTCTTCCCTCCCCATATATTCTGGGGCTATTAGATTGTCAGATTTTTAATATTTGTTTCTTTTTCTAGCTCACTAAATAGCCTACCTGAATTTTTTCTACCTGAGGCTGTACACCGTTTTACTTCTCGTCTTCAGGAAGAATTGAATACTACTGACTTATACTCTTATAGGAAAGTAATGGACAATATATCTTCCTGTATGGAGAACTTTAACTTGGGTAAGGCAGCACTTTTCTAGTCTTTTTTCTGGCTAACGCCTCTCATCACATCATAGGTTTTAAATGATACTAATTTTGGTCATGAAATTCCTTACCAGCGTTCATTTTTTCCTCTACAGGTAGAGCAGGTGTTAATAATCTGCTTAAAAATGGTAAGTCCTATTATTTTATTTTGTTCCATGAGTTGATGGCTTCTATGAGTCATTTTGGAACTGGCTCTTTTAAGTTTCTTGGCAATAGGTAGAGCATTGTAGAGAACTCAGGTACATCATGCCCCTTCTTTTTAAATTTTTGTTTCTATATCACAGTATCATTTTATATAACAGTGATATAAAATATTTTATTTTATTGAAGTTCACAGTTTTAAATTCTGGTTTGTCATATTCTTTTGTTTCAGTGCTTCATTTTCTGCAGAAGAGTTTAATTGAAATCCTGGAAGAAAATAGGCAAGTGCTATATGTTGGCATTTGTGTGTACACACTTGCAGTTGTACATTGTCTTTGTACACAGAAAAATTTGAAAGTCTCAGAATGTGATCTTTTCATCCCTCTTCATTAATATTATTACTATTACATTTTTTTGAGACGGGGTCTTGCTGTGTCACCCAGGCTGGAGTGCAGTGGTGTGATCATAGCTCGCTGCAGCCTCAACCTCCTGGGCTCAAGTGTTTCTATCACCTCAGCCTCCCATGTAGCTGAAACTACAGGCATGCACCACAACACCCAGCTAATTTTTGTATTTTTTTGGAGACAGAGTCTCACTATGTTGCCCAGGCTCGTCTTAAACTACTGGACTGAAGTAATTTACCAGCTTTGACCTCCCAAAGTGTTGAGATTACAGGCGTTAGCCACTATGCCCAGCCCCTTTCTCCATTAATATTAGACCCAATTATTTAAATTTATTTTTTAGAGGTTTGATATTTAATTTTAATAAATAGAAAATTTTAATATTTAAACTATATTAAAATATTTAAATTAAAAATTAAACATTTAATAGTTATGAGAATAAGTGAAAGAACTCTTTTCCTCACCTGAGTGTGTTCCTTTTTCATAGCATCCTGTTTTTATTTCGTGAGTGAAATATCCTCTGTTATTTCTCTGAGGATGTATTCATGATAGTTTTTTGTTTTTTATCATCTTTACATAGTCTCTGTTTCTTCCAAGTTGCTTGTTTCTGTTTGCTGGTTTTGTTCAGTATATTTCTTATTAGAAGCTTTCCTCAGAAGTCTGGTGATCCTTGGCTGGGCAATTACGTATTTCTTTCTTTCTATCTATCTATAAATTTTTTTTTTTTTTTTTGTGACAGGGTCTCGTTCTGTTGCCCAGGCTTGAGTGCAGTGGCACGATCTTGGCTCACTGCACCTCTTGCCTCCCCTAGCTCAAGTTATACTCCCACCTTAGTCTCCCAAGTAGCTGAGACTACAGGTGTCTGCCACAATGCTTGGCTAATTTTTTTTTATTTTTAATTTTTTGTAGGAATGAGATCTCACTATAATGCCCAGGCTAGTCTTGAACTCATTGGCTCAAGTGATCCTCCCTCCTTGGCTCCCAAAGTGCTAGGATTATAGGTGTGAGCCACCGTGCCCAGCTAGGGTAGTCATATTTAATAATGGGACACCAAGGATTGATTTGAATGTCTGTGCCTATGGGTGGAGTTGACTGCGGATTTTATTGTAGGCTAGTCTAGCTGGGCTGTTTCTTGGGGGAACTCTTCCTTGGGAAAACCTAAAGATGTCAGTATTTTTAAATCTTTTTGCTTAGATACTGGATTTGCCATGGAAGAATCTTCCAAACCATTGTCTTAATAGTCTGGTTCCTGAGTGAGGGAAGAAGGCTGAGGTCTCAGTATTTGACCTGCGTTGTGCATATATTTACCTAATTCTCCTTTTTGTAATATGTTGTTGCCTTATCTGTGTGTGCTATCTTCCTTGCCAGACACCTGTTTTACCTTTTCTAAAGATAAACAGGTTGTTTGCTGGCTCGGAGGTGTTTAGTCTTCCTGTTTTCAATCCTATATTTACCTGCACATCAAGGAGTACATAGTGCCAACAGTTTCTGAGCCATTTGGTACTACAAATCAAATGGCTTCTGGGCTTGTTCCCTGGCTGAGCGTCCCCTTTTCTTGATTCTGCTGTCAGTTATCACTCATCCATCTGCTTTGCAGCTTCTGAAATATTATTGTTATTGTCTTGTTGCATATTGGTTGCCTTTAGAATTTATCTTTTTACGTTTTAAATCCTATGGCTGTTGGTTTGAGGAGGTTCTGGGAGAGAGGAGAAATAATACCTGTACATCATCATCTTTCACTCAAGGTAGCCTTTTGCCATAGCAGGAACTCTGTCTCTTCTCCTTTTTGGCTCTTCTTTTTATGCTCATCGTGTAAAGGTGGGTTCTGTCCTTTTTATTTTGTTTGTTTGAACTGCTTAATAACGTCCACTTTGGTGTCAGCCACCACCTATATACTCAGGATTCCCGAATTTATTACTCCAAGTTAGATCTCTTTCCTGAGTGGTAGACTGATGAATATCAGTTGACAGTTGACTTGTGGACATCTCAGCTTGGATGTTCTACAGGTACCTCAAGTTCAGTGTGTCCAAAAGAAAGGACATTTTATTATTTAAAAAAAAAAATCATTTCCTGTAGCCCCAGGTAACCTCTATTCTACTTTCTATCTTTTTGAATTTGTGTATTCTAGGTGATTCTTATGAATCATATAATATTTGTCCTTTTGTGTCAGGTTTATTTCATTTATGTTTCCTTTTTTTTTTTTTTTTTTTTTTTAATGAGACAAGTTCTGGCTCCGTCACCCAAGCTGGAGTGCAGGATCGTGGCTCACTGCAACTTCTGCCCCCCAAGCTCAAGCGATCCTTCCACCTCAGCCTCTGGAGTAGCTGGGACCACAGACGTCCACCACTATGCCCTGTTTTTATATTTTTGGTAGAAATAGGGTTTCACCATGTTGCCCTGGCTGGTTTCAAACTCCTAAGCTCAAGCAGTGCCCCTGCCCCAGCCCCCCAGAGTGCTGGGATTACAGGTGTGTTTTCAAGGGTCATCCACGTTTGTAGCATGTATCAGAATTTCCTTTTTGTGGCTGAATAATATCCCATTGTATGTGTAGACCACATGTTAATCCATCTGTCGATGGACGTTTGGTCTGTTTCTACCTTTAGGCTATTGTGAATAATTTTGCTATAAACATTGATGTACAAGTATATCTTTGAGTCTCTGCTTTTAGCTCTTTTGGGTATATACATAAGAGTGGAATCATAAGATAATTCTATGTTTAAGTTTTTGAGAAACTACCAAGTTGTTTTTCCTAACTTTTGCCTTAATAGGATAATTCTGTGTTTTGCTGTGTTGAGAACTGACTGAGAGGGAAGGACAGAAGCTGCAAGAGACCAGTTAGGAGGCTATGGCAGTAACCCAAGGAGAGATGAGAGTGGTTCAGGCCAAGATATAGCAATGGAGTTGGTCTGATTCTAGATGCATTTTGAAGGTAGAACCAACAGGAATTTCCTATAGATGCAGTGGAGAGGAGGGGTGGCAAGGATGATTACAGTGTTTTTGTAGGATAAAGATGCAGCAGGTACAGCAGATTTGGAGTTGAAGATAAGTTCACTTATTTAGAGATGTCTGTTAGACATCCAGGTAAAAATATCAATAAGTTAGATATACCAGAAAGGAATTAGACAGAGAGGTCTGGGTTGGAGATAAAAATTTGGGAATTATCAGCACGTAGATTATAATTTAAAGCTGATGAACTAAAAGAGATCAGCAAGGGAGAGAATTAGATGGAGAAAAGAAGAGGAATAAAGACTGAGCCCTAGACTTTTCTAACATAAAAAGATCAGGGAGAAGAGGATGAATTAGTGAAGGTATCTGAGAAGGAGTGCTGGTGAAGTAGGGGAAATTCTGCGAGAGAGCCTGGCATTTTGGAAGTCAGGGAGGGGCCGGACACGGTTTCTCACACCTGTAATCTCAGCACTTTGGAAGGCCGAGGCAGGCGGATCACTTGAGTTCAGGAGCTCGAGACCAGCCTGGCCAACATGGCGAAACCCCTGTCTCTACTAAAAATATAAAAATTAGCCGGGCATGATGGCTTGCTTGTAATCCCAGCTACTTGGGAGGATGAGGCAGTAGAATTGCTTGAACCCGGGAAGCGGAGGATGCAGTGAGCCCAGATTGCACCATTGCACTCCAGCCTGGGCGACAGAGCGAGACTGTGTCTCAAAAAAGAAAAAAAAAGCCAGGGAGGGAAAATATATCAATGTTGAGAGAGTGTTCAGGTTTGTAAGTTATGTCATTCTTTTTTTTTTTTTTTTTTTTTTTTAAGATGGTGTCTTGCTTTGTCACCCAGCTGCAGTGCAATGGTGCCATCTCGGCTCACTGCAACCTCTGCCTCTGGGGTTCAAGTGATTCTCCTGCCTCAGCCCCCTGAGTAGCTGGGATTACAGGCATGTACCACCACACCTGGCTGATTTTTGTATTTTTGGTAGAGACATGGTTTCGCCATGTTGGCCAAGCTGGTCCCAAACGCCAGACCTCAAATGATCTGCCTGCCTCTGCCTCCCAAAGTGCTGGGATTACAGGTGTGAGCCACTTCGCCCAGCCCAAGTTCTGTCATTCATTCTTGATTTCTTATCTTTGCCCTAAAAGAAGTGAAGTTAGTTGTTGGCTGAGAAAAAGGGATATGTTGATAAGTAAAGAGTGTTGAAAGTTTGCAATTAATATCTACGTAATTGGAATGTTTGTATGAATGGAAGAGAGAGGAATACATTATCATAATTTAAAATTGATTTTGGGCCTTTGAGGAATGTATTTATTTTGCCGGGAGTTAGAAATGTTCACATTTTTGTTTGAATTTCCTTTTGTAATAATGTCTTTTCTTCTTTATAGAAAACGTGCTGGAAATCATATTATTCAAACACAGTTGATGAATGACTTATTGGTAGGCATTAGAGTTTCAATGATGTTAGTACAGAAAGTACAAGATTTCCAGGGAAATCTTTGGAAGGCTTCCAATTCTCCCATATGGCAAAATATGTGTGGATTGCTGAGTATTTTTACCAAGTTTTTAAGCCATGGTAAGTGTAACAAATTATATACAAATGATATATAATTGACAGTTAAAATTGAGTGCCAATCAGCTTTTCCTACTAACAGTATGAAAAGTGATACTTAACTGAGATGTGGAATGTATCCTTAATCAGCCTCCCAAAATGGAGGGAGGCCCTGGATTACATGGTTTTATTTTATTTTATTTTATTTTATTTTTTTTGAGACCGAATCTTACTCTGCTGCCCAGACTGGAGTGTAGTGGTGTGATGTTGGTTCACTGCAACCTCTGCATCTTGGGTTTCACCTCCCAGGTTCAAGTGATTCCTGTGCCTCAGCTTCTGAGTAGCTGGGATTACAGGAGGGTGCCGCCACAGCTGACAAATTTTTTGTATTTTTAGTAGAGACAGGGTTTCACTGTGTTGGCCAGGCTGTTCTCAAACTCCTTGCCTCAAGTGATCTTCTCACCTTGGCCTCCCACGGTGCTGGGATTATATGTGTGAGAGCCACTGTGCCCAACCTGATTGGCTGAGTTCTATTTCTTGCCTTGGAAGATAGGTTCAGGGGTGATCACTTTTAAATAATTTATTAAGCTATAAATTTGTTTTCTGTCACTTTTTTTGGAATCTGTGGTTTATTATTATAATAAGATTAACAAAAAAGTGATCCCTAACACAAGTATTTATATAAAAAGTTGAATTATCCTCTTCACTTCCCATTCTATATGGTAATATATGTATGAATGTAACTTAATTAAAAACATGCTAATGGGATCTCTTTAGAGCTCTTGTTAGTAAAAAACAATAACTGACTCTGGTTTTGCTAGGCTGATTGGAAAACAATAGCATCTCATTGTCTGTGGTTTGTTTTTTTTTTTTTTGTCTGAGATGGGGAGTCTGTCGCTGTTGCCCACACTGGAGTGCAGTGGCGTGATCTTGGCTCACTGCAACCTCGCCTCCCAGATTCAAGTGATTCTCCTGCCTCAGCCTCCCGAGTAGCTGGGATTACAGGTGTGCACCACCATGCCTGGCTAATTTTTTTTTGTTTTGTATTTTTAGTACAGACGGGGTTTCACCATGTTGGCCAGGCTGGTCTGGAACTCTTGACCTCAGGTGATCTGCCTGCCTTGGCCTCCCAAAGTGCTGGGATTACAGGCGTGAGCCACCGCGCCCAGCCTCATTGTGTTTTTAACGCTGGTAATGAAACTCTTAGCTATATTTTGTCCAATTAGTATTTCCATTTTTCTTTTTGCCTGGGTTCTCAGGTATTGAAAGGAAAGTAGTTGAAGTTACTTTTATTAAGACATAACTTACAGAAAACTTTTCAGAGGTTATTAACTTTTTAAAAGAGGACTGTGTTAGTCTAAAAAAGATTCTCTAACTAATGAAATGTAGAGAATACATGATTTTAATATGCTTCAGCCTTGCGTGGTGGCTCATGCCTGTAATCCCAGCACTTTGGGAGGCCAAGGCGGGCTGATCATGAGGTCGGGAGATTGAGACCATTTTGGCCAACGTGGTGAAATCCTGTCTCCACTAAAATATAAAAAAAAAAATTAGCCGAGTGTGATGGCATGCACCTGTAGTCCCAGCTACTTGGGAGGCTGAGGCGGGAGAATCACTTGAACCCGGGAGGCGGAGGTTGCTGTGAGCCAAGATCATGCCACTGCACTGCAGCCTGGTGACAGAGCAAGACTCTGTCTCAAAAAAAAAAAAAAAGTAGCTACTTTTCTGAAAAGTTGATGGCACCTAATCAGTACTATTCTTTTCCAGCATTTTAAAGTTCATAATCAGTAAAGTGTTTAGCTGCAAGTAACTGAAAACCAAACCTCCTTTCTCACATAACAAGTTCAGAGGCAGTTGATCCAGAACTGGTATAGGCAGTGTATGACCTACACATTTTCTGCTTTTCTGCTGTGCCATCTTCAGCAGGTTGGCTTTCACCCACGTTTGTTGCCTTGTGATTGCCATATGACTGCTGTAGCTCCAGATGTGTCTTTATTCAAGGCAGGAAGAAGGAAGGCCAGTTGCGTCTTTACTTTTAATCAGGATACTCAAGTGACTGGCTTACATCCAGTTGGCCTGAACCCTCTTATATACCTACCTTTAGTTGCAAAGAAGATTGAAGAAGCAGGTATCCTGCTTTTGGCTGGGCATGTGGCTTCCCCAATCAAAGTCACAGTTTTGTTATCAGGGTTGAAGGGCAGAATGGATATTTAGTACGTAGTTTATGATGTCATACTTCTTTCCCCAGGTTGAACAATTCACCATGGTATTAGAGGCTAATAGAGATAAAACAAAAAGAAGATATCAAGTCGAAACTGGTTGCTATGGGTACAGTGTCAGTGCTAGCAAAGTTTGTAGTTAGCACTTATGTACATTCTTTATACAAGCCCTGAAATCTCTTTCTGAAAAAGTCTATGTCTGTAATGATTGGGATACAGAGGCATTGGTGGAGAGGAAGGGACAGGTGGTGTTGCTGTTAGGGAAACAGTAGTTGGAGAGGAAGAAAGTGTATGTTAGAGGAGAGAGAAAGGAATCACATTTATTGAGTATCTATATGCTGGGCTTAAAAGCCTTTATATTCGGCCAGGCGCGGTGGCTCACGCCTGTAATCCCAACACTTTGGAGGCTGAGGCGGGCGGATCACAAGGTCAAGAGATCGAGACCATGATGGCCAACATGGTGAAACCCTGTCTCTACTAAAAATGCAAAAGTTAGCTGGGTGTGGTGGCACGCACCTGTAATTCTAGCTATTCGGGAGGCTGAGGCAGGAGAATCGCTTGAACCCAGGAGATAGAGGTTGCTGTGAGCCAAGATCATGCCACTGCACTCTGACCTGGCAACAGAGTGAGACTGCTTCTAAAAAGCCTTTATATTCATTGTTCATCTAAACCTGACACTGTGTCAGTTAGGAGTTATCCCATTTTACAGAAGAGAAAACAGAGTATATGGGATTTTAAATAATTTATGTAAGACGTATTCACCCAGGAAGTGGTCAGACTAGAAATTGTAGCCAGGCCTATCTGGCTGCTCAGCATCTGCTCTTTCCACTGTATCAGAATATTCATTATTTAACATAAGCTGTCTTCTTTTTTGCCAAATAGATGATCTATTACAGACTGTACAGAGCACGTCTGGATTAGCTATTATTCTTTTTATTAAGACTATATTTCACCCATCTGAAAAGATTCCTCATTTGGTAAGTGCATCTCCTTTTTAGAATTGTACTTTGTTGAGAGTTAGAGTATGTTTAAAAAATATTTTTGGCTTGGTGCAGTGGCTCACACTTATAATCCCAACACTTTGGGAGGCCAAGGCAGAAGGGTCACTTGAGGCCAGGAGTTTGAGATTAACCTGGGGAGTTTAGCTAGACCTTCTCTCTACAAAAAATAAAAAAATTCGCTGGATATGGTGGTGCACACCTGTAGTCCCAGCTCTTGAGAGGTTGAGGTGGGAGGATCGCTTGAGTCCAGGAGTTTAAGGCTGCAGTGAGATAAGGTTGCACAAGCCTGGGCAGCAGAGTGAGACCTTGTCTCTTAAAAAAGAAAATTAAAAATATTTTTAAAGAAGTGAATTAAAAGAATTTTTTTTTTGCATTGTCTGGTTCCTTCTGATGACCCTTTTCTGTTATTATAAGAGACAATTCCAAAATTTCAGATAAAGCAACAGTAACAAAAAGACTAACAGTCACCTGTAAGCCCATCTCACAAAGATAATCACTATAAACATTTTTGATGCATATTCTTTTAGTTTTTTCTAGTGCTGTTTGTTCAGTGTCATCTCTCATTAGTATGTTAAAAGATATTTTTAATGTTAAAATTATGCATATTAATGTATAGATACATACACAGTAATAACCTTTCTGATAAATGTGTTTTTTTATTAAGAATAACCCAAATCATGTACTTTAGACAGGAAGCATGCTAGATAGAGTCAATTTTTCAGTAAATTTGCTTCTTACAGAAAGTATAATTTGATAATTTAGGCCACAATCCTTGTATTTTTTACTAGTAGGTTTCTTTTTTTGCTTGCTATATTATATGGAAACTTATTTTATCTTTTTACCTTACCTTAGAAAAATATATGTGCATTATTTTGTGAGATCACACAAAGTAATTATCTTTGGATAAGTTGAAGATGTTTATTTCTCAAATCACCTCTAAAAGCATTTGTTTAAAAAAAAAAAACCAAAAAAAGAGTTGTTAAGCTTATCCACTTGCAGGTGGCGATGTGTTGTGCTCTGCCAGTACATTCCAACCAGCAAAATCATTCACGTACTTGATGTAATTGTTTTCCTTTAATATTAATACAATAATAATGACGTTTGTGGGTATTTTATCTTTGGGTTTAGTCATTTTTCCTAGGATTTTTCAGGGGAAAGAGATGTTTGGGTTTGTATTTTGAAATATCTCTGAAGTTTTAAAAGCTTTATGTGCATTAGCTCTGCTATATTTTTCCAGATTAGCAGTGTGCTTCTTCGTTCAGTGGACTGCACTAGCGTCCCCGAGTGGTTTATGAGCAGCTGCAGAAGCCTCTGTTGTGGTAACGTCTCTGGGTCAGCTGTCTTATTCCTATGTCAGGGGACACTTGCCATGTTGGACTGGCAGAATGGGAGCATGGGTCGGAGTGGGGAGGCCCTTCTCTTGGATACTGCACATGTTTTGTTCACCTTGAGTTCACAGTGAGTTTTGATGCTATCGTCTCATATTTTGTTTCACTTGTAAGACATTTAAAAGATGTAGTCCAAAAGCTAGAGTGGCTTGTGCCTGTAATCCCAGCTACCCTCCCGGTAGGCTGAGGCAAGGGGATCACTTGAGGTCAGGAGTTCAAAACCAGCCTGGGTGACATAGTGAGACCCTCTCTGTACAAAACTTTTAAACCTTAGCCGGATGTGGTGGCATGCACATGTAGTCTCAGCTACTTGGGAGGCTGAGGTGGGAAGATTGCCTGAGCCCAGGAGGCCAAGGATGCAGTGAGATATGATTGTGCCACTGCACTCAAGCCTGGGTGACAGAGTGAGATCCTATCTCAAAAAAATAAATAAATGAAATTATTGCTGCAGGTTAGCCTGTGAAGAACATTTCTAAAATTAATTTTTAACATTTTCAATGTTATCATTTTTTAAAACTATAAAAGTTTTATATGTATAGTACTTTAGAATTTATAAAGAACTTCAACAAAGGTAATCTAATGTGATCCTCATATGTCTACTATATAGGATAAGAAATCTAATTTGTTGAATGGGCAAAGGGAGGCTTAGAAAAGTAAATGCTTACCTAAGAGCATATTGCTAATAAGAACCTGAGACAGCAATATTAGAAGGTCTTCTGACTTCATGGGGCTGTATATTGTATTTTTGTGGTGTTTTTGCCATAATGGCTGAAAGTGATCACATATATGAAATGTCAAAACATATATACAGCTTGATAATAATGAACATATGAATAAAGGAAAATTAAAATAATTTTTTACATACTGGAGCTGTAATTAATATATTATGCAATTCATAAATTTAAAGTGTACAATTCACTTTATTAGTTTATTCACAGAGTTGTACAACCACCAGCATTTCAAAAATTAATTTTTAGTATTCTTCATGCTTTTTTCTTTAAAACATTTTTTTCCTCAAATTTGTTTTTACCATAGTTTTTTAAAACTATAAAAATTTCTACATGTGTAGTGCTTTAGAATTTATGAAGAACATTAACATAGGTAATCTAAAGTGATCCTCACAAGTCTGATAAACTATCAACATTTCTAAAATTAATTTTTAACATCTTAAAAGTTAATTCAAACAACTTTAGAATATTTTTATCACAAAGAAGCCCCATTCCCCCAACCATCTCCAACCCTTGGCTTTCCTTATGTTTTAAATTACATGTATAGGCCAGGCATGGTGGCTCACGCCTGTAATCCCAGGTGTGCAGATCTCAGGCAGGTGGATCACTTGAGGTCAGGAGTTCAACACCAACCTGGTCAACATGGTGAAACCCCGTCTCTACTAAAAATACAAAAAATTAGCCAGGTGTGGTGGCATGTACCTGTCATCCCAGCTACTGGGGAGGCTGAGGCAGGAGAATCGCTTGAACCTGGGAGGCAGGGGTTGTAGTGAGCCGAGATTGCGCCCCTGCACTCCAGCCTGGGTGATAGAGCAAGACCCCGTCTCAAAAAAAATAAATAAATAAAAATAAATAAATTACACATGTAATCATCATCACAATCAAGAGAGTGAATATTTCCATCATCCCCCAAATTTCCCTATGTCCTTTCCTGGACTATTATCATTATTTTTGAGATAAAGTCTGTTACCCAGGCTAGACTGTAGTGGTGTGAGCACAGCTCACTGCAGTCTCACTTGTGAGCTCAAGCAGTCCTCCCACCTCAGCCTCCCAAGTAGCTGGGATTGCAGGTGTGTGTCACCACACCCAGCTAATTTTTAAAATTTTTATAGAGATGGGGTTTCACTGTATTGCCTAGGCTGGTCTTGAACTCCTTTCTGGATTACTTTTTACAAGGTAAAAAGATTCATACACAAATTTGAGATCTGTTTTGTCTTTACTTGTAGTTTTTTGTTCTTGTAAATTTAATAATTGAAATTTGTGCTCATTCTTTGTATTTAATATTTTTAAAGTCTAAATTGTTCTAAAATGAAATTTCTTTTACTAATCAGTTTACAATAATGGATCATGGCTCGTTTTTCTTCAGGATTAAAGAACCAACGCTGGAAATGTTTCTGTCTAGAATCATGGCATCCTGGACTAATTCAGCCATACAAGTCCTTGAATCAGGTTCCCCCAGCCTAAGGGACAGCCTGAATGGGAATTCAAGTATAGTTGGGAGACTTTTGGAATATGTCTATACCCATTGGGAACATCCATTGGATGCTCTGAGACACCAAACCAAAATCATGTTCAAAAACCTTCTCCAAATGCACCGGCTCACTGTGGAAGGTGCAGTTTTGGTCCCTGATCCTTTCTTTGTGAAACTGACTGAGAGTCTTCTGCGATTGGAATGGCATATTAAAGGAAAGTACATGTGCCTTGGTTGTTTGGTAGAGTGCATAGGAATTGAACATATTCTGGCTATAGATAAAACTATTCCATCTCAAATCTTAGAGGTGATGGGGGACCAGTCATTGGTACCTTATGCAAGTGACCTCTTGGAAACCATGTTTAAAAATCATAAGAGTCATTTGAAATCCCAGACTGCTGAGAGTTCTTGGATTGACCAGTGGCATGAGACTTGGGTTTCTCCTCTACTTTTTATACTGTGTGAAGGAAACTTGGATCAAAAATCTTACGTGATTGATTATTACTTGCCAAAATTACTAAGTTACAGCCCTGAAAGCTTACAGTACATGGTAAAGATTCTTCAGACTTCTATTGATGCTAAAACTGGTAAGAAAAATGCATTTTTGTTTTAGTAATTTATAATTATGATGCTTAAATGTAGGTAGCTATGCAGATGCTAATCATATTTAAATTTAAATATCACTTCTATAAATAGTAAACGAGGAGATTAATGATAGATGTTTCGGTTTGAAACGAATGTTCCTGTATAAAGCTGAATGGAGTTTTTTGGCTGAAGTCATTTCTATAAGCTAAAGAATAATTCCACTTACAATGATAAACTTTCCTTTATTACAAGGTTTTAATTCATTTTTTCAAGTTCTGAATTTATTTTGTATTACTGGAATAAAAGTTTGTGTGTCTTATATAATGTGCTTATTCAAGTGATTGAGACAATAATTAAAAATTGTGTTAGGCAAGGTTAAAGACAGGTAACTTGGCAGTAGCAAGTTCTTTTCTCTGGGGAAGTGACAAAATTCAGAGGCATGATCTCAAGAAATAGCCATCTATAGTTACTTAGAATAGGGGTAGACATCCCATTAAAACTCACAAACCCTACAGGAATCACTGCAAATTCAAGCATAATTCAGGATGTGTAAAGTGATGATCATGACACATCGTATAAATCTTAAAATTATTATATTGTTTAACAAAGCAAAAATGTATCGTACAGTGTAATTTTAAGAAATATTTTCAACTAAAATTGTTAAAAACTTTCAGTACTTCAAAGAGTAACCATGAGGTAGCAGGAAAATTTGATTCCCGTATGTGAAAATAAGCCATTTTTTTGTAATTTTTGACAACAGTTGCTCTTGACTTTTTGAAAAGTCATCTGAAATTCAGGATTCAAGAATCTGTTCTGAAGTAAGGTTGTCTTTATTTTTATATCAAGCTGCCCTGTCTTCCTGGTAATGGCTGATGTCCTAGCCTCTGAAACCAGCAGGCTCTTTGTGTTCCTTTTTAAATCTTCTTTACTAGTGAAAAACAGTCACTGTGAAATATGCAGAGAGGTTCAGTGTTTACTTTTAGAGCAATAATAAGTCTGTAGTCACCGATGTGTTTATTTATTTCTCCACCTGATTTTTTTTCCTGATTTACTTCCTGATTCATTTTCTTTTTTTTTTTTTTTTTTTTTTTTTTTTTTTTGAGACGGAGTCTCGCTTTGTCGCCCAGGCTGGAGTGCAGTGGCCGGATCTCAGCTCACTGCAAGCTCCGCCTCCCGGGTTTATGCCATTCTCCTGCCTCAGCCTCCCGAGTAGCTGGGACTACAGGCGCCCGCCACCTCGCCCGGCTAGTTTTTTGTATTTTTTAGTAGAGACGGGGTTTCACCGGTTAGCCAGGATGGTCTCGATCTCCTGACCTCGTGATCCGCCTGTCTCGGCCTCCCAAAGTGCTGGGATTACAGGCTTGAGCCACCGCGCCGGGCCCTCCTGATTCATTTTCTAAGTGTTAGGGAAAAAGTAAAAATGTTAGCAGGTAAATAATGATTTGTTTACGTTAACAATAAGAGAATTATGCTTACCTGAAACGATTGACAAAAGGACAAATCATTTTAAATAATGACTTATTTTAGAATAGGAACTTTAATTTGTGTTGGAAATGAGTTTAAAATGTGATTTTTATTTATTGAAATAAAATGTTAATTGGAAACATGAAAATTAGCAGCTGATAATTACAGTAGTCATTGCATAATATGGTAATTGTCTTTGTTACTGTGCTTTCAGGACAAGAGCAATCTTTCCCATTCTTAGGGTCTTGTAATAGCAGGGGGGCTCTGGGAGCTTTGATGGCATGTCTGCGAATAGCTAGAGCTCATGGACATCTTCAGTCTGCTACTGATACCTGGGAGAACCTCGTGTCTGGTGCAAGAATAAAGCAAGGCTTAATTCATCAGCATTGTCAAGTAAGTAAAGAAAATTACCTGGATTTGTATGTGCAGTAGATCCCTTTCATGTAGCAGTTCAATATAGAGGCCCCTACATTGTGTCCTGCACTGTTTTAGGGAGTTCATAAAGAGAATGAGTAGAAACCCCAGTCTCCCAACTAAACTTTCAGTAGACCCTTTCTCCAAGCTACTGCAAGTTTAGTTGAGGATGTAAGAAAACTTACATAAAACAACTGGAAACTCTTAGAACTGGCAGTACAGATACAAGTGTGCCATCAATACATAAGGACTCCCTTGGGAGGCTCAGAAGAGCCTGATCAGAGCAGGTGGTGCTTGATTAGGAAAGTGATAGATATGATTAGAAAAGAGGAAGCCTTGGAGCAGCATACAAGATGGAGGGACCCAAATGAGCAAGGTCTGGAGGATGATTAAGAACATTGCTTATCAGGCGTGGAGTGTTTTGGACATTTTTTGGAAAGGTCTAATGTTAGGCTAAAGACTTCATTGATTCCCAGGCACCAGCTGGTTTTATTAAGCTAAACCAAAGCCACCCTGTTTTCAGCAAGGAATTACATTAGTGGAAACATGAATTTCCAGAGTGGGAGCAGAAAGTAACCAGGAAACCAGTTAGAAGTGCCTATCAGTAATTTAAGAGTGAGGTGATGGGGTAAAGGGAGTCACTGGAAAAAAAGAGAAAAAGGAATGAAGCTGAGCATTACCATGGAATAAAAATCTTTGATGTTGCATTTTATAAATCCCCAGTTTACACATTTAATTTAATAAAAGAATTGTATGGGAAATAACACTAGGATCTTTGAGATTAAGAAACCTTTCTAAGGTACCTATTGGTGAACTGAAGTTTTTTTTTTCCTTTTGTAGCCTATGTAAGTAATTAAACAATTCAAGTGATTTAGGTTTTGCTTATTTCTTGGAAAATTAACCTTTTATTGCTTGATGTTTTTTAGGTAAGGATAGATACATTAGGCTTGCTTTGTGAAAGTAATCGAAGCACAGAAGTTGTTACCATGGAAGAAATGCAGTGGATTCAGTTCTTTATTACATACAATCTTAACAGCCAGTCTCCAGGAGTGCGGCAACAGATCTGTTCACTTCTTAAAAAGGTAGAATTTCCCATCAGAAGGCATAGGGAAGTGGTGAACTTTGTTTGGGATATGGTTTTTAAAAAGAGCCCAGATTTTGGGAGCGTGTGGGAATGGTCATGGAATTGGGCTACCGCATCTGTTCATGATGGCCCTTCTGTGACCTGTTCTCTGATTCCATAAAGCTTACATTTGGGATTAAAATCCAGAGTGGAAAGCACACACCCCTCCCCCCACCATTTTTTTCCAGGAGTTCAGGATCAGCCTGGGCAACAGTGAAACCCTATCACTACTAAAATGCAAAAAAATTAGCCAGACGTGGCAGTGTGCATCTGTAGTCGTAGCTACTTGGGAGGCTGAGGCAGGAGAATTGCTCGAACCTAGGAGCGGAGGTTGCAGTGAGCCGAGACTGTACCACTCCAGCGTGGGCGACAGAGTGAGACTCAGTCTCCAAAAAGAAAAAAAATAAAAAATAAAAAGAGGGTCTTGCTCTGTCACCCAGGTTGGAGTGCAGTAGTGTGATCATAGCTCACTGTACCCTCCACCTCCTGGGCAATTCTTCCTCCCCAGCCTCTCAAGTAGCTGGGACGACAGGGGCATACCACCATGCCTGTCTAATGTTTAATTTTTTTTTTTTTTTAGAGATAGGGTCTCACTCTGTTGCCCAGGCTGGTCTTAAACTCCTGGGCTCTAGTGGTCCTCCTACCTCAGCCTCCCAAACTGTTGTGGTTACAGGCATGAGCCACCACACATGGCCAAAAGGCCTTTCATTTTGGTGTAGTAAATCAACCTTGGGTTCTTTTTTGTAAAGAAAAAATCTAATGCTGGAGTTAAGGTAGTTTTAAGAAAAATTGGTAACAGGAGAAAGAATGCCATTGCATTTTTATAGTTTTAAGCGCCTCATAAAGTGATCATTATCAAATAATCCAACTTGAATTAATTGTGCAACACATTTATGGGGTGAAGAATTGGTAAAGTAGGGAAATGACTATATCATCTTCAGGTTTGTGCCAACTTAAAGGAAATAGAACTGTGGTTTAATGATAGTATTCTGCTTTGCAATAATAACTTTGTTTTTGGTATAAAAATTATTTTCCATCAAAAAGAAACGTTATAAAATATTAAGAGATTAAAAATCAGTGCTCTCCTTGCCTGACGTTTTATTCTAAAGAATTTGCCTCTCAGGCTGACATTTAAATTTAATGTGTGGGTCACCTCTGCTTCATTTCCTTTGTCTCAAAAGTTGTTTTGTAGGATACAGGAAAGTTCTCAGGTACTTTATAAATTGGAGCAGAATAAATCCAAACATGAACCAGAGAAGAAGTTAACCAAACAGCACCCTTCTGTTTCTTTACAGCAGTATAAGGTAGGTGATATATTTCTAAACATAGACTTTTTTAAAAAATTAAAAAGTATAATGAATAAGCATAAAAGGGAAATAAATGGAAGTCTTTCGGTGAATTGTGTTTCTTGCTTTTTTTCCTTCAAGCTGAGTATTACCTATTTCTTCTGCTGCTTTGGTGCTCTACTTGATGTAGCCTGGGTTATGGAACCAGTGTTGTACTGGAGGACTGTTACAGAATGACGTTAGTGGGCTAACCCCAGTCACTTTCAGCTTATGTGGGCCAGGTGAATTTAGTACTTTAACAGAAGGGTAATTGATGGTACTGAACACCGTCCTTCTCCAGGGCAGAAGACTGCTGTTGCTGGGCCTCTTTTCTCATTAGATTGACATGACTTGCAGAGGCTTGGTATTAATGACTCTTGGCCCATGGTCCAGCTGTGGAGGGAGCTTGCTGTCTGTCTCACATTGGAGTGAGCTTGAAGAGTAGGGCTGGATTTTAGGGCATTGTGTTAATGAAATGGATGGAAACCCAGGTACAGCACCTCCAGTCTGGGCCAGGGCTTAGCTTGACAATCTTGAATTTCTTTTCAACAGAACAGATTGAGCTTTTCACTGTTCTTCCCCCAAATCTAGCCTTTGAGAAGCAGACCCTTTTTTTTCTCCTCAGGCCCAGATAGAAGACAGAACTTACCTATTTATTTTGAGAAAGAGGTAGATGAATAGATTAATGATACATTTGAACTATGACATGCTCACTACTTACTCTAAACATTATTATGGATGCCCTTGGTTTTCAGTTTTGTATTTAAAAGATAAGCCATCAAACAAGGAATATTTCTATTCAAAGGCTAAAATCAACTTGACTTCTTAAAATCTCAATGACGAAGATTGGGAAGTCACAACCTGAATTTTAAAGACATAGGTTTACTCCTGATTCTGCCACTTATTAGTTGACTGACTTGAGTCTCATCAACTATAAGCAGATTCAGTAACCTTTCTCAAAAGATTGATTTGAGGATTAAATGAAAAAGCTCTTTATAGACTGTGTATTTCTCCACTTGATCTTAGCCAAAAGGCCGAGAAGTGATATAAACTATATATCTCTCTACAAAGCCTTGCTGAGAGTCGTTAAAAGCGACTAGCGCTGGCTCATGCCTGTAATCTCAGCACTTTGGGAGATTGAGGCAGGAGGATCACTTGAGCCCAGGACTTCAAGACTAGCCTGGGCAACATAGCAAGACCCCATCTCTATTTAAAAAAAACCAGAGAACAAAAAAAACCTTGAGACGGGCTTGGTGGTGCGCACCTGTGGTCCCAGATACTCAGGAGGCTGAGGCTTGAAGGTTGCTGGAGTACAGGAGGTCAGGGCTGTGGTGAACCTTAATTATACCACTGCACTCCATCCTGGGCAACAGAGCAGTGAGACCTTGCTTCAAAGAATTAATAAATAAAAATTTAAAAAGTGACTAGAATATATATTGAAGCCCCCAGTGTGTGTGTGGGACAGTTAAAAAAATTTCTTTTAAATTAATTAATTTTTTTGTAGATGTGGGTTCTTGCTATGTTACCCAGGCTGGTTTCAAAATCCTGACCTCAAGTGATTCCCCTGCCTCCACCTCCCAAAGTGGTGGGATTACAGGCACGATATACTACCTACTCTCAACATTATTATGGATTATTTTGGATATTATGCCCAGCCTAGTTATTTTGCAGTTTCTCTTAGATCATTGGTAGATTTAACAATGAATATCTCGTTTGCTTTCTTTTTGTAAGGGGTAAAATGATGATTTGTGAAAACTCAATTAAGTACTTGGAAATACAAAAGCTGTTTTTTGGATTGAGATTCTGAATTTTCATGTATGCATGGTTTCTTGGTCTGTGCTTATAAGTATGCATGTTTTGAAAATTAGTGCTTTTAAGAATTAAGACTTTAAAATTGCTTTTAAAATTAAGACTCAGAGTCTTAATCTGAGTCAGTCTCGTGGTTGTGGTACTTTTTCCCTACTGGCACACCTGTGGCTTTTGGAGGTTGTGACCTTGGCACTATATTGTCATG
>NC_045448.1:43369664-43422326 GCF_002776525.5 Piliocolobus tephrosceles | reverse complement strand
AAAAAAAAAAAAAAAAAAAAAAAAAAAAAAAAAAACAGTAGGCGCTAAGACTTAAAAAGGATGCCAGGCAAAGTAGCTCACACCAGTAATCCTAGCACCTTGGGAGGTCTAGGTGGATGGATCACTTGAACCCAGGAGTTCAAGACCAACCTGGGCCACATGGCAAAACCCCGTCTCTACAAAAAATACAAAAAGTAGCGGGACATGGTAGTTTGTGCCTGTAGTCTCAGCCACCTGGGAGGCTGAGGTGGGAGGACCACTTGAGCCTGGGAGGTTGCTGCAGTGAGCTGTGATGGGGCCACTGTGCCCTAGCCTGGGCGACAGAGTGAGACCCTGTCTCAAAAATATAAACATTAAAAAAAGAGGAGGAGGAGGAAGAGGGGTCCACCTGGACCCAGTGAAGTCTGAGTTCCCCCCAGACTTAATACCATGGCCAGGTAGGGTGTTGGGGGAAGGGACGGCTGTGGACGAGGGCACAGGGCAGAGAGAGGGTGGGCCATAGTCTGGGGTTACACACAGCCCTGGCACTTGGCCCAGTGCATGCTGGGACTAGGGCTGCCCTTGAGAGCTCTGGCAAGCACATTTGGTTCTTCTTTGATGAAATTTTTTAAATTTTCAGATAAAGAACAGAGACTATTAACCACAAACACCCCATGTTCTCCAACCCAGACTTCCTACCGGGTTCTTTGAAGCTGGAGGGAACGACCCCCCTCCATTTCCTAGAACACTGACCTTCCTCTGGGCCATGTGTCTCCAGTAGGGGTCAGCTGGGAGCTCTTGATTGGTGGTAAAGGTTGAAATGATGGCATTTGATAGCATGGCCCTGAATGTACTCACAGAGTGCCCTGCCTGGAATCCTAGCTCTAAGCCTGGGCTCTGATGGCTCTGGTGGGTGGAGAGCCCTGGCTAGTCTCGGAGTAGAGGGTAAGGGGAGGCAGGGGACAGAGAGGCTTCTGGCAGCCCCAGGAAATGTTGAGTGGCAGAGTCAGCTGAACCGAGCTTGTTTTTCATGACTAATTAAAGTTCAGGCTCTTCCCCTGCTAAGTGGAAATGAAGAAGACCATGGAGAAGACTAGAAATAATGAGGTTATCTGGAAACAGCCTCATGAAACCTGAACGTATTTTTGCTCAGAAAAAAGAAAGTGCAGTAACACTCACTCCGTCAGATGCTGCCTTTGCTGCCCAGGCCAGCCCAGCCCGTCTGGCCTCACCTTCAGTCCTCCCTTCAGCACGCAGCTTGTCTCCCTGCAGCCCAAGCTCGGGCTCCTCTCTCCCTCCCGCTTATGTGTGTCCTCTCACCCACCCTGCTTGGCCCCTCTGTGAAGCCTCCACCCCCTTCCACATTTGTTTTTCCTTTCTGTCCTTTGATTACCCCCACTCATGATACAATCGGTCTGTGTCACACACCATCTTCAACTGTTTCCTCACACTTCGTGTGGGTCAGCTTGCCTCTGACAACTCTTCACTCTCTAAGAGAAGGGACTGGGTGGTTTTCTTCATGTTTCACACAGTGTTCTCCACACACAGGTGATCAATAAATACTTGTGGATAGATAAAATACCAGATTGATGGGTGAATGGGTGAGTGGGTGGATGGATGGTGAATTGGTTGGATGGCAGGGCCACCCAACACCTTGGCCAGTCCCCTAAAGCTGAGGAATTTTTCAAATGCCTGAAGGAGGATTCTCCAGAGCTAGGGGCAGGGAGAATTCAACCTGTCGCCATTTGCACAGCACTTACTGTGCTGATTGCCCTCTCTTGAGAAGGACTAGAAGGCAGACTTGACCAATGGCCTTACTCTAGAAGGCATCTCCCCCATAATACTTTAAAATCAGACCATGGGCTTTTTAATCCGTGGTCTGAAATAGTTTTCAGGGTTGGCACCTGGAAAACATCCACTTTGACATCTTTCTTTCAATCAGTAGTTGAAAGCAACTTCAAAGCCTGTGACTTACGAGGCTACCTGCCTAGAAATTAATAATCACGGCCGGGCGCGGTGGCTCAAGCCTGTAATCCCAGCACTTTGGGAGGCCGAGACGGGCGGATCACGAGGTCAGGAGATCGAGACCATCCTGGCTAACACGGTGAAACCCCATCTCTACTAAAAATACAAAAAATTAGCCGGGCGAGGTGGCCGGCACCTGTGGTCCCAGCTACTTAGGAGGCTGAGGCAGGAGAATGGCGTAAACCCGGGAGGCGGAGGTTGCAGTGAGCTGAGATCCAGCCACTGCACTCCAGCCTGGGCGACAGAGCAAGACTCCGTCTCAAAAAAAAAAAAGAAATTAATAATCACTTCAATTACTTCACCTAGTGGGAGGGAATCGGAGGCTGAGATTTGTAGTGGAGCCAGCACACTGTGCGAGGCCTGAGTCTTCACCTCTAGCCCTGCTGGACGGTGGGGGATGCAGGGTCGGCGCTCTTCATGGAGGCAGAGAAGCAGCACCAGGGAGTATCGGCACATAACGGGGTTTCTGATAGCTAGGCATCTGCCTTGGATGGGGAGCCCTGATGAGGCTGAGGCAGTAGCAAGATGAAGGCGATACTGCAGCAGCCCTGAAGCCTCTGGTTTGCTTCCCTCCTCTGCAATCCCAGTGAGTTATCCCTTCACAGGGATGGAAGGCACCAGATTAACCAATTCTAAGTGCTGATCCAGTGCATTTCCAACATGATTCCAAATGACCGCATGTTAATCCCACTTGTGTAGGCCTACCACAGACATGAATGTGTACCAGCAAACCTCACCCATTTGGAGCATTCCAGGAAGATTCTAGGGCATATTTCATCCTGCCCTAGCAGTGTAGCTGGTAGGAGGAAGAACCTCGGAGATTATTTATTCCCCACATTGACATCTTCCTCCCACCAATCCCCAGCTCCCACAGCTCTTGGCATGTGGACCACTCCACTGAGCACCTGACGTCCCTGCTATTGCCTGGGTGTTTGTCTACCTTCCCACCTAGACCTCCTGCTTCTCCGTTCCCTTTTGTAGCTGATTACTATTCCATTGTATGAATTTATAACCACATTTTATTTATTCATTTATTAGCTGATGGACATTTGGGTTACTTCCACATCTTGGCTCTTATGAACAAGGCTGCTATGAACGTTTATGTACAAGTTTTTGTGTGGATGTGTCTTTTTCTCTCTCTTAGATACATTCCTAGGAGTGCAGTTGTTGGGTCATAGGGTTCATCTTTTGAGGAGAACTGCAAGACTGTTTTCCAAAGTGGCTACACCATTTTACGCTCCCACTTAAAATGTATGAGGGTTCCAGTTTCTCCACATCTTTGCCAAAACTTTTTTCTTTTTTATTATAGTCATCCCAGTGGGTGTGAAGTGGAATATGACTGGGATTTTGATTTGCATTTTCCTGATGGTTAATGATGCTAAGCATCTTTTCATGTGTTTATTATTACAGAGTGTTAAGAGTTCTTTATGTAGTTTAGATATAGTCCCTTATCAGAGATAGGATTTGTTCATATTTTCTCCCTTTCTGTGAATTATCCTTTCACTTTCTTTTTGGTGTTACTTTGAGGCACAAAAGTTTTTCATTTTGACAAAGCCCAGTCTTCCTTCCCTCCCTCCCTTGCTTTTTTTTTTTTTTTTTTTGAGATGGAATCTTGCTTTGTCACCCAGGCTGAAGTGCAGTGGCGTGATCTTGGCTCACTGCAACCTCCATCTCCCGGGTTCAAGCAACTCTCCTGCCTCAGCCTCCCGAGTAGCTGGGACTACAGGTGTCCACCACTATGCCTGGCTAATCTTTGTATTTTTAGTAGAGACGGGGTTTCACCCTATTTGGTCAGACTGGTCTTGAACTCCTGACCTCAAGTGATCCACCCACCTCAGCCTCCCAAAGTGCTGGGATTACAGGCATAAGCCACAGCGCCCAGTCTGACAAAGCCCAGTTTTTCTAATGTTGCTTGTGTTTTTGATGTCATATCTAAGAAATAGTTGCCTAATTCAAGGTCGTACAGATTTACATCTATGTCTTCTATGAGTTTTCTAAGGCCGGGCACAGTAGCTCAAGGCCAGGTGTGGTGGCTCACACCTGTAATCCCAGCACTTTGGGAGGCTGAGACAGGTGGATTATGAGGTCAGGAGTTCAAGACCAGCCTGGCCAAGATGGTGAAACCCGTCTCTACTAAAAATATAAAACATTTAGCCAGGCACAGTGGCAGGCACCTGTAATCCCAGCTACTCGGGGAGGCTGAGGCAGGAGAATTGCTTGCACCTGGGCAGCAGAGGTTGCAGTGAGCTGAGATCTGCACTCCAGCCTGGGTGACAGACAGACTCCGTCTCAAAAAAAAAAAAAAAAAAATGAAATGAGTTTTCTAGTTTTAGCTCTTACATTTAGATCTTTGGTACATTTTAATTTTTATATGTTGTGTGAGGTAAGGGTCCAACTTCATTCTTTCACAGGTGTATATCCAGTTGTCCCAGGATTACTGGTTGAAAAGACTTTTTTTCCCTGTTATTTTGGTACCCTTGTCAAAAATCATTTGACCATAAATGTGAAGGTGTGTTTGTAGATTCTCAGTCTGTTGATTTGTGTAATCTGCCCTTGCTATTCTGTTGATCTATATGTTCTTATGCCAGTAGCACACTGTCTTTATTCCTATAGCTTGTAGTAAGTTTTGAAATCAGGAAGTGTGAGTCCTCTAATTTTGTTTTCTTTTTCAAGATTGTTTTGGATACGCAGCAGATTCTTTTTTCTTTTCTTTTTTTTTTTTTTTGGTAGCAACAAGGGTCTTGTCTCAAGTGATCCCTCCACCTCAGCCTCCCAAAATTTGGGGATTACAGGTGTGAGCCACTGAGCCCAGCCTCTCAGCAGATTCTTGAAACACACTTGTTGATCGGCTGCTTGTTTTCTTGTTTCCTTGATGGACTGGCCAGACTGTGAGCACCTAGCTGGCCTGCACGCTTAAGTGACAAATTCCTCTCCCTACTCCAGCCTCCCTTCATAAGGCATTTGGCCAGTAGAGATCTAGGCAGTCTGGCTGAGCTGCCTTAGTCCAGGCAGAGCAAGGTAGTAAAAGAGAATTTGGCAGGTTGCAGCTGGCTCCCCAAGCAGGAGATCTAAATCCAACTCATCCTTCCCCTCCCCTCCCCAAAACATCTCAGCATTCCTTCCTCTTCTGTCCTTGCCTTGCAGGCTTAGAGCTAGGGTAGTTAGAGCTCTATCTAGACTCACTTCTGGCCACATCACACCAGCTCTTCCCATGTGCCTGTCATCCCACCACTCTGCTGCCCCTTCCTAACCATGATTCATGGCAAAATGGTGCAGGATAGAAGCTATCTGTCCTGTCAGGTGGGGCTAGTGCAGCAGCCTGGCCTTCCTTGGTGGCATCTTTGGTCACCCCCATAGGTTCTTTATGGACTCAACAGGAATGTCACGTGAGCTGCAGGTACTGATTTTGCTGATGGATGATGAAATTTTTTTCTTCCCTGTTGGGCTTTCAGTCCTTGCCTTAAGGAGACCATAAAAGAAGTGGTGGGAGGCCAGGTGCAGTGGTTCACGCATGTAATCCCAGCACTTTGGGAGGCCAAGGGGGGCAGATCACTTGAGGTCAGGAATTCAAGACCAGCCTGATCAACATGGAGAAACCCTGTCTCTAGTAAAAATACAAAATTAGCAAGGTGTGGTGGCAGGTGCCTGTAGTCCCAGCTACCCCAGAGGCTGAGGCAGGAGAATCTCTTAAACCCGGGAAGCAGAGGTTGGGGTGAGCTGAGATCACACCACTGCACTCCAGCCTGGGCAGCAAGAGCGACACTCTGTCTCAAAAGAGAACAACAATAAAAAAGTGATAGGCCGGGCACAGTGGCTCATGCCTGTAATCCCAGCACTTTGGAAGGCTGAGGCAGGTGAATCACTTGTGGTCAGGAGTTCGAGACCAGCCTGGCCAACATGGTAAAACCCCGTCTCTACTAAAAATACAAAAATTAGCCGGCCGTGGTGGCAGGTACCTGTAATCCCAGCTACTCATGAGGTTGAGGCAGGAGAATCGCTTGAACCCAGGAGGCAGAGGTTGCAGTGAGCTGAGATCATGCCACTGCACTGTAACCTGCGCAAAAGAGCAAGACTCAGTCTCAAAAAAAAAAGTGATAAACCCACTTGGTGCGGTGACTCATGCCTGTAATCTCAGCACTTTGGTAGGCTGAGGTGGGCAGATCACTTTATCTCCAGGAGTTCAAGACCCGCCCGGGCAAAGTGGGGAAAACCCCTCTCTCAAAAAAAAAAAAAAAAAAAATACACAAAAATTAGCCTGGTATAGTGGCACATGCTTATAGTCACAGATACTCGGGAGGCTGAGACGGAAGGATCACCTGAGCCCAGGAAGGTCAAGGCTGCAGTAAGCTGTGATTGTGCCACTGTACTCCAGCCTGGGTGACAAAGTGAGACCTTGTCTCAAAAAAAAAAAAAAAAAGATAAAACCAAGTCTGACTTCTTCATCTCCATTGCCTTCCTGCAGGGTAGGGGGCAGTCTGTGCAGTGGAGATACTTAGCCCAGCACCACAGCTACCTGCAAACTTGGACCAGTTATCTAACCTTCATTAACGCAGTCTCCTCGTTGGCTAAATAGGGATACTTCCGTTATAGAATGGCAGAATGGCAGGAGCGATTAAGGATTCAGTAGGAGCGGCCAGGCGCGGTGGCTCAAGCCTGTAATCCCAGCACTTTGGGAGGCCGAGACAGGCGGATCACGAGGTCAGGAGATCGAGACCATCCTGGCTAACCAGGTGAAACCCCGTCTCTACTAAAAAATACAAAAAGCTAGCCGGGCGAGGTGGCGGGCGCCTGTACTCCCAGCTACTCGGGAGGCTGAGGCAGGAGAATGGCCTGAACCCGGGAGGCGGAGCTTGCAGTGAGCTGAGATCCGGCCACTGCACTCCAGCCTGGGCGGCAGAGCGAGACTCCGTCTCAAAAAAAAAAAGAATTCAGTAGGAGCAAAATGTTCATTATCATTGGTAACACTAGTTACCATTTACTGAATGTTTTCTTTGTGCCATTCTCTATGTTGGTGTTCAGATTAAGTCAGATGGAATAAAGGAGGAGATCTCATGATCTCCAGCCATAAACAAGTATGTGCTCAGCATCTGCTCTGTATTGAATCCTATGCTGGTCCTCATGTGTGTTTTTGTTTGGGGGGTTTGAAAAAGGCCACCTGTGTGGGGCGCAGGGGAGCATCAGGAAGAGCAGCTAATGGATGCTGGGCTTAATAACCAGGTGATGGGTTGATCTGTGCAGCAAACCACCATGGTACATGTTTATCTATGTAACAAACCTGCATGTCCTACACCTGTATCCCAGAACTCTAAAAGTTGAAGGGGCCAGGTGCGGTGGCTCACACCTATAATCCCAGCACTTTGGAAGGCTGAGGTGGGTAGATTACTTGAGGTCAGGAGTTTTAGACCAGCCGGGCCAACATGGTGAAACCCTGTCTCTACAAAAAATACAAAAATTAGCTGGGCAAAAACAGAAAATAATTATCTGGGTGTGGTGGCACACACCTGTAGTCCCAGCTGCTTGGGGGCTGAGGCAGGAGAACTGCTTGAACCCGGGAGGTGGAGGTTGCAGTGAGCCAGTATCACACCACTCTACTCCAGCCTGGGCGACAGACTCTGTCTCAATCAATCAATAAAAGTTGAAGGGAAAAAAGAAAGAAAAAGGCCATTTAATTCTCCCCTCTCTATACAGATTCTCAGCCAACTGAGAACTGCACAAAGGAGTGAGGTAGAGGTAAAAATGGAGATTGTATTATAGGTAGAGGTCCAGCCAACACATGGCTCAGACCCACAGCCAGAGAGCACCTTCGCCCCCTCCCCTTTTCTGTTTCTTGGTTTAAATCTGGGTTCCAGGCTGCAGAGCGAGCAGCATGGGGAATGGGGACACTAAAGGGCAAGTGTCCTGGGGGACTTATCTGGAGCTGTCAAGATGGTAAGATCAGCCCTTTTGCCTGCTTACATGCAACTAGCTGCTGCTGTGTGACCTCTGGATAGTCCTGGCCCTGCTGCTGGAGGGCCCCAGGTATACACCCTGCTGACCCCACCATCAAAACCTCTGGAATGTTGATGCTAGTTCTCCAAATCTGTGCTTTCCATGTACCATGAAACTTGTTGCCAACTATAATTTCTTGATGTGTGCAAGTGGGTTATGTAATACCCAACCCATAGGATGCTAGAAGGACCGGGGAGAAAGCACTTGATCAGGACCTGGCACTCACTAGGCCCTCAGTGGGGCCATCCTGGTAAGCCTGGTTCAACACCCAGGGGAACTAAGTCTGCTGTTGCAGATTATCAACCGTCTGCCTGTGTGCCGACAAGTCTCTTAAGGGGCTAAATGGTCAGGGTAAGTCTGTGTGCTGAAGTTGGAGATGTGGATTTGGGAGTGATCAGGGCTCAACAGAAATGCATCATTGAAAGACAGGCGTTGGTGCAGGATGGGCCTACAGAGGTCCATTGTCTGTGTAGTGGGCTTTCAGTCCCATGTTTCAGATGTCCTCCAGGTTTGGGATGGGAGGGGCAGAGTTGTTAGGGGAAGGGACAACACCCCTGAACCTCCCTCCAAACCCATATTTAGGATTGTCTAAGGCCAAATGGTGAAATAAGGCCATTGGTTTCCCCAAGGCCCCCTGCTTCCTCTTTCTGCACCTGTCTACTCTTTCAGTGCCCTTCCTCCAAGCACCCGGGAAAACAAGGGTCCAAAAACAAAAAATTCCAAGACAGAGGGCAGCAAAATAGGAGCCAAATGCAGCCCACCACCTGCTTTTTATAGCCTGTGAGCTAT
Organism: Piliocolobus tephrosceles; assembly: GCF_002776525.5. Lineage (NCBI taxonomy): Eukaryota > Metazoa > Chordata > Mammalia > Primates > Cercopithecidae > Piliocolobus > Piliocolobus tephrosceles. Next base: position 43,413,545 of record NC_045448.1, on the reverse strand, counting down.
CGGTGGTTTTTACATTTTTAATTGGTTGAAAAAAATAATATTTTGTGACACATGAAATTCAAATTTCAGTGTCCACAAAGTTTTGTTGGAACACAGCCACAACTATTTGTTTACAAATTGTCTATGGCTGCTTTCAGCTGAGTTGAGAAGCTATAGGCCTGCACAGTCTAAAATACTGACTCTCTGGCCCTTTAAGGAAAAGCTTGACAATGCCCTGTTTTAGGATGTGTCTTGCACCCAGGAGATCTGCTTTCCAAGGAAAGGGCAAACCAGTTAAATCCAGGCAGATGTGCAGAGGAGACACTGGACGGGGAAGCCTTCCTGATCCTTCCGGTGACACTGGAGGAGCTGAGGGGAGATAACTCTCTAATCCTACAGATGGGACTGCTTCTGTCCACACTGAGTTAGGGGGCATGGAAACAGTGGGTTCAGGCCTATGACTCATTCTAACAGTATAGATAGCAGGATTCAGAAGGTGATTAATAGTCTCCAGTGAGCCCACCACGCCAGGCTGGTGGCAGCGATTTTACCTGAGGCCTTTCATGTTCCCAGGGTCCTGCAGGCTGCCCTGTGCCGGCCCTGAGCAGTATATTCATTGCTTACCTTTCTCCCGTCTCTGCAGAGTTTGCCTTCTGCCAGGTGGATGCCTCCATCGCTCTGGGCCTGGCCCTGGCCGTCCTGTGTGATCTGCTCCAGCAGTGGGACCAGCTGGCCCCTGGACTGCCCATCCTGCTGGGATGGCTGTTGGGAGACAGTGACGACCTCGTGGTCTGTGTGGAGAGCATGCATCAGGTGATCCCGGGGTGTCAGGGGAGTGGGAGGCAGGGTTGGAGTGTCCTAAACCCGCTGGATGCAGCACCTGCAGCCTCACCTGGGCTTGTTCATGCTTACACACAGAGCAGTAACCACTAGGAAAGCCACCCACTGGGTGCTGCCGAGGGCACAGGGACACTCTCAGGCTGACTTCTGGGGTGCTGATGGTCAGCCTCCAGATTAGCCAGGGGAGAGAACTCGCAAAGAAGCCCCTGGATGTGGAGAGTTTAATTATGGAGACTGCTTGTTAGTCAGTATTGGAGTTAGCCTGGAACTTCCCAAAGTTAGGTCTGAGGGTGAAGCATTTTCAGAGAATTAGGATCTTTGCTGGGAATTTCCTGCTTGAAGAAAACTATTACTAGCCCCCTCCAGGGTGGGTGCAGTGACAGATAGGGAAACTGAGGACAAAGACAAGCAGCAAAAGCCTCCTGAGAACTGAAATTGATCGCCACCAGTATCTGACTCAGCTGACCTTCTTGGCATCCCCAGCAGGCCAAGGGTTCAAAAAGCATTGTCCCTGTTTATGAGAAATTTGGAGACATGGTAAGTGTCTGATAAAATGACCTTGAGAATCATGGTGTTATAGAAACAGGACGCAGCCTAGTGTCCTCTGTTTGGAGATTCCTTCTCCGGCCTGCTGCAGAGATGACCTTTCCTCCCTCGTCTCCAATTTCCAGCTGCACCTTAAGCTCCCTTGTTGAAGTCCCCTTTTCAGCATCCATCCCCTAGAGTATCTTGACTTTGCACCACAAACACATCTTTATCAAGGTCATGTTAAGTCTGGGGAAAAAATTCCTCTCTGCTGGAGAAATACAGTGAGTAAAAATAGAAGGTGACCTTCAGGGCTGCAAGTGGTGTGTGTACATGGGTGTTGACAGGCGAGAGTGCGCCCTCTGTCCGGTGGGGGAGGGGACATGACACCCTTCTTGTACCTGGCAGGGTACTGCTTGATCTGGACTGGGGCTTGTCACCATTCCCTGTAAGACTGACTTTTGGCTTTTTCATCTGAGTTAGGTGGAAGAAGACTACCTGTTTGAAAAAGCAGAAGTCAACTTTTGGGCCGAGACCCTGATCTTTGTGAAATACCTCTGCAAGCACCTCTTCTGTCTCCTCTCCAAGTCTGGCTGGCGTCTTCCAAGCCCTGAGATGCTCTGTCACCTTCAAAGGATGGTGTCAGAGCAGTGCCGCCTCCTGTCTCAGCTCTTCAGAGAGCTTCCACCAGCTGCAGAATTTGTGAAGACAGTGGAGTTCACAAGACTACGCATTCAAGAGGAAAGGACTTTGGCTTACTTGAAGCTGCTGGCCTTTTTGGAAGGAAAGGAAGGGGAAGACACCCTAGTTCTCAGTGTTTGGGACTCTTCTGCAGAAGCGAGGCAATTAACTCTTCCAAGAACAGAAGCGGCATGTTGAAGAAAATTTGGGGGATTGGAATGGGGCTATGTGTGGATTTTTCCTCACAAATCTGCAGGAAACATGTTGAACATAAATTCAAAAATGTTATCCCATTCATGCCTCCCCTAGTTCTGTGAGTCTAGTCGTCTGTCACTTCTCACAGAGGAACTTTTCTTCAGTTCACTCATTCAGGGCAGCTTACTTTATTGCTGCTACTGTAGGAAGTGAGGCGACTCCGTTGCAGATTTACTCTATCCCCAGGTGCAGGCCACCTGCAGGCCTGAATGAGCCTTTTTCATCCCCCAGGGCCTCTAATGCCCTGCCATAGCCTCCCTACATTCTCTGTGAAGGGAATACACAGAGTTGGATTTTAGCACACACACATGATCCCCCCCCCCCCCCCCCCCCTTTTCTGGCTTTATGTAGGGGCTGGATGAGTTGGCAGACAGCCCATTTGGTCAGATTTATAAATTGTGTTCCATTTTAGCAAAGCAGAAATATGTTCCAAATGTTGGATCCTAGGAGAATTCAGGATCAACCTTGCACAAATAATTTATTTTTATTGTCTGCATGTGTAAGTCCTGCAGTGACCTACACATTCCATCTTAATTATTCAAAGAGCCATTGAGCACTCCCCCGGCCCCCAGAAAAGTATGCTAATGCCAGGAAACCTGATTGTGCCACCCAGCGAAAGTACATCCATGTTCTTAGCTGTGAGGAGGAACCTGGGGAAAGGAGAGGCAGAGAAAATGACTTATTCTATGCCTACATTGTTTACCTATCACTTGCTTGGTGGCAGTAACAAGATTCTCACTTAAGATGCCATTAAACACATTTATCAGCCTGGCGCGGTGGCTCACGCTTGTAATCCCAGCGCTTTGTGAAGCTGAGGCAGGCAGATCATGAGGTCAGGAGTTCAAGACCAGCCTGACCAACATAGTGAAACCCCATCTCTACCAAAAACACAAAAATTAGCCAGGAGTGGTGGTGCGCACCTGTAATCCCACCCACTCAGAAGGCTGAGGCAGGAGAAACGCTTGAACCCAGGAGGTGGAAGTTGCAGTGAACCGAGATCACGTCACTGCACTCCAGCCTGCATAACAGAGCGAGACTCCGTCACACACACACACACACACACTGCACTTCAGCCTGGGCGACAGAGTGAGACACTCCGTCACACACACACACACACACACACACACACACACACACACACACACACACTCCAGCCTGGGTGACAGAGCGAGACTCTGACACACACACACCCTTTGCAGTGATTTTAATCTAGAAACCTTAATGATTCTCTGCCTTTTCAAGCCCAGTCCAGCCCTCTTCCTCACATACCCAGCAGGTGGCGCTCTTGCATACGTTTTGCTGCTGGTCCAGTTTTTCATTGGCTCACCATTTTTTATTTATAATTTCAGAGTAAGTGTTACCCACTAATAGTTATCTCGAGAATCATAGCTTTGGATGGGTCGTAACCTCATCCGCATCCATTTTTCATCCTACTGATCTGAAAAAACCATTTCAATCATAGTATATAAAGTTGCTCCCGATTTTAGGGTCTGTAAAAAAAAAAAAAAAAAAAAAAAAAAACCTAAATACTCAGGTGAATGATCAGTTAATTTTATTGATGTTTCAGAGTCTGAAGGGGCGGGTTAGAGGAGAGTGAGTTTACAATCATTTTCTACTGCAGAAAAGCTCATATTTCAAATGTAATTCATCTCTCTTTGAGATACATTTAGCACTAAAAATGCAGCTGTAAGCCAGGCATGGTGGTGCACACTTGTAATCCCAGCTAGTCAGGAGGCTGAGGTGGGAGGATCGCCCAGGAGTTCATGCCTGTGAAAGGCCACTGCACTCCAGCCTGAGTAACACAGCAAGACCCCATCACTAAAAGAAAGGAATTTAAGAACAAAAAAGCAGCCATACTGGAAGTATAGGAAAGGGGCTTTGTAAGAGGCAGGAAAGAAGTTAACTCAGTGTCCAAAGTTTTGTCCTAAAGAGAACAGGAAATTCCCTGGGTGGTTTTGCAACCACTCGGCCCCAAATGTGGTTTCTGTGATCCTGAATTAATTACCTAGTTAGGCAGCTGTGTAGCCCACACCTGAGGGAAAGTTGCCAACCTAACACTTTTTGTTCTAAGACCTAGCTGGTGAGACGTGAGGGCCTTGGTAACATAAATGTGGTGATAAACACAGAAAAATAATTATGAAACTGGCCCAACAAAGCCCAGCTCAATGGAAATGGCCAGCACTTCTTTTTTCCTCCATTTAAAATGGAATAAAAGCAGCTACATTATACATTTTATATTAGCAGGTACTCTGTACACAGCACGTCCCATAATATGTCCACAGGTTATCTCCAGAATCCTAGTCTGCAAAGTGGGTGTTCTCACAGCTGTTGACTGGGACTCACCCCAGATTTGGACGTTGATTCAAACAGATGTTTCCATTGGTTCTGTATCTGAAATCTTCTTACTAACCTAATAGAAGTGCCTAGGGAAGTGGCTGTTTCACACTGTTTGATGAGATGTTTGGGGTCATCTCACCAAAGAACAAACCAGACTACAGTTGCCCAGGTATATCAAGGGGTCAGTGTAGGGTAGGTGCTAAAAGTGAAACTGGTCCCTCTGAGGTCACCTACTCTTGGCTCTGAGTCCTAGGGTCCAGGACTTGGGTACCCCCACAGCTCTGCACTCATGAGTCTATGGCTCTGTCCATCTGGCCATAGTTCAGAAGCCTGGCTTTCTCCACCCTTATGCTTTGTCAATTTGGTTTAATACATAAAGATGGTTTAGTTCTTGTCTTTTAAACACCTTCACAGATATCATTTGCACCTTGACAAAGGTGAGAGATGAATAAAGCAGGAATATTATCTTCGTTTTACAAGGAAACCCAAGTACCAAAGAGATGATGTGATTTGCCTAAGACCACATGATTTCTATGGGGCAGGGCCTGAACTCTAGCCCAGCATTCCTGATCCTTACCCTGGACTCTGGCTCCCTGGGCTGTGAGGGGAGTACAGTAGTGGGAAATGCAGGCTACACTCCAGGGACTCGAATCCCTCAGTGGCAGGCCAAGTTCTTTCCCCAGCAGGTCCTGGACCTTCCAGCTTCAGGTCCAAGCTTTTTGGCAACCTGTATGAGCGCGGAGCGAGAAGTGCCCTAGACCGGACTCCAGATCGTTCCTAGTGGGGCTGTCAGCGGCTTTAGCCTCACTGGGCGCTAGGTGGGGGTGTCTGCTCCGTACCCGGACGAAGGCGGGGCGCCCGCTGGCAAAGCGCACTTTCCAGCGCAAGCTGTTGGGGTGTGGGGCTGGCGGGAGAGGGAAAACAGAGGGGCGCGGGCCCACCATCAGCGTCTGTGCAGCCCCACCTGGGCCGCGGGTTGGTCTCAGCCGGATCCTGCAGCCTTCATGGAGCTAAGGCTGGGTGAGGCGCCCCCACGGCCGGGGAGGGAAGAGGCTGGGAGGACGCAACAGGCCCAGGCTGTGCCGGGCGGGGAGCCTCGACGGGCAGCTGCGCCCCCAGCCCGAGGGCTGGGGGAGGCCGGGCCGACCAGCAGACGGAAAGGGTGGCGCTAAGTCGCCTTCAAGCCCGCACGGCTCTCCCGGCCTTTCCTCCTGTCCTCGGAGTCAGCTCCCCCGCCCGGGACGTCCCGCGCCACTCCGCGCCTTTGGCCCTGGCTCAAGGTCTTGTGATGTGATTAGCAAAGCCAGCGCCTTGTCCTCAGACACTCAGCCCTGCCCGGCAGGCCCCGGCGCTCAAGCCCTGTTTACTGAGCCTGGGCGGGGATGGGGCGGAGAAATGAGCCCGGGCTCCACCGGCAAGACTGCCGCGGCGGCCGCCCGCGTGGCCACCCCCACCCCCACCGCGACTCCACGTGCAGTCGGGCTGGAGCCGCCACCGACAGGACGCAGGCCCCAAGCCCCCGCCTCCTGGCCGAAGCACCCTTTGCAAACCCGCCGGGCCGCGCGGATGGTTGCGATATTCTGGCATTTTGCAATTCCCGCGCCCAGCACAAAACCAAAGGTGGGAGCTAAAAGCTCCACAGGTCCGCCTCGGAGAACACGGAAGGGAAAGACACGTCCAGGGCTGCAGAATCCCGGCCACGCTAAATGTACCGGGGCCCTCCGACCGCGCAGCCCCAGAAAAGGAAAGCCGTGCCTTCCCGCCGCCACCCGGCGGCACCCACTGGGGCCGAACGCTACACGCCGCACCGGCCGCCCGGGTCGCTGGCCCCGCCCCGAGGCCTCCCACCTCCCTCCCCGGAGGAAAAAAATTGGCGGCGGCCAATGGGAGGCCGAGAAGGCGCCTGACGTTCGCGAGCTGGCGGGCGGCGTTGCCTGGAGACTCCGGCGGGGGCCCAGTTCTGTCCCCTCCCCCGGCGCGCCCGCCCCGCCGCAGCCGCACTCCCGGCTCTATATAGGGCGCGCGCTCGCGGGCTGCAGAGTTCCAGCAGTCCGCGAGCTGCCGTCGGCTCCGCGGGGGGGGGCGGGCCGGGCACCCCGGGGCGCGGAGGAGCGCTCCTCGCTTCTCTCCTTCCCCCCTGCCGCACTCCGCCGGACCGCGCCACTGCCCTCGCCCACTCCTCGCCCCCCGGCAAACTTTCGGCCCCTCCCCGCCCCTCGCCCGTTATTCGTCGTGGCTCAAGCCCCGCCACGCCACCCCAAGGGCTCCTCCCGACCTCCCGGCCTGCCGCTCCGGCCACTGCGGGATCCAGAAACATGTCGACCACACTTTTGTCCGCGTTCTACGATGTCGACTTCTTGTGCAAGGTACGCCGGGGAGCGGGCTGGGCCGGCAGCAGCCGTTCCAGTTCTTGGACTTTGCCTCTGTGCCCTGGTCCTGGGGGACGCCCCTCCCGCCCTGCCTTTCGGGTCGGGAAAGTCCCGGGGTTTGCAAAAATGTGTGCGAGCGCCCTGGAGGAGGAGGGGGCGGCAGGGAGGGCGCTAGTGTCGCGGTTGAGTTTCTCCACTGCCGACCGCGGCCACGCTGCCCGGGGCTTCCCGGACGGGATTCGCGCCGCCCACCTCGGCGGCCGGGGCGAAGGATCACGTGTCGAAACTCAGCGCGGCCCGCGGTGGGTGTCCTCCCCTTTCCCGCCCCCTCCAGCAAGATCTTGCTCCTTTTGCGTGTGTATGGGTGGAGGGTGGAGGCCGAGTCGGGAGCCGCCAAGAGTGGGGGAAAAAGAGGAAAAGAATCAGGCTGGGAGTTCCTCTGTGGCTCGCCCCGAGTCTGTCTTCCCCTTCCGTTTTTCATCTCTTCCCCGCTCCCCTTCCTTTGGCAGACGGAGAAATCCCTGGCCAACCTCAACTTGAACAACATGCTGGACAAGAAGGCGGTGGGGACGCCCGTGGCCGCTGCCCCCAGCTCCGGCTTCGCGCCAGGCTTCCTCCGACGGCACTCGGCCAGCAACCTGCACGCACTCGCCCACCCCGCGCCCAGCCCCGGCAGCTGCTCGCCCAAGTTCCCGGGCGCCGCTAACGGCAGCAGCTGCGGCAGCGCGGCGGCCGGCGGCCCGACCTCCTACGGCACCCTTAAGGAGCCGTCGGGGGGCGGCGGCACAGCCCTGCTCAACAAGGAGAACAAATTCCGGGACCGCTCGTTCAGCGAGAACGGCGACCGCAGCCAGCACCTCCTGCACCTGCAGCAGCAGCAGAAGGGGGGCGGCGGCTCCCAGATCAACTCCACGCGCTACAAGACCGAGCTGTGCCGGCCCTTCGAGGAGAGCGGCACGTGCAAGTACGGCGAGAAGTGCCAGTTCGCGCATGGCTTCCACGAGCTGCGCAGCCTGACTCGCCACCCGAAGTACAAGACCGAGTTGTGCCGCACCTTCCACACCATCGGCTTCTGCCCCTACGGGCCGCGCTGCCACTTCATCCACAACGCGGACGAGCGGCGGCCCGCGCCGTCGGGGGGCGCCTCCGGGGACCTGCGTGCCTTTGGCACGCGCGACGCGCTGCACCTGGGCTTCCCGCGGGAGCCGCGGCCCAAGCTGCACCACAGCCTCAGCTTCTCGGGCTTCCCGTCGGGCCACCATCAGCCCCCGGGCGGCCTCGAGTCGCCGCTGCTGCTCGACAGCCCCACGTCGCGCACGCCGCCGCCGCCCTCCTGTTCCTCGGCCTCGTCCTGCTCCTCCTCCGCCTCCTCCTGTTCCTCGGCCTCCGCGGCCTCCACGCCCTCAGCCCCGTCATGCTGCGCCTCCGCGGCGGCCGCGGCTGCGGCCGCTCTGCTCTACGGCAGCGGGGGCGCCGAGGACCTGCTGGCACCTGGGGCCCCGTGCGCGGCCTGCTCATCGGCCTCGTGCGCCAACAACGCTTTCGCCTTCGGCCCGGAGCTCAGCAGCCTCATCACGCCGCTCGCCATCCAGACCCACAACTTTGCCGCCGTGGCCGCCGCCGCCTACTACCGCAGTCAGCAGCAGCAGCAGCAGGGCCTGGCGCCCCCTGCGCAGCCCCCGGCACCGCCCAGCGCACCCCTCCCCGCCGGAGCCGCCGCGCCTCCCTCGCCGCCCTTCAGCTTCCAGCTGCCGCGCCGCCTGTCCGACTCGCCCGTGTTCGACGCGCCCCCCAGCCCCCCGGACTCGCTGTCGGACCGCGACAGCTACCTGAGCGGCTCCTTGAGCTCCGGAAGCCTCAGCGGCTCCGAGTCCCCCAGCCTCGACCCCGGCCGCCGCCTGCCAATCTTCAGCCGCCTCTCCATCTCCGACGACTGAGGCAAGAGGGCGCCAGTGAGGAGGAAGGGAAGGCGGTTCAGAGATGTTGGAGGACACCCCTCGCCATCTCGTCCCTGCTGGGGGCCCGGGAGTGGGGGGATGACATGGGTCCCTGGCAGACTGCAAGCCCGACCGAGCACTTGGACTCGAACTCTGTGCCGGGAGGGGCCCCCACCTCTCCTTTTTCGGTTTCCTCTTGGTTTTTTGTTTGTTTTTATTACGAAGTTTCATTCTTTTTGAGCAAAAAAGTCGAGGAACTTTTTCTATTGAACAAAATATTCACAACAGGGCAGTTGTGATACGAATAGAACAAAAAAAAACACTTAAACTTTTTTAGGACTCCAATGAGTTTGGGACTTCAGGAAAAATCAACCCAGCACCAGCAGCTATCAACCACCATTCCATCTCTTCACTTGAACAGCATTAGTTAAGTCCAGATGTGGGAACCCTTAAGTTCCTAATTGTTTGTCTCAGACCGGTGTTATACCAGCCAGCCACCACCTTGCTAAACCTATAAGCTTTTTAGAATCCAATATTCTGCCAAGAATATGCCTTGATAGCCCTCAGCCCACAGGTGTTTTTTGTTTTTTTTAACAATTATATATGTCTGGGGGTGAAAAACCCTTGCATTCCAAAGGTCCATACTGGTTACTGGTTTCATTGCCACCACTTAGTGGATGTTTAGTTTAGAACCATTTTGTCTGCTCCCTCTGGAAGCCTTGGGCAGAGCTTACTTTGTAATTGTTGGAGAATAACTGCTGAATTTTTAGCTGTTTTGAGTTGATTCGCACCACTGCACCACAACTCAATATGAAAAAAACTATTTAACTTATTTATTATCTTGTGAAAAGTATACAATGAAAATTTTGTTCATACTGTATTTATCAAGTATGATGAAAAGCAATAGATATATATTCTTTTATTATGTTAAATTATGATTGCCATTATTAATCGGCAAAATGTGGAGTGTATGTTCTTTTCACAGTAATATATGCCTTTTGTAACTTCACTTGGTTATTTTATTGTAAATGAGTACAAAATTCCTAATTTAAGAGATTGTATGTAATATTTATTTCATTAATTTCTTTCCTTGTTTACGTAAATTTTGAAAGATTGCATGATTTCTTGACAGAAATCTATCTTGATGCTGTGGAAGTAGTTTGAGGAACATCCTATGAGTTTTCTTAGAATGTATAAAGGTTGTAGCCCATCCAACTTTAAAGAAAAAAATGACCACATACTTTGCAATCAGGTTGAAATGTGACATGCTTTTCTAATTCCAACTTTATAAACTAGCAAAAAAGTGTTTGCTTATTCCACCAGTTCTGCTGTGACATACTGGAGTATCTTAAGACATGTAGCAATAACGGGGAGTGGGAGGGAGTCTCACAGTGCCTTTGGAAGGGCCCGAACTTGCCTTAAATCTTCCTCAACCAAATAAGTATTTTATTAGTGCTTGAGAGAATCTGAATGTAGGATGGGTTCAACTGCACAAAAGGAAAAGATTTTTACCACTTTTTTTATATAAAGTGAAGCGACCGCCTCTTAGTGCTGAAATATGTAGTACACGAATATGCCTTGTTTAATTACAGAAAATTCCAAAACTTGTACTATTTTTTTTTTTTTCCGTGTAGAAAGGCAGGAATGTTTCCTAAGCTTTCCTGGACAGCAGATGAATGAGCGGTAGCTTTAGTTTGTACGTAGGTACAGTTGGAGCACTATATGTACTCTCTGGACTACTTTGACAGAAGTAGGTTTTTGAATGTAACAAGATAAGTCAACTTGAGTTGTAATATATTTTGGGGAATCAGTTCACTACAAATTGTGACTGTAAACATTGTACTGTAAATGTTTTGTAGTTTTCCCCCAATAAAATTTTTGGGAAAAAAAGGTATGACCCTGTAAGAGCTTTCTTTTTAAACAGGAATGTCTAGCTTTCTAGCTTCCCAGCTAACCATGTCTGCCATTCCCCAGGTCTTGGCACGGTCAGGAAGGACTTGGAGCTGGCAGAGCCAAGAGTTCAGAAGAGCCTGCGTCCTCTCGGCCCGTATATATTTTATAAGCAAGTTCTTCTAACTGAAAGAAAGTAATTATTTGGACTGTCAAGGGCATTAGTTAGCTGTTCCCTTTGGTAATAAGATGCATCCCAGAGTTGGCTGGCTGGCTGGCTGGTGGCAGGGCCTGGCCAGGAGGCCTGAAGGGGTGTGGCCTGCCTGTGAGTCACCGGATGGATCATGTGGCTGCGGTAGCAGCTGAGGGTCTGATTTTTTGCTGGGAAACAGAACTGCTTGGGTGGGGAAGGGGAGGAGGACCTTTGCAGCCGGTGGCCTGCCAGGCCTGAGTGCTGAGCTGGAGGTGGAGAGTGAGGCCAGGCTTTTTCTGGGTCGGAGAACTGGAGTTGTGCCTGGGTTTTGGAAAGCCTGGTATGTCCTTGTTCAGGGTGGAGGGGAAGATAAAACAAGTTAAACTTATATCTGAGTGATGTTTGCTTATGTGAACAACTTCCTCTGGGAATGAACACATTTAAGTTATTTATGCAAAAAGATTCCGTGTCTGTGCTTTAGAGGACTATAAGTGACCAGAAAGCAAATTCAACCCAGGTCTCTAGAAAAAGGAAGGGGAAAAAAAGACATTGATTTGCCTGCTGATTTCGCAAACAGTTGAACAAAATCTTACTGTAGTGACTGGCTGTTTCTAACTTTAAAACAATCATTTTAGGAACTTAAATAGGGTTCATAAGTCAATTCGTGTTTTTTCTCCTCCACCGCTGCCCCCATACACACAGTTCAGACACTTTTTCCAAAGTAGGTAAGAGATTTAGCAATGGTTTGCTTTCTCATATACAACAGCTGGGCTCCATCAACAATCCTTCCATCCCGGCTCCATCAACAATCCTCGCATCCCCGCTCCCACCGGGGCCCTGCCTTAGTCAGGGTCTCTGGTGACTCACAGCTGAGCATGGAGGGGAGGGGGCGGTCTGATGGATGCGCCAGGCCTCGGGCAGCTGTTTCACGTTAACGATGATTGCACTGGTGTTAACTGGAGCGTTTTGGTGCTTGTTGCGTGCTGCCAAAGGGGATGGGAAACAGTTTCAAGGTTCTCCCAGATGCCAGCCCCTGACTGAAGGCCTCAGCAGCGGGGGAGGGGAAGCCCGAGGCCAAGGAGGACTTAGGAGGGGCGAAGACTCTGCAGGCTCCCCAGCCCCTGCACCATAAAGAATGTGCAGTGGGGAGGAAAAGTCTAAAATGTGGTGCTATTTAGGTTAAGCTGCATTTCAAAGGCCTTGTTTCCACTTCATTCCTAAACTTATTTTTCTAAACAAGTACTTTTGATCAGCTGGAATGTTGGGGTAAGCCACATTCATTTTTAAAAACTGGTTTGTTTCAAAAGCCCAACTGTTAGGATCTGAAGTTTTGTATCGCAGACCCAGTGGAGCGTGGAAAGCTAGGGGGGATCATTCAGAAATTTCCTCTTGCCGCAGATCAATGGAGGGTACTTAGGTCACTGTTTTCCTGCAGGGCCTGGAAATTAACAGAAAAAAAAAACCTCTACCGTTGCTTGATCACCCTTAAAAAGTTTTCTTGTAAATTAAGGAAACAGAAGACTGCAAGTAATGACAAACCAAAATTCCCATCCCGGACTGGTGACTCTGAGTTACACTTACAAACTGTGGGAGAAAATTTCTCCGTAGTCAGTTGTGAAAATGAGCCCAGAATGTGATGGTGTTTAGAATGTCTTCATCGTGGCGTTTCCACTGGATGTCTGAAGACTAAGGTATTTTTTAAGCAGCTCAATTAGTGTGTGCCACCTTCTAATTCTATTTCAGAGAAAGGATGTGTGCACGTACACATTTTCCACCTCTCATGCTGTCTGAATCTACTGCTGGGTGTGTAAAAAGAAAAAGAAAAAAATACACAAACTATTCAGAAGGCCAAAGCTCTGCACCAGCCCCAGGGAATAGATGGAGGATTGTGAGCCCTGCAGTGGCTCAGTACCCCGGATGACAGAGCCAGGCCTGGTGGGCCTGACGCAGGAAAAACAAGCAGGCCTAGCTCTTGGCCGCCAGCCTGGCCCGGCACTAGAATGCTCGATGCTAAAACTTGCCTGGGCGGGGGCGGGGGGGGGGGGGTCCCAAAAACCCCAGGGTGGCCACGGGCAGGGAGGAGGCCAGCTAGAGAGCATTGAGCCTCGGAAGGGAAGCGTCCTCAGACACCCGCTCTCCTTCAATCTTGCTTGTGGTGACAAGTGAGGGCGGATGTGACTCTCACCAAGTTTTCTTGAGACCGGAAGTAGGGTCTCGGCACCGTCCTCGGCCTTGGAAGTTCGTGGGAGCCGGCACAGCCCTTAGAGGCTAGCCGGGCTTACCTTCCATCAGGGACCCATTGTCGTGAACTCTAATTGTGTTTGTTTTTTCTTGTCCACACTCCTGGAGGATGTGCAACTCTGTGGCCGTCCAGGGCAGTTCCAGTTCTGTGCTGCTGCTGGCACGGCTGAGGGAGGGAGGAGGAGAGCGGGGGCTGGGGCGGGGCCTGGCGGTTGGACAGGCCTCCCCAGGCCGAGCCCTGCAGGGAGGAGGCGGGAGGGAGCGGGGCAGCAGGAAGCCACAGCACCTCCAGGGCCCAACCTCTCCTGATGGGTTTTACTAGACCTTGAAAGTGTGTGTGTGCGCGCGCGCGCGGGCGCATGCATGCCGTGCACGTGTGTGGAGGTCTGAGGGGTGCGCCTGCATGGGAAGTGTATTAGTACGTGTTTCTGTGTCCTTTTCTGTCTATGGGTGTGCAGAGGTTTGTGGGTGTTGCTCCGTGTGCAGGTGTTCAGGGGTCTGCATGTGCGATGTCGCCCTAGGGGAGTACTGGTGTGTGGATCTGTGTGCTTCTGCATGTGGAGGTTATGTGGGGGGAGGGTCTGTGGGTATGGCTGTGTTTGGATGTGGGTGTGCCTGTGTGTAAGTGTGTGTGTGTATGTATGTGAGTGCTGGTGTGGGTTTGGGTGTATCTGTTGCTATGTAGGTATGTGGGTCTTTGGGGTGTGCCTGTGTGTGGATGTGTCTGTTGTGATGTGGGGGTTGGTGTGTATGCAGGGGTGTGTGTGTTGGTGTACATGGGTGTGTCTGTGTGTGGATGTGTGTGAGTGCTGGTGTGGGTTTGGGTGAGTGCTGGTGTGGGTTTGGGTATGTCTGTTGCTGTGTGGGTAGGTATGTGGGTCTTTGGGGTATGTCTGGGTCTGGGGGTGGGTGTGTGTGTGATCTACGGGAGTGGATTTGGGTGTGCCTGTGTGTAGCTGCTGCTGTGTGTGGGTAGGTGTGTGGCTCTGTGGGGGGTGAGCAGCTGTAGGTGTTGCTGTGTATTTGGGTCTGGATGTGTCTGCTGCGGTGTGCATGTGGGTGTGTCTGTATGTGGGTGTGGGTGTTACCAACACCTACGGAGGAAAAGCAGACCTTTTTAGCATGGCTCTTTCAAGTTTAAAAACTGCTTTCAAAACCCGGAAATGACCGCCAGGCTGGCATCCGCTTCCTGCAGGGCAGCAGGCTGGACAGGGCTGGGTGGGAGGGTGGCCAATGGGCCCCCGCCTTGCAGGGACCCCAGACTCACCTCCATAGCTGTGCACACCTGCCAAGGACAGGCCTCAGTGCCGCTGGCTGTCTGCAGGGACATTTTTAGAAAGAATTCACTCTGGGGGAAGGGGGAGGGGCCCTTTTATTTTCATCTGGGCAGAAATAGCTCCTGTCAGATAGCAGCTCTTGTGCCCTCTGGGGCGAGAGGCAGCTCTGAAATAGAAGGAAAGATATTAAGGACTCGAGACAGACAAGAAAGCTCCTGAGCTCGCTGAAACCAAGTTTAAAATGTTTCTCTAAAAATAAGCTTTGTTTTTCTTGTGGATTCCTCCAGCCCTCGTGTCAGGGTGCTTAGCTGGTTTGGGACGCCAGGCGGAATTTTTAAAAAACCAAGTGTTTCCCAGCTGTGGCCTTGGAAAGTTCTCTGTTTTCCATTTATTAAACTCCTAGTTTCCGGCTAATTAAAATTATTTTCAAATAAAACTCCATGGCCCAGCAATATTTGATGAAACACAGAATTCCCGGTGACCCCTCTGCAGGGGGCCAGGCCCGGCTGTGGGGCCGCCTGTGTCCCCTCCACTGGGCTCAGCGTTGGTTTTATGGGGAGAGGGAACCTGGGCCTTTGAAATGCAGACCCAGGGCCTTGTCTTACTAAATCCCACCTCCGCCCCCGTAGTGAGTGCTTGCTGGCGTGGTGACTGCTTGCAGGCGGGCAGTCTCCGAGTCCTGTACCACTTGAGAAGGGGCTGCGGGGTAATTGGAAACCTGCTGTTTGTTTCCCCTGCACCACTAATAACCTGAGCGGGGCGGGGGGTGGGGGGTGCATGTCAGGGGAAAGGAACTTGGCTGAGGCATGTGGCCACGTGATCTTCTGCTACCTGGTGGTTTCTCCCTGGCCTGGCAGCTGTGGAGGCTTCAGCTCCCACCAGGTCAATGTGCCAGGACTTTATTGAGCACCTATAAGAAGCCCAGACCGACATCTAGTCCCGGAGTTGAGTGGGACTTGACTGACATCCAGGGCCACATGTTATGCAGATGGAAGTCGGTGAGGCTGCAGGGTGGAGGCAGATTTTGCTGAGGGCCAGAGCTGGTGGGATTCAGATTTGCAGGCAGATCCCCCTCCATGGTCCCCCGCATTCAGCCCACACAGCAGTGGGGCAGGACGGTCTGTTGGCCCAGCCCTTCCCTTTCATTCATCCCACAGAAAGTTCTCCATTGTCTAGTAAATGCCTGCACTGGGCTAAGAGAGGGGAGCTGACAGGTGTTATTCCTGCAGTCAGGGAGTCTGCATAATGATTTCAAGGTTCATTCATGTTGTAGCAGAAATCAACTTCATTCCTTTTTTATGACTGAATAATATTCCAGTGGATGGGACTTTGGGTTGTTTCCACCTTTTAGCTACTGTTGAATGTTGAATAATCCTGCTATGCACAAGCATACAAGTCCATGTGTGAACATAAATTTTTTTTCTTTTTTTTGGAAATGGAATCTCACTCTGTCACCCAGGCTGGAGTGCAGTGGTGCAATTTCGGCTCACTGCAAACTCCACCTCCCAAGTTCAAGTGTGGTGTTACCACACTTGTCCAAACTGAACAAGATTCTCCTGCTTCAGCCTCCCAAGTAGCTGGGATTACAGGTGAGCGCCACCACGCCCGACTAATTTTTGTATTTTTAGTAGAGACAGGGTTTCTCCATGTTGGCCAGGCTGGTCTCGAACTCCTGACCTCAGGTGATCCACCCACCTTGGCCTCCCAAAGTGCTGGGATTATAGGCGTGAACCACCGCTCCTGGCCCATCTTAGTGTTTTCAAAAAGTACAATCACAAGCTGAAGTCCAGGCTATAAAGGGGAAGAACAAGGTACTAAGGGAGCATCTGTCAGGAAAATTGACCACACATAGGGCCCAGAAAGCACCTGAAGAAGCAAGAAAGGGCCGCTTATGGTGGCTCACACCTGTAATCCCAGCACTTTGGGAGGCCCAGGCAGGAGGATCCACCCAGAAGGTAGAGACCAGCCTGGGGGACATGGTGAAACCCCTTCTCTACAAAATATTATTTTTTTTGAGACAGAGTCTTGCTCTGTTATCCAGGCTGGAGTGCAATAGTGCAGTCTTGGCTCACTGCAATCTCCGCCTCCCGGGCTCACAATTCTCCTGCCTTAGCCTCCCAAGTAGCTGGGTACTACAGGTGCGTGCCACCACATCTGGCTAATTTCTGTATTTTTAGTAGAGACAGGGTTTTACTATGTTGTCCAGGCTTGTCTTGAACTCCTGACCTCGTGGTCCATCCACCTCGGCCTCCCAGTGTGCTGGGATTACAGGCGTGAGCCACCATGCCCGGCTCTTTACAAATTAGCTGGGAGTGATAGTGCACCACTGCACTCCAGCCTGGGGAACAGAGCAAGACTCTGTGTCAAAAAAAAGGTTGTGTGGTTTTTTTTTTTTTTCACCCCAGAGCGCAGAGGGTTATCACACGTGGAAAGAACTGGGACTCTGGAGTCAGATGGGGGCAATGGATCCTCAGGTGCTGCGAATTACTCGCTGGGTGACCTTGAGCACAGTTCACAGCCTCTTTGAGACTCAGTTTCTTCATTTGAACAATGGGTTAATCCATAGTTGCTGTTATAAAGATTAAGTGAGATAATACATGTAAAGTGCCTTGCCCAGGGCCTGGAGGTGGTGTGTTGAGGAGCAAGGGCTGGCTGCTATTCTTAGTAGTAGAACGCCTCATCCTTTTCTGCTGCCCTTCCTCCCCTAGCCCAAGCTCACAGTTCTCCAGGCCAGAATGCCTTAACAATTCTAATAGCTACTATTTATGGAGTTCCTATTACATACTAAAGCTTTACATATGTTAATGAAGTCCTTATAACAACCCAACACCGAAGTCCTGTTGCTATTCTCATTTCAAAGATGAGGAAATTGAGCTCAGAGGAGTTGTTACATGCCTGCGGCCATGGGCCATGGGGTAGGAAATGTCAAGGCAGAATCTAAAGGAATCTAAACTTTTGCTCTTTCAACTACCACAGGCTGCTTTCCTGACCCCTTTCTTCCTGCTTTACTCCCACCTGTCTATAAAGCCCTGATCCTTTAAGAAACCCTCCAGGATTTCATTCCAGGGTAGACTGTGTCCTGCCTCATCTGTGCGTTTTCTTGTTTTGTTTTGTTTTGTTGTTTTAATAGAGACAGGGTTTCGCCATGTTGCCCAGTCTGGTCTCAAACTCCTGGACTCAAGTGATCCGCCCGCCTTAGCCTCCCAAAGTGCTGAGATTATAGGCAGGAGCCACCACACCTGGCCTCATCTGTGTTTTTTAAAACACGGCTGGGCGCAGTGGCTCCTGCCTGTAATCCCAGCACATTGGGAAGCTGAGGTGGACGAATCACTTGAGTCCAGGAGTTTGAGACCAGACTGGGCAACATGGTGAAACCCTGTTTCTACAAACAGTACAAAAACTAGCTGGGTGTGATGGCACTCACCTGTAGTCCCAGCTACTCAGGAGACTGAGATGGGAGAATCACCTGAGCCCAGGAATTTGAGGCTGCAGTGAACTATGATCATGTCACTACACTCCAGCCCAAGTAATAGAGTGAGACCTTGTCTCTAAAAATGATAAGAATGAAAATAATAATAATTTTAATGCTAAAAAAGGTTTAAAAACCACTGACTGCCGGATGTAGTGGCTCACACCTGTAATCCCAGCACTGTGGGAGGCTGAGGTGGGCAGATCACCTGAGGTCAGGAGTTCGAGACCAGCCTGGCCATCATGGCAAAACCCCGTCTCTACTAAAAATACAAAAATTAGCCAGGCGTGCGTGGTGGTGAACACCTGTAATCTCAGCTACTTGGGAGGCTGAGGCACAAGAATCGCTTGAACACGGAAGCGGAGGTTGCAGTGAGCTGAGATCATACCATTGCTCTCCAGACTGAGCGACAGAGCGCGACTCCATTTCAAAAAAAAAAAAAAAAACATTGACTTCGTGTAGCCCTCTCATTCCATAGATGAGAAAACTAAGGTTGAGAAGGGGTAGCTGCAGCCCTCTGGAGACTTGCCAGTTTCTGGGTCTCTACCTAGCACTTGGAAAAGAAAGAACCCAGGACACCTCTCTGAGCGTGTGCTGTGCCAGTAGGGCTCTTGGTATCGATTCTCACTAAAGCAAACCCAAATCCTTCTTGGCCGAGAGGCTCAGCGTGGCTGGTCCCTGGATGTTCCATCCAGCAGGCTTCTCAGAGAGGGCCCAGAGAGTCTGTGGGGCTGACAGGCAGGAGCTTGCCAACAATAGCCCTGTGGGTCCAGAGCCGCTGCAGGGGCTGGGACCGGAGGGGGCTTGGGCAGGCATCACCTCCATGGCTGTGGAAGGGCCTGGCTATGAGGGTTTACAAGCAGGGGCTCCCATAGGCCTGCATTCAAATCTCAGCCCAGTGCTGCCTCTTACCTGCATGACCTCGAGCAAATCTGAACTTCAGTTTTCTTTTTTCTTTTTCCTTTTTTTTTTTTTTTTGAGACAGAGTCTTGCTCTGTCACCCAGGCTGGAGTGCAGTGGCGCGATCATAGCTCACTGCAACCTCTACCTCCCAGGTTCAAGTGATTATCCTGCCTCAGCCTCGAGAGTAGCTGGGATTAGAGGCGCGTGCCACCATGCCCAGCTAATTTTTTGTATTTTAGTAGAGACGGGGGGTTTCACCATGTTGGCCAGAACCTGTCTCAAAAAAAAAAAAAAAAAGACCAGCCCGACCAACACGGAGAAACTCCATCTCTACTAAATATACAAAAATAGCTGGACGTGGTGGCGCATGCCTGTAATCCCAGCTACTCGGGGGCTGAGGCAGGATAATCGCTTGAATTCAAGAGGTGGAGGTTGCGGTGAGCCGAGATCGCACCATTGCACTCCAGCCTGGGCGACAAGAGTGAAACTCCGTCTCGGAAAAAAAAAAGTGCAATATTTATGGTTTGTTTGTTATTACCATTTTGGGGTATTTTTCCACTTCTAATCAGGAGGCATTCGATACGAGGGGCATCAGGAAGGCCCCATGGTTTGCCCCCACCAAACTCCCAGGGTTTGTAGTTGTGCATGTGGCCATTCAGATTTAAATTAATTAAAATTAAACAAAATGTAAAGCTCAGCTCCTCAGCCACACTAGCCAGCTACATTTTAAGTATTCAATTGCCACATAGAGCTAGGGGCTACTGCATTAAACAGCACAGAACATTTCTGTCATCACAAAAGTTCTGTTGGACAGCACTGTGAGTCTAGAATGTTCTATTAAAATGCCAATAGCTGAAGGAAAGACGCTTCTAGCAGCAGGTCCTAGGATGCCCCCATGATGCCCTTGCTGGTTCTCCTTCCTTCCAAAAGCCAAGAGACTCCAGAATATTCCCAAACTACTGCTCTACCTGGCAGACTGAAAGTGCCACTGGAGAAGGGAAGGGACTGAGCTCTGCCTAACTGTCCACACGCGGTAGCACCTCTCAGCCCCACCCAGCAGTCTGAGACCCGCCTCCTCCCAGATGCACCTCACACCAACCCTTCCAGTTGCCCCTGTCCCCAGGCAAGTGACACCACATCTCTCAAGGAACCCATGCCAGAACCTGGCATGCTTCCCCAGTCTTTTCTCTCACTTCCCTCTACCCCATCCCTCATAGGTTGCCCAAACATCATGACTCTGCTTTCTAACCAGCCCTTGACTTTACCCCCTTTGTCTCTAGCTCCTCTGCAACTCAGGCCTCCCCCACGCTCGCCCGGACACCTGATCAACCAGGAGCCCTGGCTCATCCTCCTCCAGGCCACCACTCGTCTACAGCAAGCTTCTAAAGCACTTGGGTGATCATACTCCTCTCTGCCCCAGGACACTACACAGGGTCCCACCACCCCGCTGTTCAAGTCCGAGGAGGCCCTGGGATCCGGAAAAACCTCCCCCTCTGCCTATGCTCCTTGCTTCTCAGCTGCTTGGGAGCGCCAAGGATTCCTAAAGATGCCGTTCACACTCTGGCCCTTAACTTCCCTTCCACTCCTGCCTGGGACATCCCCTTGTGACCCCCTGCTTCTTCGCCTCTTCCCTCAGCAGTCAGCCCAGACTGAATCTCAACCTCAGATCTCGCCTCTCCACGCCACCTTGGCCCACCCGGGGCCCCATCCAGGCTTTTATCAGAGCACATATCACAGCATCCCACGACGGCTGGTTATGTCTGTCTTCCTCTCTACCCTGTCAGTTCCTTCAAAGCAAGAACATTGTGTTCCTCCTTGCAGCCCCCAAGCCTGGCTCCTCGAAGGACTTCAATAACTGTTTGTACAACGAAACCAACCTGCCCTGTGAGACTGGCCCTGTTCACTCCCGTTGGACAGATGAGGAAAATGGAGCTCAGAGAATGAAAGATGCTTGCCTGAGATCTCCCAGTGCATAAGTGGCAGCACCATGATGCTGCCCCAGGCCCCCACAGAGAGGGTGGAGTGTCCTAGCCATTCAGAAGAGGGAAAGATGCACTATTCCTTGGTACAAGGAAGCTCGTATTGATTTTTTCCTCTTTTTTATCTTTTTTTTTTTTTTTTTTTTTTTGAGACGGAGTCTCACTTGTTGCCAGGCTGGAGTGGAATGGCGCCATCTCAGCTCACTGCAACTTCCGCCTCCCGGGTTCAAGCGATTCTCCTGCCTCAGCCTCCCGAGTAGCTGGGATTACAGGCACCTACCATCATGCCCAGCTAATTGTTTGTATTTTTGTAGAGACGGGGTTTCACCATGTTGGCCAGGCTGGTCGTGAACTTCTGGCCTCAGGTAATCTGCCCGCCTTGGCCTCCCAAAATGCTGGGATTACAGGTGTGAGCCATTGCTCCTGGACAATTTTTTTCCTCTTATTCGGAACTCATGCCTGCTTGTTATTAATATTCCAACAGCTGCAGTGAATCCCAATACGTGCAAGTGGAAAAGTCCCCCTTAACCTTTCTCCTCAGGCCCACTCAGCAAAGGTGACCACTTGGTAGCCACTTTTTGTGAGGCATTCCAGAGATCTGGTGAGGCAGCTATCTACAAATATGTATACACACACATTCATATATGGTTTCAGTCACAAAATGGGGTCATTCTCTCCCCTGGCCTATCATTTAGGGCACTGGAACACGATTGCTTGTGGCTCTGTTTTTGAGGGTCCAGGAGATGGACAGGGAGGCTCTGCATTATTTTGCTTTTACCAACATTGCAGCATGAACTTTTTTTTACTCAGGGCCTTGGGTTCCTGAGAAGTAGTATGCATGGGTCACAGTGTGGCTCACGTGTTTCTTGGGAGGGTCGCATGCATTTTTCCTCATTTATATTATTATTTTATTTTTTGTAGACAGGGGGTCTCGCTATGTTGCCCAGGCTGGTGTTGAACTCCTGAGCTCAAGCCATCCTCCAGCCTGCCAAAGTGCTGGGATTATAGGCATGAGCCACCGCGCCTGGCCCATCATGCAATTAAATGCTTGAAGCCTGCCCTCATAGTAATACCTCGGAGGCCGCGTCCCTCCCTGTCTGTCCCTCCCCCCTGCCTGTTCTGAGTTTCTGGAGTCCACGTCTCAGGGACTCCAGCCTGGACTCATCTTTCTCCAACTCCCTGCCCTGTTCTCAAGTCTCCCTGTTGTCGTCCACTGCCTAGGCTGGCACCATGGTCTGAGGCTGTCACCTGGGAGACCCAGGAGAGGCCTGGAGCAGTCCCAGTGGGCTTAGGGCTCCTGGGGCCTGAGGAACCAGAGGCACTGAAGCCATGGCAGGGAGGCCCCGCCTGTGTGATGGGTGGTGGGAGCAAAAGAAATCCTTTCTGAAACGACAGCGTTGGGATGAGAGCGTGTGTGGGAAGGGATGTGTGTGACAGAGTGCGTGAGGCTTCGGTGTGGCTCTGTGAGTGGGGGTGAGCCGGCATGACAGCATGTGCAGTGGTGTGTGGGAGACGCTATGCGTGAGTTTTGGGGCGGTTGTGTCAGGCGTTATGTAAGGGAGGCGCTCCCTGGGGCCAACAAACCGCAGTGGTGTAACCGCCAGGCCAGCAGGGAAGAAGGGAAAATGTAAACACCATTCTGTGCCTTTCCCTGCCCTGCCACAGGCCCTTGCGGTCCTGCCTTCCCGCCACCTGAGGCCCCATGGGCTGGCTGGAGGGTGATGATGGGGGTGTGCAGGCTGAGGCCAAGGGTCCCAAGAGCTCCATAGGTGTGCACATTTGCAGCTCTTGATCCTGACCCAAGGGATAGCACCAAAGGAGAGCCCAGCCAGGGCCTAACTGGGCTTCTCCTAGTCAGTTGCAGGTCATGCATCCCCCACAAGTGAGGCGTGCAGCCTTCCCCACCCCACAGCACTCCTCTCTTTAAAGCCTTCAGAGTCTCCTGTGTCCCAGAGGCCTCTGCCTGGCATAGGAGCCCCTTGCCCTGCAATGAACCAGCTTGGGGCTCACGGCTCACCTGTTCACACCTGTACGGTGGCCTCGGGGCCAGCTGTCTCTGTCTCTCACATACACTCAAAGGCGCACCTCCTCCCTGCTCTGCTCCACATCCTGGTCCAGACACCTTCCTTCCCACCAACTCCCAGTTTCCAGCCTTTCAGCCTGGCACCTGAGGCTCCCTCTTCCAGGAAGCAGCCCTGTCTGCTCCAGGCCAGAGGCCTTGCTCCCCACTCTGACAACTCCTGAGGCTCCTGTGGACACATAACTGGACATCTGTTCAAGCTCAATAATCCCCTGTCCTCCAGTTGCTCATTTTAATAATAATGGACATGGCCAGGTGCAGTGGCTCACACCTGTAATCCCAGCGCTTTGGGAGGCTGAGGTGGGAGTATCACCTGAGTCAGAAGTTAAAGACCAGCCTGGCCAACATGGCAAAACCCCGTCTCTACTAAAAATACAAAAACTAGCTGGGCGTGGTGGCATGCGCCTAATAATCCCAGCTACTAGGGAGGCTGAGACAGGAGAATCACTTGAACCTGGGAGCCGGAGGTTGCAGTGAGCTGAGACTGCGCCACTGCACTCCAGCCTGGGTGACAGACCGAGACTCCATCTCAATAATAATAATAATAATAATAATAATAATAATAATAGTGGCCATAATTTATGGAGTATACTCTGTGAAATCCCCTCCCTCAAGGTGTTCTTATTATGCCATGCCGTCCTTGAAACGATCCTAGAAGGCGGCGTTCTAACCATTATGGGAGCCAGAACCCCAGCAGAGAGAGTTTAAGTGAATCATCCACAGTTATGCAGCCACACCTAGAAGTGGCTGGTGGCAGAACCTGTATTCACAATCTCCTGTGGCTGAGCCCCTTTTCCCCACACCTCCAGGCTCTTGGGGAGCAGCAACTCTCCTGCCTCCCGCCCCCCACCTTCCCCAACATAGTGCCAGCTGGGTGGCCACAAGATACTCAAATCAAGGCTGTGGCTTACTCAGTGACTGCATGCAGTTGGTGGCAACTAAATGCTAGTTGATTGAGTAACTGAACAGGATTGAACGCAATCTTTTACTTGGAACAATAGAGTGAAATGTTGAGAGAGGCGCTCTGGAGTCACTCAGCTGCATGACTTTAGGGAACTGACAGACCCCGCTGAGCCTCAGTTTCCTCATCTACAAGATGGGAATCGCCATTGTGTCTTCCACACAAGGTTACTGAGAGAATTCCTGCGACACTGGGTGCGATGGGCTTGGCTCCGTGCCTGGCACACATTTTGCAGTCACAAATGTCAACTGCTGCTGCTCTATTTTCGGGGTAGAGCTGGGGAAAGCATTTCCCCCGATTTTAACGGTGAGGAAAACTGAGGCCCAGAGAAACCCTTTTTCCAAGTTCCTGCAGGACTTGGACTGCACCTGCAAATGGCTGATTCCCAGCCTGGAACCATTAACAACAGGCCAGCATTTTTTATCCAGGTCAGTGTGGACAGAGGCAGTGGAATCAGTGGAGGAAAATATTTTTCTAGACCTTACAAACGTTTCTGATCAGCAAGAGGGCAGTGTCCTCTTGGAAAGATAGTACTCTCATTTTTCTACCCCTGTGATGGAGGGATTAATCAAGGAGGGCTTCCAGGAAGAGGTGAGCATCAGAGTAACCCTGTCTCCTTAAAGGAGGAAGATACTGTGGCACAGGCTCCAAATGCTTGGAGGTGAATTTGGCCTGGGCATCTATGCTCCCTCCATGCTGGGTTTCCTTCAGGCATCAGACATGGAGCCACAGGGATGGGCCCTCCCTCCTGCCCTGTCTCAGACAGGCTCCAGGCCCTTCAAGGGAGGCTGAGCCTGTCTCTTCAGGGTGACCTGCCCTATCAGCCCTCCGACCCTAGAGAACCTCCAGCCTGGCCTGGCCTGGGGTCCACAGGCTGTACCTGAGCACTGTACCTCTAGCCCCCTGTTTTCCCCCATCCCTTACCAATGTAGGGCTTTGGGAGAACCTCCCCCAAAGTCCACTTTTTTTTTTGAGAAAGAGTCTTGCTCTGTCTCCCAGGCTGGAGTGCAGTGGTGTGATCTTGGCTCACTGCAACCTCCGCCTCCTGGGTTCAAATGATTCTCCTGCCTCAGCTTCCCGAGTAGTTGGGAATTACAGGTGCCTGCCACTGTGCCCGGCTAATTTTTGTATTTTCAGTAGAGACGGGGTTTCACCATGCTGGCCAGGCCGGTCTCAAAGTCCCGACTTCAGGCGATCCACCTTCCTTGGCCTCCCAAACTGCTGGGATTACAGGCATGATCCACCGTGCCTGGCCCCCAAAGCCCACTTCTATCATCTCACTCCTGTCTGCTCTTATGCTCAAGTCCTAGCTTCTGCACCTGGCATCCCAGTCTAGGCCCCTGCACCTGGCCCTGCACTCCTGCAGCCCCTGCTGACCCGTAGCTAACATTGTAGCAG
The DNA here is from genome assembly GCF_002776525.5 of Piliocolobus tephrosceles. Classification (NCBI taxonomy): domain Eukaryota; kingdom Metazoa; phylum Chordata; class Mammalia; order Primates; family Cercopithecidae; genus Piliocolobus; species Piliocolobus tephrosceles. The sequence goes on along the minus strand of NC_045448.1, from coordinate 43,388,231 downwards.
CTGCCCCGCCCTCCACTCCTCCCCTCTTTTGCTGTTTCTCCACAGCCTCCTCACCAGTCAGCACACTATAGAGTTTACAGATTTGTCTTCATTGTCTGTCTCCCACTAAAATGTCAGCTACAGGAATTTGGGGAGGGGGAGAGGAGCGGTCTTTTTTCACTGTGCTCAACAAATACTTGAAGGGGTGACTGCATGATCTCCAGCCTCCTGCCATCGCACACTCATGCCAGGCACCTTTACCCTGACGCTGTTATGCCCTTGCCCCAGTGTCCTCCCGATGCCTTTGGCTGAATCATGCTACCTCTTGCAGAAAGGTTTCCGGGATTATGCCCGCCCACAGCCCAGCCTCCCCTCTCTGACCTCATTACAGTGCAGAGGGTTGTTCTCCCCTTCCCCAAGCTCAGGTGGATTTCAGAGGAAGAAGGCGGACAGGGCAGGTCAGCTGCCTGGGACGGTGCAGGGACCAGGTGTGCATAGTCCCAGGCTTGGGAGGCCAGGGCTCCTGTAACCCACCAACTTTGTCCAAGGGTGGGAGATGAGTCCTATACTTTCTCCTGTGTTGACCCTAAGAGCCTTTCGCTCCAAGTTCAACTTCAGCTCAACCTGTGGCAGGGGAGCCCACAATTGAAGTAGGAGGTGTCTTGTAACCCGGGTGGGCTGCTCAGGTCTAGAAAGGCCAGGCTCTGACCCAGAGACCCTGCAGCCAAGGCTCTGCCTTGGTGGCTTCTCATGAGCTGGAGGTTCAGGACCCCCTTGACCTTGGAATCCTTCCCTGAGCACATACAAAACAGTCTTGCTCTCTTGTCCAGGCTGGTGTGCACTGGCACCATCTTGGCTCACTGCAACCTCTGCCTCCCGGGCTCGAGCCATCCTCCTGCCTCGGCCTCCTGAGTAGCTGGGATTACAGGCACACACCACTATGCCCGGCTAATTTTTTTGTGTGTTTTTAGTAGAGACGGGGTTTCACCATGTTGGCCAGGCTGGTCTCGAACTCCTGGCCTCAAGTGATCCTTCCGCCTCGGTCTCCCAAAGTGTTGGAATTACAGGCGTGAGCCACCATGCCTGGCCATCCCTGAGCATTCTTGAGAGAAGCTGTCACCAGGCAGGCTGTGCTTCCCTGGGAGCGCACAGATGGGAGGGAGATAGAAAATTTTCTTCTCAAAGAAACCCAAGCCAGGGAGGCAGGTGAGCAAAAACCAGAGGGATAGAAGGTGAGATGACTCAGGAGTTACTGTGGTCCTGGCCTAAGCACAGGGCAGCAGGGGAGCTGGGAGTCCAGGGGAGAGGTGGCCTGAGGCTGGATCTGGGGCCATGGGCCCTTGGGTGGAGAATGTCCTCCTCAGAGCAAGCCGGGGCCACTGGCCTCAAAGGTCTTTCAAGGCCTAGGATGGTGGCGTCTTCTTCCCTCTGGCTCCCCATCACTGGGCCCATGCAGTCCCCACCTTCATGCATCCTGGGGAATGGGAACTGGAATGAGTCCCATTAACTGGAATGGCCAGCCTCCCTCAGCAGTAAAATTGTCTCTTGTGCAAGGATTAAATGGCATACAATACATAAAATACACCTTGCCTGGCACACAGTGGCACTAAGTCATGTCAGGGCCTTGCCCCACACCCCTGGTGGGCACCATCCTGGAGATTTTCCCATGGTCACTTCTTCTAGTGAAGTTGGAGTCCACAGAGAGCCTCTCTGCATGGGGCTGCACGGAGGAAGAGGGATCAGAGGACCTGAGGCCCCTTGCGCCGCCCAGGAGGGAGGGGTGAGCTCTTGCACCTGTACCTTACCCAGTTTGGGAGGTCCCGTCACTTCCCTTGGCCCCTATTCACCCCGAGCTCCTTCTCAGCCAGCCTCCTCCGGCCCAACCCTCCTGTGCCTGGAAACTCCTTCAGGCTCCTGCCCTCCCACAGCAATCGCGCCCCCCACCATGTCCCAGAGCACAGTCTCTGGGCCGCTCCCTTCCATCCTGGAGGTCCTGCATGGTGTGTTCTTGGGCCAGGTCCTCAATCACTACGCCTTGTTTCCTCATCTCTTATTCCCTTACCTTTCTTTACTCTTCCCTGGAGATACAGGAGGGGAAATGTTGTGCTCATCAAATAGTCACCGAGTTCCAGAGGGGTACAGGAAGCCCTGTATTAGGCCACACTGTCTTTTTAAAATTTCTACCTCCAGCCGGGTACAGTGGCTCACGCCTATAATCCCAGCACTTTCGGAGTCTGAGGTGGGAAAATCGCTTGAGCCCTGGAGTTTGAGACCAGCCTGGGCAACAGGGAGAAACCCCATCTCTACAAAAAATAGAAAAATTAGCTGGGCATGGTGGTGCGTGCCTGTAGTCCCAGCTACTTGGGAGGCTGAGATGGGAGGATCACCTGAGTCGGGATGTGGAGGTTGCAGTGAGCTGAGACTATACCACACCACTTCAATCCAGCCTGAGCCACACAGTGAAACTCTGTCTAAAATTAAAATAAAATAAAATAAAATAAAATAAAATAAAATAAAATAAAATAAAATTCCCTAACAAGAGCCTGATCACAGGTGGCCTGTTTGCAGAAGACCAGCCCCATAACAGCATGTCTGTGAAATGGTAGATTCTGTGTGGTCAGAAGGATGTTTAAGCTGTCAGGTAAAGTTTTTTTGTTTTTGTTTTTGTTTTTTTTTTTGAGACGGAGTCTCGCTCTGTCGCCTGGGCTGGAGTGCAGTGGCTGGATCTCAGCTCATTGCAAGCTCCGCCTCCCAGGTTCATGCCATTCTCCAGTCTCAGCCTCCCAAGTAGCTGGGACTACAGGCGCCCGCCACCTTGCCCGGCTAGTTTTTTGTATTTTTTAGTAGAGACGGGGTTTCACCATGTTAGCCAGGATAGTCTCGATCTCCTGACCTCGTGATCCGCCCGTCTCGGCCTCCCAAAGTGCTGGGATTACAGGCTTGAGCCACCGCGCCCAGCACTGTCAGGTAAAGTTAAAAGAGCTTGAAAGACTGAGCGAGGTAGCTCATGCCTGTAATCCCAGCATTTTGGGAGGCTGAGGCAGGAGGATTATTGAGGCCAGGAGTTCGAGACCAGTCTGAGAAACATAGGCAAGACCCAGTCTCAAAAAAAAAAAACCAAAAGGCCAGGCGTGGTGGCTCACGCCTGTAATCCCAGCACTATGGGAGGCTGAGTCAGGCGGGTCACTTGAGGCCAAGAGTTCAAGACCAGTCTGGCCAAAGAACTTTGGTAGAGACGGGGTTCTGTAGAGATGGAAACCCATCTCTACCAAAAATACAAAAAGTAGTCAAGCATGGTGGCACACACCTGTAGTCCCAGCTACTTGGGAGGCTGAAGTGGGTGAATTGCTTGAACCCAGGAGGCGGAGGTTGCAGTAAGCAGAGATTGTACCACTGCACTCCAGCCTGGGGGACAGAACGAGACCCTGTCCAAAAAAAAAAATAAGGCCAGGTGCAGTGGCTCACGCCTGTAATCCTAGCACTTTGGGAGGCCAAGGCAGCAGGATCACTTGAGCCCAGGAGTTCAGCCTGGGCAACATGGTGGGACTCCATCTCCATGCCTGTAGTCCCAGCTACTCAGGAGGCTAAGGTGGGAGGATCACTTGTGCCCGGGAGGTGGAGGCTACAGTAAACCTTGATCACACCACTGCACTCTAGCCTGGATGACAGAACAAGACCCTGTCTCAAAAAAAAAAAAAAAAAAAAAAAGAGCAAGGAAAGAACCATGTGTTACAGCACCTCCTCTTTGGCTAAACATTCTCTTTAACAGACACACATGGATACATATACACTAGTGTGGGCATGACATTTTTTTCTGGCAGGCTACATGAGAAACTATTAAGCAGGCACCTTCAATGAAAGGTTGGGAAAAGAGGGGAGAGTTTTATCTTCATTTTATAGTTTTTGTTTGACTTTCCTACCATGTGCATATATTGTTACTATTTTTTATTAGATTTTATTTCTGGGACAGAGTCTCGCTCTGTCACCCAGGCTAGAGTGCAGTGGCGCAATCTCGGCTCACTGCAACCTCTGCCTCCCGGATTCAGGCAATTCTCGTGCCTCCGGGTAGCTGGGATTATAGGCACACGCCACTACGCCCGGCTAATTTTTTGTATTTTTGTAGAGACAGGCTTTTGTCATGTTGGTCAGGCTGGTCTCAAACTCCTGACCTCGTGATCCTCCCGCCTCGGCCTCCCAAAGTGCTGGGATTACAGGCGTGAGCCACTGCACCCAGCCTTTTATTATTTTTTTAAATGTCCAACAGATGTTATCTGAGTACTTGGGATGAGGGGCCTTTCTGTTCTTTTTCTGTGGTGTCAAAGAAGAAAACGGTAATGGAAGTTGGCATGAAACAGCTGTGGGTTTGTTGGGTCTTGCTGTAGGGGGCAGAGCCGGCTGGGGACAAGAGGCTGAAAGGCCCAAGGACCCCGGAAGGGGATGGAGGAGTCACTGCATGGGGGTCCTGCCCATCCGCCTCCTGGCTGGGCGGCCTCTAAGGGGCCTGGGTAGGGCCTCAGGCTTTGGAGCGCTCTCTCCCCGTTGAGCTAAGCCTCCCAAAGCACCACCTCCTTTACTCAAGGGGCACGAAGCAAGACCTCTGTCTGTGTGCCTGAAGTTTGCCCCCAGTTTGCATGTCCCCTCACTGCCTGTCCTCTTCCTGAGCCTCTGGCCATGGCCTGTGGCAGATGGAAGGCAGAGGTGAAGGAGATCTCGGGCCAGGAGCTCTCTGATGAGTCCTGCCGTGTCTGCTCACAGCTGCCTCCCTCCATCCCCGTGGCAGATGACCAGGCAGGAGCCACACCTTGCTGGCTACTCCTGGAGGGCCTGGGGATACCTGGGGCTGCAGGGGTGCAAAAATGACACCCCACTTCTCCCCGTGGTCTGGCCAGATGGGCTCCCTAGGTTGCCATCGCTGCTGGCCCAGCCCCAGATGGGGCAGGCTGTAGTTTCTGGTGTCAATCACCCCTGCACTGACCACCACGCCAAGCCATGCCCCTCATCCCTAGTGGACAGGGACCTCCCCATACATCCCTCAGGTGGAAAAAGTGCTGTGAGCTCCATTTCACAGGCTGAGAAACTGAGGGCCAGGTTGGTAAAGTGACTTGCCAAGGACATGGTGAGCTGGTGACAGCACAGAACCTGAGAGCCAGGTGTCTCTCCATCCTGGTGCTCGCCCCTCAAGGGCGGGCTGATAAGAAATGAAGTTAATATGGCCAGGCGCGGTGGCTCAAGCCTGTAATCCCAGCGCTTTGGGAGGCCGAGACGGGTGGATCACAAGGTCAGGAGATCGAGACCATCCTGGCTAACCCGGTGAAACCCCGTATCTACTAAAAAATACAAAAAAAAACTAGCCGGGCGAGGTGGCGGGCACCTATAGTCCCAGCTACTCGGGAGGCTGAGGCAGGAGAATGCGTGAACCAGAAAGGCGGAGCTTGCAGTGAGCTGAGATCCGGCCACTGCACTCCAGTTTGGGTGACAGAGCGAGACTCTGTCTCAAAAAAAAAAAGGAAATGAGGTTAATAGGATCTCAGGATTATGTGAGGAGAAGCCTGCCCTAAAAGTGACCCACAGCCAGGAGCAGTGGCTCACACCTGTAATCCCAGCACTTGGGGAGGCCGAGGTGGGCAGATTGCTTGAGCTCAGGAGTTTGAAACTAACCTGAATACCATGGTGAAGCCCTGTCTCCACAAAAAAATATACAAAAATTATCCAGGTGTGGTGGCACGCACCTGCAGTCCCAGCTACTCAGGAGATTGAGGTGGGAGGATCACTGGAGCCCAGGGTTAGAAGCTGCAGTGAGCCAAGATTGTGCCACTGCACTCCAGCTGGGGAAGACAGAGTGAAATCCTGTCTCAAAAAAAAAAGAAAAAAGAAAGAAGAAAGAAGGAAGGAAAAGAAGGAAGGAAGGAAGGAAGGAAGGAAGGAAGGAAGGAAGAAAGAAAGAAAGAAAGAAAAAGAAAGAAAGAGGAAGGAAGAAAAAGAAAGAAAGAAAGAGAGAGAGAGGGAGGAAGGGAGAGAAAGGAGGGAGGGAGGGAAGGAAGGAAGGAAGGAGAAAGAGAGAAAGAAAGAATGGGAAAGAAAACTTCTGTCTGCTGCACAAAAAACTGCAGACAGATACTTACAGTAGCTTTATTCATAACTGCCAAAACATGAGCACAATCAAGATGTCCTTCAGTAGGGAATGGAGAAATAAATTGTAGGACATCCGGACAATGAAATATTATTAAGTGCTAAAAAATATTATTAAGAGCTATTGACCGGGCGTGGTGGCTCACGCCTGTAATCCCAGCACTTTGGGAGGCCAAAGCAGGAGGATCACCTGAGGTCAGGAATTCGTGACCAGCCTGGCCAACATGGCAAAACCTCATCTCTAATAAAAATACAAAAATTAGCCAGGTGTGGTGGTAGGCGCCTGTAATTCCAGCTACTCGGGAGGCTGAGGCAGGAGAATCATTTGAACCCAGGAGGCAGAGGTTGCAGTGAGCTGAGATCATGCCACTGCACTCCAGCCTGGGCAACAGAGCGAGACTCCCATCTCAAAAAAAAAAAAGAAAAGAAATGAGCTATCAAGTCATGAAAAGACATGGAGGAAAAACTTCAGTGCATATCACAAAGTGAAAAAAGGCAATCTGAAAAGGGCAATCTGAAAAGTTATGCATGCTGTATGATTTCAACTATATGACATTTGGGAAAACGCAAAACTATGGAGACAGTAAACAGATGATCAGTAAGAAGGTGGTCATCTGGGGTTGGGAAGAGGGAGCAATGGGTGGATGGAGCACAGAGGATTTTAGAGCAGTGAAACAACAGTATATGATGTCATTATACATTTGTCCAAACCCATAGAATATACAAGACCAAGAGTGAGCCCGAATGTAAACTATGGACTTTGGGTGATGCTATGTGTAAATGTAGGTTCATTGATTACAGCAAATGAACCACTCTGGTGGGAGATATGGATAATGGGGGAGGAAGGAGATATATGAGCATTCTTTAGTTTCTGCTCAATTTTGCTGAGAACTCAAAACTCTAAAAAAAGAAAGCCTTTTTTTTTTTTGAGATAGGGTCTTGCTCTGTCACCCAGGCTGGAGTGCAATGGCATGATCACGGCTCACTGCAGCCTCAACCTGTCAGACTCCAGTGATCCTCCCACCTCAGCCTCCCAAGTAGCTGGGACTACAAGCATGCACCACCACACTGGGCTAATTTTTGTATATTTTGTAGAGATGAGGTTTCCCAGGCTGGTCTTGAATTCCTGGGATCAAGTGATCTGTCCATCTTGGCGTCCCAAATTGCTGGGAGTACAGACATGAGCTACCACACCTGGCAGAAAGTCTATTTTTTAAAAAGTGACCCAGGAGCAAGGGTTCCAAAGAGCCCCTCTTGACACTCTCCCCAAGGCCCTTTCTGGTCCCTGCCAAGAGGGATATGCAGCTCCTTCCCAGCATGAGGAAGTGAGACAGGCTTTGGTGGGCTCCCACTGTTGGGGGCTGCAAGACAGCAGGCCCATCTTCACCCCCTCTCATCTCCCCTCACACTTCCTGGGGGAGCCTCAAAGATCCTCGGCCGTTGGCTCCCTTCTCCCCGGCTTCCTGTTTGGGTTCCAGAGAGACGTTTGGCCGTTTCTGCAGCTGAACTGGGAGCCAGTTGAACTGGTGGGAGGGAGGATACTTGCTGAGGAGTGGGTTGAGGGGCTGCCAGCCCGAGGGGCAGCAGCTGGGGGTCAGTTGGAGCCTCAGCTAAACTCATTTGGAGGCTTAAATCCTCAGGCCTGGAGCCTTTGAGACCTCAGTTAGTTCAGCCCCTACCTGGATGCAGTATATATTGGGGTTGGGCTGCTGAGCCATGGACATCACCTTAGCCTGCTACAGCCGTGCAGGCACCTTCTTACTGGTGTGACTTGAGCAGGCCACTTTGTCCAGCCGAGCCCCAGGTTCACCATCCGTGAATTCCCACTCCATAGGCACACAGGCTGGTAATCAGCACTTACTCTTATGGTAGATGGAGCCCATACTTTGGACATGTCAGAAGACAGGGAAACCCAACCTGTCCCCTACTCCTTCCTACCTGCCCCTCACCCTCTGCCCCTCGTGGCCCCTCACACTGCAAACTTGATGCTAGCTCCAGACCTGCCAGGGGTCTTGGGGAGTAGATGACAGGCCCACCCTCAGAAAACCCAGAGTGGTTCAGGCTAGAGACAGACACACTTTGCTAAGTACTCACTCAAGGTAGCAGCATGGGAAGGCTGAGTTTCAGGGAAAGATTCTTAGGGAAAGAGAGTTTCAGGCAGGCATGGTCGCTCACGCCGGTAATTCCAACACTTTGGGAGGCCAAGGTGGGAGGATCACTTGAGCCTAGGAGTTTGAGACCAGCCTGGACAACATAGTGAGGCCCTGTCTGTACAAAAATGTTTGAAAATTAGCCAGGTGATGTGCACCTGTAGTCCCAGCTGCTGGAGAAGCTGAGGTGGGAGAGGTGAGAGGATCACCTGAGCCCAACAGGAGGTTGAGGGAGCCATGACGGCACCACTGCACTCCAGCCTGGGCAACAGAGGAGACCTTGCCTAAAAAAAAAAAAAAAAAAAAAGAAAAGAAAAGAAAAAAAGGAAGAAAAGGAAGAAGAAGAGAGTCTCAAGTCAGTTGTTTCAGAGTGAGTGGAGATAGCCTGGCACAGAAAGCTGGGGAAGGGGGCCGGGTGCAGTGGCTCATGCCTGTAATCCCAGCACTTTGGGAGGCCAAGGCAGGTGGATTACCTGAGGTCAGGAGTTCAAGACCAGCCTGGCCAACATGACAAAACCCTGTCTCTATTAAAATAGAAAAATTAGCTGGGCGTGGTGGTGAGCGCCTGTAATCCCAGCTACTCCGGAGGCTGAGGCAGGAGAGTCACTTGAACCCGGGAGACAGAGGTTGCAGTGAGCCGAGACTGCGCCACTGCACTCTAGCCTGGGTGACAGGGCGAGACTCCGTCTCAAAATAAAGAAAAAAAGAAAGCTGGGAAAAGGGATCCCATTAGCAGATACGCAGAGGCAAGGCGGGTACCTGATGTGGACAGGCTCCCACTCATCCTGCCACCTCTACTCCACTCCCTGGGGTCCAAGACTGACCAAAGGCCTCAGGTACCCTGAGGTGTCAGCAGGATCACAGTCCCTGCAGGTCTGGCTCTGTCTGCCCCCACAGAGAAGCAGGCTCACCAGGTGAGCAGAGACTGAGGTCACTGTAGTGTTCCTGGCTACAGGGATGGGGTGGGGCCTGACTCACAGGGCCCCACAGGACACAGCCCTCCAGCTGGGGCTGGGAAAGGACAGCCCTGCCCCCGGGGAGGCCACACCACACACCCTGGAGCCAGGGAGGGAGGACAGCACTGCAGGGGCTGCTGCCAGAGGGGCATGCCCCTGTGGGCCCCACCTCAGCAAGGCTATTTACAAACAGGAGAGGCAATGCCTTCCTTCAGTGGAGTGTGTCGCGGAGAAGCTTCTCTTTGTGGGTGCGCAAAGGGATGTTTGGGAGTCAGAGCTCTGCAGGGTTGGGGTTAGGAGTAGAGGGGTACCCAGCTCCTGCTTCTCCAGCCCCAGCACAGCCACATCCTCCTGCTGCTGGTCCCAGCAAGGGTCCCAGGAAAGGAGAGTGTGAGCGCAAAGTGTGAGCTGGCCCCTGGCCCCACGGTGCCCTGGCAGAGAACTGCCTCCCTCAGGAGATGAGGGCCTTCCGGGGCCAGCTGCTTGGCCTCCCCCTTTAGAATGGGGCCTCTTGGGGGTGGAAGCTGAGTCTCCTTCCAAGACAGAACCAGGGGCCCTCCTTCTTTCAGTTCTCCATGTCCCCTGGCAGTTCTGTGCCCATTTTCTCTGGTGACATATGGCCTGGGCCTGTGATGTCAAAGGGTCTCTGCTTCTTCCCCTCGGACTGTAGGGCTGGCCGTCCCACGCCAGAACTTCTCCCTGGTCCATGAAGGTTTGGAGGGGAAGTAGGGCTGAAGAGGGGTTGATGGGAGGAGAAGAAGGCAGGGCTGATGCATAATTTGTGCAGCCCAGTCTAAAATGGAAAGGCAGGGCCCTGTGGTGGCTCACGCCTGTAATCTCAGCACTTTGGGAGGCCAAAGCAGGCGGATCACTTGAGGTCAGGAGTTCGAGACCAGCCTGGCCAACATGGTGAAAACCCATCTCTACCCAAAATACAAAAATTAGCCAGGTGTGGTGGCATACACCTATAGTCTCAGCTACTTGGGAAGCGGGGGCATGAGAATTGCTTGAACCCGGGAGGCTGAGGTTGCAGTGAGCTGAGATCACGCCACTGTACTCCAGCCTGGGCAACAGATTGAGACTCTGTCTCCAAAAAAAAAAAAAAAAAAAAAGGCTGGGCATGGTGACTCATGCCTGTAATCCCAGCACTTTGGGAGGCCAAGGCAGGCGGATCACGAGGTCAGGAGATTGAGACCATTCTGGTTAACACGGTGAAACCCCATCTCTACAAATACAAAAAAAAATTTTTTTACAAATACAAAAATACAAAAAATTATCGAGGTGTGGTAGCAGGCGACAGAGCGAGACTCCATCTCAAAAAAAAAAAAAAAGTAAATAAATAAAAATAAAAAACAAAAAAAGAAAAAAAGGAAGTCCGGGCCCCTTGTTCAAAATTTTTACATTCCAGGATGACATTAACAGAGCGTTAAACCAACCATGGGGCTGCATAGGTCACTGTTCATGAAGCAGCCCTGCAGGAGAGGGTAGGTGTTCTAGAAGCAGGACCCTGAGTGGGGAAACGAAAGGAGGCTGGAGCAAGGACCCACGAGATAGGGAGGAACTGTCCCTGCTGGACTCCCAGAAAACAAGGGAAGTGAGGCTGATGAGGCTGGATGACACCAGATGCAGAGGGTCCTGAACACTCAAACTTGACCCTGATCCTAGAGGTAGACACTGAAGATTCCTGAGCCACAGGGAAGAGGGCCAAGGAGGCTGGGTCAGGTCAGCAGAGACATTAGACCTGGGAGGGCCCTTGAAACTCAGCTGCTCGCCCTTTCCTGAAGAGGAGACTGAGGCCCAGAGAGGGACCAAGACCCACCCAAGGTCCCAGCAAAGGGTGCACAGCCGGGCCAGAGCCCTGGCTGCCTAGAATCTGTCTCAGGTTGTGCGGCAAATTAAGTTGAGAGCCGATGTGCAGGGTAGGAGGGCAGCTGGTGCGGGCCTCTGGTGTCTGTGTTCACCTGAGGAGTAGGACCCGCCCTCCCAGCACCTCTGAGCCGGGACCTTCCTTTCCTGGGTGCTCTTCTCCTCTGGCCCTGTCTCAGGGTCTCCTGTGTCCCCCTCACTTGGGATCCATCCTCTTGCTTCTCTGCTGCCTTCCATACCTGGCCCAGGAGCGGAGCCTCACCAGGCATCTGGATTTTTGGAAAATTCCTGCCCCACCCCCTACCCCACCGCCAGCCTGGCCTTCAGGGGCACTGAGTGGGGGATCCTGTGACCATGTGACAAGAAGGCAGCCAAGGGCCGGATGTGGTGGCTCCTGCTTGTAATCCCAGCACTTTGGGAGGCTGAGGTGGGTGGATCACCTGAGGTCACGAGTTTGAGACCAGACTGACCAGTCAAGGATGTACTGGGGGTTCAGCTCTGAGTCTGAGACAAGGGGCTGGGGCCCCAGAGGATACCTCTGAGCCCCTGAGGTATGGGCCTGGAAGCCCCATCAGTGCCAGTCAGAGGCCATCTGCTTCTTTAGTGTTGTTACTGCCCTGAGGAACTCGTGTGGGAGCCACCCGGCCAGTGAGGCTCTTGACTTTCGGGGGCCTTGCTTTCCTCATCTGTTAACACAAGAGCTGGTGTGAGGAAACCGCAGTGCAATGCTGATTCTACACCATCCTGCCCTGGTAAGATGATTTGTAACATGCAGGAAGAATGAAAATGGCAGGTCCTTCTAGACGTCTCTGCAAAAAACTTAGTAAAACATCTTAAAGGAATGAGCCCCATTTTAGGAGGCAGAGAGAAATCCCCATCCAGAGCCAGTGGGTCTCCATATGGAGCCTCCTTGGGTCCCATCCTCAGTTCTGAGGAGATCGGGGCACCCTTACTTGGAAGAGCTAAAGTCATCTCTCCCACATAATGGAGGCCATAAGGGGTTAAGTGTTCAGGTATCAATACAGGTGAAAGAAAGTCGAAGGGAGAAAGTGGCCAGGTGCGGTGGCACTCGCCTGTAATCCCAGCACTTTGGGAGGCTGAGGAGGGAGGATTGCTTGAGCCCAAGAGTTTGAGACCAGCCTGGTCAATATAATGAGACCCCCATCTCTACAAAAAAAATTTTTTTTTTTTTTGAGATGGAGTCACACTCTGTCGCCCAGGCTGGAGTGCAGTGGCGCGACCTCGGCTCACTGCAAGCTCCGCCTCCCGGGTTCCCACCATTCTCCTGCGTCAGCCTCCTGAGTAGCTGGGACTACAGGTGCCCGCCACCACGCCCAGCTAATTTTTTGTATTTCTAGTAGAGACGGGGTTTCACTGTGTTAGCCAGGATGGTCTCAATCTCCTGACCTCGTGATCCGCCCACCTCGGCCTCCCAAAGTGCTGGGATTAAATTTTTTTTTTTTTTTTTTAATTAGTCAGGCATGGTGGCGCACACCTGTGGTCCCAGCTATTTGGGAGACTGAGGCAGGAAGACCACTTGAGCCCAGGAGGTCAAGGCCGCAGTGAGCTATGATCACACCACTGCACTCCAGCCTGGGTGACAGAGCAAAACCATGTCTCAAAAAACAAACAAACAAAAAGGCCGGGCGTGGTGGCTCACACCTATAATCCCAGCACTTTGGAAGGCTGAGGAGGGTGAATCACTTGAGTGAGGTCAGGAGTTTGAGACCAGCCTGGCCAACATGGTGAAACCCCATCTCTACTAAAAATACAAAAATTAGCTGGGAGTGGTGGTGTGTGCCTGTAATCCCAGCTACACAGGAGGCTGAGGCAGGAGAATGGCTTGAACCCAGGAGGAGAATGGCTTGAACCTGAGAGGCAGAGGGCAACAGAGCGAGACTCTGTCTCAAAAAAAAAAAAAAAAAACAAACAAACAAACAGAAAAAAAAAACAAAAGAAAGAAACACACGGTTGGGAATTGTGGCTGGAAAAAAGCTGAGCTTGGGGCCTAGACAGCTGTGGCAAGAACGGTGTTAGGTCCTTTTCAGTTTTGTATGGCTTTTGCATCAGGCAGGCCAGCTTCTGCCACTTCCTGTCTGAGCATGGCCAAGTCCTTTAATGTCACCCAGCCTCAGTTTCCCCATCTGTAAAATGGGGATGACAATGCCTATCACTAGGCCTGCAGTGTCAATGCAGTTCACTGAGACATGCAGAGAGAGCAGTGCAGGCCCAGGCTACGGTGGGGCTTACCCACCATAGTAGCCTACCCGCACAGTCACCTGGGGCTTCCCCATGAGCAGGAATGAGAGCATATCAATCGAGGTGTTACTTGAATAAATAATTCCATTTTTCTGTATTTATAGAAAAAGACACAGGTGAACCCTGTGTCATACTGTCTGTGGTTCCTGCTGTGGGGAGGCTGACCACGGCCTTCTCACCCAGGGGCAGGCCCCAGGCTTAGGTGCGATAGAACAGTCCCCGCCCCAGCCCTCAGAGGCTGTGCACTTAAACTTCAAAGCGCCTTCCAACACATGCAGCTGGTTTCCTGCAGCCTCGCAGCAGCCAATGCCAGCCTGAATCACCCTGGCCTAAGGGAAGCTGGGGAGCAGAGGCCCACAGAGAGCTTAGGACAGGTTAATATGAGAGGCTTCCTGGAGGCAGAACACACCCAGATTCTAACTGCTAGAAGAAAGAAAAGAATGGCTGTTGGGAAGTTGCTGTAGCCCAGGGTGTTGGGGCCTGGGAGGTGTAGATTCAGAGGGGTCTTTAGGAGGAACGACTTGGGAGATAAGAGCACTGATAAATGAGGTCACAGGTAGGAATGTAACCTGCGGACTCGCCAAGCCCCAGGAGCAGCTGGGTTCAGGCAGACCCTCTTCTCCAGAAAGCCCACCAGCAGTGCCTCCAGTGATATGGCTTGCAGCTTCCAAGCTATAGGACGAGTCCTGGGGTCTGTGCTGCGGGTATGAGAGAGTGAGATGGGGTGGACATGGGCCAGGGCCAGGGCAGGATGGGGGCATGGGGAAGTGGTATCTCTAAGCAAGGGGCTTAGAGGCCCTGTGTGGGACTGGCCCATGGCAGGTGGGAGGGATTTTTAGGTAGGCTCAGGTGCAGATGGAGACATTACGCCATGGCCCGACAGGTGGTTAATATTTAATCCCCTCCTTAATCATTAACTCCCTGGCTGACTGGGGAGGAATAGGGCTGTTGTCAAATCAGTAACCACAGGCCCAAGAACAATGTCCACAGATCTCACGGCCTCTCCTATTGCTGGCCGGGTGGGGTAACCCCTGACCCTGAGGGCCCTGGTGCATCTCCCTCCCACAGTGACCTTGGGCCATGGAGAGGAGAGGGCTTGGAGAGGCCAATCCTCTCCAAGTCCCTGGATCGCCCTCTACCCTCTATTTACTGGTGGGTAGTGGTGGGAGGTGGTGTCCATTCAGGCGTGAGGGTTCTGGTCCCTGCCCCCTCCTTCCAGGCCGTGTGACCTTGGGCAACTCACATAGCCTCCCTGAACCTCAGTTTCCTCATCTGTGCGATGAGGATAATTATTCGTATCTTGGAGGATTGTCATGAGATATTCAAATCTCTCATTCAAGAGAGGAGGGTATACAAGGAAGTACTTTCTAAGCGGACGACTGAGTTAGCAAACAAGTTAGAGAAAGTACAGATGGGAAGAGACAGAGAGCAAAGGGTAAAGAGGAAAGAAAACAGCTTGCGAGCTCTTGTTTCCATCCACCCAAATGCAGTTCCTTGGAGTTTAATTCATTCAACGAGTGTTTTTTGATAAGGCTGTCTCTCCCTAAGCGGGGCTTTAGGGGTAATTTAAAAAGGAGTCAACCTCACCCTCAGGAGGCAAGGGTGACCAGGCTCCAGGGCTGAACCCGGCAGTGTCTGGGATGAAGGTCAGCAGGTCAGTGGGATGGGCTGGAGGGTCAGAGCAGGCCTTAAGGCTGAGGCAGGGTGGGGAGAGGATCCTGAGGGATGAGTAAGAGTTGAGTGTGGAGGTGTAGGGAGGACTGTGAGTGCAAGCTTGCACCCAGGGATGTTTGTGTACTCGAGTTCAAGCATAGAAGCAGACTATCTGAACACAGCCTGTCACAAGGGTACACATGAATCACACACACAGAGTAGTCAGCCACCCACCCACAAACACACACAGATACACACAGTCACCCCAGGGGTGTGTGGACACACCAGCACCTTGGGATGGCATGCTCCTCCTCTCCCAGCCCCAGCCCTGAGGCCCTCTGGATAACTCAGCATGTGTGTCCCCCAGTTTGTGTGCTTTCTGGGCCTGGCTGACACCCACCACAGGACTGAACACTTCTGGGGTTCCAAAGTCTTCAGGTGCATCAAGAAGCCATGGTATCCTCTCAAAGCCACCAAGCATCCAGCTGGAACCCAGTGTGGATGTCAGGGAGCTGCAGGCAGAGGGCTTGGAGCTGGTATTGAGCCCTGGACACATCCCTACCTGGGACAGGAGACAGGCAGGACAGGGCGGTGGGAGCAGGTGGAGGCTGGCCAGGGGGCAGCAGCTGGGGCTTCTTGGAGGAGGTGGGCATAGAGTTGGCCTTTAGAATGGAGGGATTTGAGAGGCAGAGACAGGTTACAGGGAGCTATTGGAGCCCCCAGGAACCAAGCCCCCAGCCCTCCTCTGGGTGGTCCACTCACATCCCACACTTAGGCTGGGCCCAGGCTGCCAGAACCAAAAAGAAGCCAGGCAGTGACTTTTTTTTTTTTTTTTTTTTTTTTTTGAGACAGAGTCTCACTCTGTTGCCTAGGCTGGAGTGCAGTGGCTCTATCTCAGGTTACTGCAAACTTTGCCTCTCGGGTTCAAGCGATTCTCCTGCCTTAGCCTCCCGAGTAGGAGTAGCTGGGACTACAGGTGCCTGCCACCACATCCAGCTAATTTTTGTACTTTCAGTAGAGATGGGGGTTTCACCATATTGGCCAGGCTGGTCTTGAACTTCTGACCTTATGATCCACCCGCCTCAGGCTCCAAAAGTGCTGGGATTACAGGCGTGAGTCACCTTGCTAGGCCCAGGCAGTGACTTTTGAGAAACTGGGCTGAGTGGTAATAAAAACAAAATTCTGTCCTTTCCTGTGCTGCCTCCTACAGGGGGCTCTGAGGACTGGAGGTCTCGGGGAGGGGTCCAGCTCCGAGCTCTCTAAGCAAATGCTAAGACTCCTCCTACAGGAAGCGCATCCTGACCCATGGTCCTTGCCCCAAGGAGTTGCTAGTCCAGTGGATGCCATGGATCCAAACTGCCAGAACCTGAATCCTGCCTTGATCTGTGTGACCTTGGGTCTGTTACCTGACCTCTCTGTGCCTCTGTTTTTTATCTAGAACATGGAGGTGATAGTAGTGGAGTGAATTTGCTGCTTGTGGTTGCTGTGAGGGTTAGATGAGACCCAGGGCTCAGCACAGTACCTGGCATATAGTAAGTGCTACAGCCATTTGAAGGAGAATGTGTTTTGACTGGCATGTTTAGGGAAGCTTCCTGGAGGAGGAGACATATAAGCAGACCCCTGAAGGACCAGCAGAGTCCTCAGAGATCCAGAGGGAGAGAAGGTACCACTTCCCCACAGAGGGGCCAGGGTGAGTGTGGGCAGGAAAGAATGTGGCATGGCTGGGGTCACCAGGAGCCTGTGAGGTCACAGTCCCTGCCTGGAGGATGGAAGTGAAGGTGAGGATTGGGGTGGGGAATGGTCAGGGAGGTTTGCAATGTCCAGCTGCCCTGGAGAGGGGAACGCTTGGAGGCTTGTGAGGGGAGCCCCAGCATTGCTCAGGCTGAGCTTGGCAGTAAAGAGCAGGCCCTCTTGGAGGGAGAAACCCAGGCAGAAGGCTGTCGGGAGACAGGAGCCCTGCAGGAGGGAGGCACGAGGGCTCTGGGCTCAGGTGGTGCTGGGAGGCCGGCCGGAGACTGTGGAAGGGGTAGTGCATAGGCCTCATCTGCAGGCTGTCCTCTCCAGCTGGACTCACTCAAATAAACATCCTCCATGAAGCCCCATCAGAGAGCCCTGGGACATGTTGAGGCCCCATCCAGCCCCGACTTCCTATGGGCCTGGCCCGCTGACCTTGGGCAGGTCACTTCCCCAAGCCTCCATTTTTTCATCTACCAAGTGGGCACAGGAATTCCCGCCCACCATCCTTGCCCATGGGGTTGGAGAGGCGGTCTGATCTTGGGATGCAGAAGTCCCAAGAGGAGGCTCTGCTGCTTTCCAGCCAAGGGCCAGGCAGGGAGGTTCAGGGCTGGGGAAGAGCCAGGCCACAACTTTGCCTGTCTCCTCCTGGGCTGGCCCCTCAGCTTATCTGGGTCAGGGCAGAGCTGGGGTGGGCGTGGAGGAGATACTCCTTTGTGGCCTGATAGTGTGAGGGGATGATAAAGGGCTCAGGCCCAGCAGCTGGCTTAGGGAGAGGTGCGACCCATGAGGCTGGGCTAGGGGGTGTCATTGCTCCAGGCTGGCACTGCCCTGCCCCTCATCCAGCCCCACTGCATCCCTGAAGGGCAGCTGGGTACTGCCCAGCCTTATGCCACTCCATGGGCAGGAGGAGGGAGAGGCCTCTGAAGGTTAGTGGTGGCCTTTGGACACTGTTTCAGGGAACTGATGGGGGCAGAGGCCAGTCTCTGGGGTAACAGAAGGGTGACCAACTTGCCCTGGCTTTCCTGGGGCTTTCCCAGTTTCGGAGTAGAAAGCCTGTCCCGGGAAACCCCCCAGTCCTGAGCAAATCAGAATGGTTTGCTGGGGCCAGCCATTCAGTTTTTGCTTGTTTGTTTTTTTGTTTTTTTCTTGAGACAGAGTCTTGCACCCAGGCTGGAGTGCAGTGGCATGATCTCAGCTCACTGCAACCTCCACCTCCCAGGTTCAAACGATTCTCCTGCCTCAGACCCCCTAATAGCTCGTATTACAGGTACCTGCCTCCAAGCCTGGCTAAGTTTTATATTTTTAGTAAAGATGGGGTTTCACTATGTTGGCCAGGCTGGTCTCGAACTCCTGACCTCAAGTGATGCACCCACCTCGGCCTCTCAAAGTGCTCCCACAGGCATGAGCCACCGCACCCGGTTGCCTCTGTTTCTTAACTACAACAAGTAGGTGATAGTAGAGTAAACTTGCTGCTTGTGGTTGCTGTGAGGGTTAGATGAGACCCAGGGCTCAGCACAGTGCCTAGCACATAGCAAGTGCTACAGCCATTTGAAAGATAACCGTAGTTTTTTGTTTGTTTTTAAATTTAAAAAAAAATTTTTTTTTTTAGGCCGGGCGCGGTGGCTCAAGCCTGTAATCCCAGCACTTTGGGAGGCCGAGACGGGCGGATCACGAGGTCAGGAGATCGAGACCATCCTGGCTAACACGGTGAAACCCCGTCTCTACTAAAAAGTACAAAAAACTAGCCGGGCGAGGTGGCGGGCGCCTGTAGTCCCAGCTACTCCGGAGGCGGGGGCAGGAGAATGGCGTAAACCCGAGAGGCGGAGCTTGCAGTGAGC
>NC_045448.1:43364670-43369264 GCF_002776525.5 Piliocolobus tephrosceles | reverse complement strand
CAGTGATTCTCCTGCCTCAGCCTCCCAAGTAGATACGACTACAGGTGAGCGCCACCACATCTGCCTCTTTTTTTTTTTTTTTTGAGATGGAGTCTCTCTGTCACAGGTTGGAGTGCAATGGCAAGATACTGGCTCACTGCAACCTCTGCCTCCCAGGTTCAAGCAATTCTCCTGCCTCAGCCTCCTAAGTAGCTGGAATTACAGATGCCCATCACCACATCCAGCTAATTTTTGTATTTTTAGTAGAGACAGGGTTTCACCATGTTGGCCAGGCCGGTCTAGAACTCCTGACCTCAGGTGATCCACCTACATTGGCCTCCCAAAGTGTTGTGATTACAGGTGTGAGCCACCACACCCAGCTGAGAATGTGTTTTGACTGGCATGTTTAGGGAAGCTTCCTGGAGGAGGAGACATATAAACAGACCCCTGAAGGACCAGCAGGGTCCTCAGAGATCCAGAGGGAGGGAAGGTACCACTTCCCTGCAGAGGGGCCGGGGCAAGTGTGGGCAGGAAGGAAAACAGCGTGGCTGGGGTCACCAGGAGCCTGTAAGGCCATAGCCCCTGCTTGGAGGATGGAAGTGAGGGTGATGATTGGGGTGGGAGTGGTCAGGGAGGGTTTGCAATGTTCAGCTGCCCTGGAACGAGCAGGTAGCACTCGGAGGATCATGAGGGGAGCCCCAGCATTGCTCAGGCTGAGCTTGGCAGCAAAGAGCAGGCCCTGTTGGAGGGAGAAGCCCAAGCAGAAGGCTATCAGGAAACAGGAGCCTTGCGTGAGGGAGTCACCGCGGCTGGGGGCTCAGTGCTTGACGACAGGTTCAGAACAGGCTGCTGGGACCGGACAGGAAAGCTGTCAGGAGGGCAGAGGGATACCTGGGGACACCTCCCCACAGGGCACTCAGAAGGGAGACTCTCTGCGGCCTATTCTTCTGGTCTAAGCCCCCCTATCCCTTGCCTTGGGCTTGCTTTCCTCCTGCACTCACCATGTAAAAATCATGGCCTTGGCCCGGCGTGACAGCTCATGCCTGTAATCGCAGAACTTTGGGAGGCCGAGGCAGGCGGTTCACAATGTCAGGAGCTCAAGACCAGCCTAGTCAACATGGCGAAACCCTGTCTCTACTAAAAATACAAAAATTATCCAGGCATGGTGGCGCATGCCTGCAATCCCAGCTACTCAGGAGGCTGAGGCAGGAGAATTGCTTGAACCCGGGAGGCGGGAGGTTATAGTGAGCCAAGATCGTGCCATTGCACTCCAGCCTGGGTGACAAGAGCAAGACTTCATCTCAAAAACACCAAAACAAAACAAAAGAAGGGCTTTCCTTGCCTTGGTGCTGACACAGGAGGTGAAAATCCCAAAGACCCTAGGCCCTGGCACCCCATCTAGGTTGGGCACGGACGAGGAGATGAGAGCAAGATTCGTGCAGGGAACAGAGCACCCCAGGGGAGAAGGCTCTGAATTTTGCTTGTGTGATGGGCCTGAGGGGATGAGACAGGCAAGTTGCAGCCAAAGCAGCCCCTAAGACACTTCCCTATAGGTCTAGCCAAAAGAATATATTAACATCTCAGAGACGTGGTGGGCTCTGGGGAAATGTATGAATCAGATGCTAGCTGGGCGCAGTGGCTAACACCTGCAATCCCGGTACTTTGGGTGGTTTGCTTGAGCCCAGGAGTTTGAGACCAGCGTGGGCAACATGGTGAAACCCTGTCTCTACACACACCCACAAAAAAACAAAAATCAGCCAGGTATGGCACTTGCCTGTAGTCCCAGCTACTCAGGAGGCTGAGGAAGACTAATGGCTTGAGCCCAGGCAGTGGAGGCTGCGATGAGCCATGTTTGCAGCACTGTACTTCAGCCAGGGTGACACAGCAAGACCCTGCCTCAAGGAAAAAAAAGAAGAATTAGATGCCCCCAGAGTGGCTATTCTAGACTGGATGGGCCGTCTACCCCACCTCGCTCTCAGGAGCCTGGAGTTGGTGGTGTGGACAGTCTGTTAGTAAAGCTGGATGTGGCCCTGTTGTTAACATCAGGGTTGGCAAATGGGCCTAATTAAGCTGGTAACATTCTAACTGTAGGTGCTGTTGCTTCCAGAAAGTCCTTCCTGGCCCTCTGTGACCCACCCCCACCGCAGCTCCTTCTACCTCAAATCACACCCCATCGTTTTCACCTACTTACACCTCCACTATCCCTTCCTCCCTGGAGGTGTCCCTGTCTGGTCACCTCTGAATCTCCAGCACCTTCCAGGTAGTGTGCACAGAAGATTGCACATTTCCAGGCATCTGCCACCACACACGCCTGAAGATTCATGTGTGGTGGGAGATGGGGCCCCTAGCACTAACCAAGAAGTTCCAGACAGGCGGGGGTCCGGGGGAAGGGCTGGTGACCCAGAGCTCAAGGAGGGGCCCAAAGGCCAGTCGAGGCGTCCTGTGGGGAGAGAGTGCTACAAGGGGTCCCCAGTTTCTGAGGCTGTTTGTGTCTCTAATCCAGCCTTCCCGCCCTCTTGCACCAGACTCAGCCAAGAGAACAAACTGTGTGAGCAGATGGTGCTGCCGTCCAGGCTGAGACAGAATCCCCACAGACAGGCTGGCCAAAGGGTCCGGCTCTGGACCTCCTAGGCGTGGCTGAGGCTGGGGAGGGGAGAGGCTGAGGGCTGGGCCACCACTTCGGGAGAGGCTGCGGGGAGAGGTGCTGAGGGCAGGGGAGCCAGGCCTGGCTGGCCTTTGAAGGGCAGGCCTTCCTGGGGAGGACACTTTAATCGCCCCCAATTAAACCATCGCCGGAAGCTTTTAACAGCCCCATAAGGCCTTTTAAGGACCGCCCTTTTGTTAGGCAGCCAAGCTGTTATGCAAAAAGAGAGCGGGCCAGGGCCTCTTACCACTTTCCCCAGGCCCTAAGACCAGCGGGCCCCAAACTCCAGTCTGAGTCCAAGGAGGCTTCTTGTTGGAGAATCAAAGGCTGGGGAAGCTGCTTTGATCTGGGAAACCCAGCCCTTCCCAGCCTCCTCAGCTCCAGACCTCCTCCCACCCCCGCCCAAGGGCTTGAGCCCTTGAGGTCTTCACTCCCACAGTTTCCAGTGTGGAGCCTGTCGGCAGATCCCCGGGGTCCTGGGAGGCTGCCCCTGCGCCTTACTTCAAGAGGCAGGCCTGCCAGAGGGTAGGCGCTTCCAGGGCTCCCACTGCCCCTCAGGGCAAGGACACCCTGGCCTCACCTCTTCAGCCTGCGCTGAGGTCTTCTCGCTCCCTGGAGACTCCAGTGTTAGATGGGCATCACCTGGGACTCTGTTAGAAGCAAGGACTCTCAGGCCCCACCCCAGACCTTCTGAACCAGAGCCTGCTTTTTAACAATTTCCCCGGGGAAACCTGAAACATTTGAGAAGGAATGCTCGAGTGTCTTCCCTCCCTGGTCCCCAAAGCAAGATAGAGTGTAGGAATGATGGTAGCCGTGGTAGATTGTGAGCAACATACCCCTCTGTTTTCCACATTTTCTTCCCCATATCTCTTTTTAAAAATGACAACAGGCCGGGCGCGGTGGCTCAAGCCTGTAATCCCAGCACTTTGGGAGGCCGAGACGGGCGGATCGCGAGGTCAGGAGATCGAGACCATCCTGGATAACACGGCGAAACCCCGTCTCTACTAAAAATACAAAAACTAGCCGGGCGAGGTGGCGGGCGCCTGTAGTCCCAGCTACTCCGGAGGCTGAGGCAGGAGAATGGCATAAACCCGGGAGGCAGAGCTTGCAGTGAGCTGAGATCCGGCCACTGCACTCCAGTCCGGGCGACAGAGCGAGACTCCGCCTCAAAAAAAAAAAAAAAAAAAAAATGACAACAAGCCCTTTCTGTAAATAGCAGCTTCTGGAGGACCCCACATGGAAGGCTTCCATTTGGTCATTTGGTGGACATCAAAACCCTCCGCCCTGGTGTCCACATTTGCTCCATCATTGCATACCCAGAACTGCCGGAGAGAGACAGAACAGGCCTTCCCATTATACAGAAGAAGAAACAAGCCCAGGAAGGCCGGTGGACTGGCTTGAGTGAGGAGCAGAGTTAGAGGGAAACTCAGGAAACCCAATCCGGTTCAGGACCTACCTACTCTCAGGTCAAGCCAGGGTGCCACAGACAGCTGTGAAGTGGGAGCGCTACACAAGGGTGTCTGGCCTGGGGGGTGGGCGCGGGGTGGGGCTGAACTACAGCTCCCTCTCCATTCACCAACGGTGTCCTTGTTGGGCAGGGCCACGTTTGCTGGAGGAAGGGGAGCCTTTTTCTTTTTTTTTTTTTTGAGATGTAGTCTCGCTCTGTCGCCCAAGCTGGAGTGCAGTGGCACGATCTCTGCTCATTGCAAACTCCGCCTCCTGGGTTCAAGCAATTCTCTGCTTCAGCCTCCTGAGTAGCTGGGATTACAGGCACCCGCCACCACACCCGACTAATTTTTTTGTATTTTTAGTAGAGGCGGGGTTTCACCATCTTGGCCAGCTGATCTTGAATTCCTGACCTCATGATCCACCCTTCTCGGCCTCCCAAAGTGCTGGGATTACAGGCGTGAGCCACCACACTCAGCCGCCTTTTTCTTTTTTTCTTTCTTTCTTTTTTTTTTTTTGAGATGG
>NC_045448.1:43295657-43364570 GCF_002776525.5 Piliocolobus tephrosceles | reverse complement strand
GAGTTTGTTTTTTCTAACTTTAGATTCACCTTTTTTTTTTTTTTTTTGAGATGGAGTTTTGCTCTTGTTGCCCAGGCTGGAGTACAATGGTGCAATCTCGGCTCACTGCAACCTCTGCCTCCTGGGTTCAAGTGATTCTCCTGCCTCAGCCTCCCCAGTTACTGGTATTACAGGCGCCTGCCACCACACCTGGCTAAGTTTTTGTACCTTTAGTAGAGACGGGTTTTCACCATGTTGGTCAGGCTGGTCTTGAACTCCTGACCTTAGGTGATCCACCTGCCTTGGCCTCCCAAAGTATTGGAATTACAGGCATGAGCCACCACGCCTGGCCCCGGCCACCTTTTTCTAATTTACACAAAAGTCCCCACACAGGTTTCCAGAATTCCCTATTTCCCTCCTCCTCCCGCTAAGAGTTGCAGGTCATCAGCACCTGTCACTTGCTATCCTTTCAGGCTTTAGTACTTTCTTTCTGGGCCCCATGTAGTCCCCATAACAACTCTCTGACTCATTCTTCCCATGAAGGCTTCTTCCTTCTGCTGTTTTCCTGGAAGTTGGTTCTTTGAAAACCAAACAAGACCCAAAGAGCACTCCACCAGATGAGTCAGATCCTGTAGGGATCAAGGTCTCCCACTGCAGACCCTGGGACAGATAGTCTGGCTCGGTGGGGAACACCAGCAGGGGTTGGTTTAGAAGCATTTTCTGGATGTTTTCAAGTCTCGAGTGTTTAGCAAATCTTGAGTGTACAAAGGGCTGAAATCCACCTGACTTTCCAGCAACTCCTAGATGCAACTAGGGTCTTCCAGCAACTCCTAGATGCAGGCAGGTGTGTTTAGGGCCCCTGGGGCTGTGGGAGAACCCTTTAGGGCAGGGCCCAGCAAATGCTTTCTGTAAAGGGCCAGATGTAAAAATAATAAGGCTTTGGGGTCTTTTGTCTCTGTCACAACTACCCAACTTGGCCATACCTGACTGGGCACAACTGTGCTTCAATAACATTTTTTAATGGGCACTGACATTTTAATTTCATATGATTTTCACATGTGCCAGAGTGTTATGATGTTTTTGATTTTCTCCCTGCAACTGTGTAAAAAATCATTCTAGCTCTCAGGCTGCACAAAAGTAGACAGTGGGTAAAACTGGAGCCACAGGCCAACTGTAGCCTCAGCTACTGGGGAGCTCAAACCATAGTTTGCCGACCCACGAGACAGAGCTAAGTTTTACAGGTCAGTCAACAAGTCAGCCTTGGATTCAAGTCCTCGTTATTTAATCAACCATTGGTGTGAGTCATGGCACATTGCCGAGCCTCTCTGAACCTCTGTTTCTCCTCTGTCACCTGGGGATGGCGGTGTCTGTTGTTCCGGGATTGAGAGAGATGAAGCACATAAAGCACTTATCTCAGTGACTGGCGTGCACAGTCACTCCCTGTGGGTGAACCATGAACTTGTAGCAGCCCATTCGGAGGTCAGCGGGAGGGGCGCGAACCTAATGAGGTCAGGGGTCCTTTCCTGGAGGAAGTCGGGGGTGAGCTGGACTGATACGAGACCAGCAGTGATGGAAGGAGAGAGAAACTTTGGAGAGGTCAGGCCAAGAAAACTCAATCCTGGGGTCTGGCCATTGAAGGCTCTGAGAAGGGGCCCCCTTCAAAGTAGGGCCATGGGGAGGTTCATCTACAGATGCTGCCTGGGGGCCGGGAAACTGGTGGGGGGACGGTGCGGGAAGACACCACAGACTAGAGATATGTGAGGAGGTTGCTGGTGAATCCATGTGATTGGGAGTTGGGGTGGTGGAGTGGGGGTTACCAGGAGTGCCAGGATCTATAGATGGAAACAGCCCCAGGGAATGTGCCTGCAGGCACTAAATGCAGTTTTGACTGCAAGCACATTTCCCCATTAACGTGAAGGGGCTGCCTATTGTTTTGCTGACGAAATAGCTGTCCTTTCCCTCCTCCTACCCTCCATGGCACCGTCATGTCACGGTCCACGGCAGTCCCTTTGCTCCTCCACACTGACTGGTGCGAGGGTAGCATCTGAGCAAAGCTCAGCCACTCAGGGTCCTTCCCTAAGAGTCTTGTTCACGTGGGATCAGAGAGAGTAACAGTCCCTCTCTGTGAGCAGGTACATCGGGGTGTGACCCTCAGGTCCGGCCAGCAGCTGTGTTCCCTACCACAGGGAAGTCAGAAAATTCAGAAGAGAATGAGGTTGATCCCACCAGGAAGGGATTCAGTGAGAGTAAGGAGAGGCCTGCGTTCCTGCCCTTCCACGGTGTGTGGCTTGGCGACAGTTCTTCCTCTGATGTAGGAGTTACCCAAATTCTTTGAATAAACGTCCCCCCCACCCTTTTTTTGAGACCGAGTCTCGCTCTGTCGCCCAGGCTGGAGTTCAGTGGCGTGATCTCCGCTCACTGTAAGCTCCACCTCCCGGGTTCACGCCCTCCCGGGCGCCTGTAGCTGGGACTACAGGCACCCACCACCACGCCCCCGGCTGATTTTTTGTATTTTTTAGTAGAGATGGGGTTTCACCGTGTTAACCAGTATGGTTTCGATCTCCTGACCTCGTGATCCGCCCACCTCAGCCTCCCAAAGTGCTGGGATTACAGGCGTGAGCCACCGCGTCTGGCCTTTTTTTTTTTTAGATGGAGTTTTGCTCTTGTTGCCCAGGCTGGAGTGTAATGGTACGATCTCGGCTCACCGCAACCTCCGCCTCCCGGATTCAAGCAATTCTCCTGCCTCAGCTTCCCAAGTAGCTGGGATTACAGGTGTGCGTCACCACACCTGGCTAATTTTGTATTCTTAGTAGAGATGGGGTTTCATTATGTTGGTCAGGCTAGTCTTAAACTCTCGACCTCAGGTGATCTGCCTGCCTCAGCCTCCCAAAGTGCTGGGATTACAGTTGTGAGCCCCTGCACCTGGCAGACGCCTCTTTTTCTAAAGCGAGTTTGAGTTTCTATCACTTGCAATTAAAGAAAGTTGCTGACCAAATGCATCATCACAGCATCCCTCCCCAACATTTATTGCTCATTTGCTGTGTACCAGGCACCTGATAAGTGCCTTACGTCCATTACTTAATAGAATCCTCAGTTATGCTGTGAGCTGCGGGTGCTCCTACCTGCATTTTACATTTAATTAAACTGAGGCTCCGACTGCACCAGACACTTAAGTGGGGTGGTCTTCAGGCCCTGGGCTGAGTTCTCTTTGGCTGATTACTTGAGAGCCGTGATTACTCTCTCCCAGACAATCTTCCCATTCCCGTCTTTTTAATTCCACCTCTATGATTTCCAATTTTCAATCTGGAAGTTTTCTTTCTTTTATTTGTTTGAGATGGGGTTTCACTCTGTCGCCCAAGCTTGAGTGCAGTGGCACAATCTCCGCTTACTGCAACCTCCGCCTCCCAGGCTCAGGTGATCCTCCCACCTTAGCCTCCGAAGCTCCTGAGTACCTGGCACTACAGGCGTGCACCACCATGCTTGACTAATTGTTTATAATTTTTTGTAAAGATGAGGTTTTGCCATGTTGCCTAGGCTGGTCTCAAACTCCTGGGTTCAAGTGATCTGCCCTCCTCGGCCTCCAAAGTGTTGGGATTACAGGTGTGAGCCACTGTACCCAGCTGATATTTCTTTCATTTTTAATTAATTAATTAATTTTGAGACACTGTTTCACTCCTGTTGCCCAGGTTGGAATGCAATGGCGCAATCTCGGCTCACTGCAACATCTACCTCCCGGGTTCAAGTGATTCTCCTGCCTTAGCCTCCTGAGTAGCTAGGATTACAGGCGTGCGCCACCACCCCCAGCTAATTTTGTTTTTAGTAGAGATGGGGTTTCACCATGTTGGCCAGGCTGGTCTCAAACTCCTGACCTCAGGTGATCGCCCACCTCAGCCTCCCAAAGTGCTAGGATTATAGGCATGAGAGCCACCACACCAGCATTTTTTTTTTTTTCCCGAGACTTTTTTTTTGAGATAGAGTCTCGCTCTGTTGCCCAGACTGGAATGCAGTGGCCTGAACTCAGCTCACTGCAACCTCCTGGGTTCAAGTGATTCTCGTGCCTCAGCCTCCCAAGTAGCTGGGATTACAGGTGTGTGCCACCATGCTGACTAATTTTTCTATTTTTAGTAGAAGCAGGGTTTCGCCATGTTGGCCAGGCTGATCTCAAACTCCTGACTTCAAGTGATCCACCTGCCTCGGCCTCCCAAAGTGCTCGGATTACAGGTGTGAGCCACAGTGCCCAGACTCTTTCTTTTAAAATCAAGACTGTAATCCCAGCACTTTTCAAGGCCGAGGTGGGCAGATTGCTTGAGGCCAGGAGTTCAAGACCAGTCTGGCCAACATGGTGGGAATCCTTCTTCTTCTTTTTTTTTTAAAAAGACTGATATATCCAGCTGCTTATTTGCTAGAGATATCTCGAAAATAGATCTCCAAAACTAAACTCCTGCTCTCCCTTCTCCCAACAAATCCTCCCCTCCTCTGGGGTTTCCCACCTCAGTAACTGGCCCCACCCAGGTTCCCCAGTCAGAAACCTGAGCGGCATATTTGACATCTTTTCGTTTGACCTCCATAACTGCCTTATCACCGGATCCTATTGTACCCACTCCCTGTGCGTATCTTGGCTCTGCCTCTTCTCTCTGGCTCCACTATGCCCCCCAGTCCAAGCACTCTTCCCCTGGAAGATAGCCTCCTCCCTGGTCTCCTGAAGCCCGCTCTAAGCCATTACCCCTTCAGCTACTGGAGTACAGCAAGAGCTGCAATCATGTCCCCCACCACTTAAAACCACTCACTCGTTCTAGTCCAGAGTCCTTTCCAAGGCCTGTGTGTTCTCACCAGATTCAGCCCTGTCTACTTCCCAACCTCATCTTGAGTCTCTGTTTTGCTCCTTCACTGTGGCCTCCTTTCAGTACGAGGAGTACCCAGCTCTTCTGACCCCAGGGCCTTTGTACATGCTATTTCTGCTGTCTGTCCAGTGCTCTCCCCGTCTCTACTCCCCCGGTTCCTATCATTCCTGGATATCCTTCAGTTGTTGGTATAAGCTTTATGGATATCCTCTCTTGGGCCCGCTGGGAAATCTGATGCCATTGCACCCTTGACTCTCTGCGGTACTCACTATGCGTTGGGTGTGTATTGAATATTTGTCTCCCTTGCTAGATGATTCACTCTCCCAGGGCAGGGATTGGGTCTGTGTCATTCACCATTGTAACTGCGGCACCCAGCACAGTGTCAGGCACAGAGCAGATGCTCAGAAACATGTGCTGAATAAATGAGTGAGTGACAGAGGCTCGGGGAGGACTCACGGCTTGTGCCAGGGTCACGCTGCCAGTGAATGGAGGAGCCTAGATGTCACCCATCTCTTGGACTCTCAAGTACACTCTGTTAGCTTTGTGCAATATTGGCACCCTTGGGAGAACCAGGAAGGGAGAGGCTGAGGAGCCAGGCCCCAGGTCTCACCAGAGAGGATGCTGGAGGTAGAGTGGGGTGGGGGCGACCAAATGGAGTCAGATTAGGGGTAAGGAGATTCTCAGGCACTCAGCACAAAAGCTGAGACAGGAGCTATTCAAGGCCACAGTGTGGCTTAGGGATGGAGCTGGGGGTGGAGACAAGGGTGGGGAGGGGGAGAGGGAGACGACACCACAAATGGAACCCTGGCCTCACATCCAGGCCCCACATGAAGAGCTTGGCCTGTGCTGCCTCATCTACTACCCTGCCCACCTTGCAAGGCAGGGATTAATATGTCCTGTTACAAACAAGGAAATGGAGCTTGAGAGAAAAAAGTAGCTCGCTCAAAGTCTCCCAGCTAGTTAAGTGTCAGGACCAGATTGGAATCTGGAGCTGGAGCCTGAGAAATCAGCTATTTGGGAAAAATTAGTCCAGACAAGAAAATGGTAGGCCAGAGCCCACTGTGGGTGAGAGGTGGTGACATGGCCACCTCCCTCCACCATTTCACCCCTGCAGGCCCAGCGTCTGTGGGGACATCTTTTTGAAATTCCAAAAGCTCTGGATGCAAACCCCAAAGCCTCTCTGAGTAAGCCCTCAGGTGGCCAGATCCTCCCAGGCTGGCGCCTACCTCCCTGGAGGATTTCCCCTGCACGGCTTCCATTTGAAAAGGAGCTTAGGGCCTGGGTACTGACCCCGCTGGGCCCATTGATGCCCTGGCTCAGGGATGCAGAGTGGAGGAGCCTGGCCTGCTGGGGAGGGGGCGGGGGTGGGAGCAGGTGTGGGGTGGAGGAGGGGGCACTGGAAAATCCCTCTGAGCCTGGCGTTGGGTGTTGAGTTTATTTTATTTAATGTTACCTGTAGCCGCCCCACCTTTTTCCCCATTTAACATCCCTTGTACGTAGCTCTTTTAAAAACTCACATCAGGCCGGGCGCAGTGGCTCACGCCTGTAATCCCAGCACTTTGGGAGGCTGAGGTGGGTGGATCACCGGAGATCAGGGGTTCGCGGCCACCCTGGGCAACATGGTGAAACCTGTCTCTACTGAAAATACAAAAATTAGCCGGGAGTGGTGGTGTGTGAGGTGTGTGACTGTAGTCCCAGCTACTCAGGAGTCTGAGGCGGAAGAATCACTTGAACCCAGGAGGCAGAGGTTGCAGTGAGCCGAGATTGCTCCACTGCACTCCCACGACAGAGTGAGACTTGGTCTCAAACAAAAACGAAAACAACTCACATCATTTATGTAGCCTTTTACAAATATGAACTCATCAATCCTCAGAACAACTTTATGATATATGTATTATTGTGCCCAAATTTTACAGGTAAAAATGTTGACGCAGAA
The DNA here is from genome assembly GCF_002776525.5 of Piliocolobus tephrosceles. NCBI lineage: Eukaryota > Metazoa > Chordata > Mammalia > Primates > Cercopithecidae > Piliocolobus > Piliocolobus tephrosceles. The sequence goes on along the minus strand of NC_045448.1, from coordinate 43,357,814 downwards.
GAAGATCAGGGACTTGCCCAAGGTCATCAGCAGTCAGTGGCAGAGGTGGAGCTTGAACCCAGGCAGCTGGCCTCTGGACACCATGCTCCAAAATCCCCCCTCTCTTTGGAGACAGAGACCTCTGATAGTCCTGCTCCCCAGCCAGGCCACTGAGGGCCTCAGAGATAACCGTTCCTTTCTTTTCACACAGGCCCAGAGTTTGTTTACCTCGAGTGAGCAAGTAGCCGCCCCAAACAAAGGGGATGTGGGTGGAGATAACCCAATCGTTCAGGGCCTGGCCAGGCAGTTGGGAGGGCCGGGATTGAGCCCAGCCAGCTTGGGGGCCAGGCTTGAGAAACTGCTGGGACCTGGCTGCCGGCTGTTTGTTGCAAAACAATGAGTCAGCCCGGAGGAAGGGGAGCGGGGGTGCTGGGGAATTGGGTGGAGAGGCCTCTCCTCCCCCAGCCCTGACTCCAGCTTTTCCCATGGTGGGTTGTGCCCACCCCCACCCTCCTAGCCCTTGGTCTTCAGAAGGCTCGACCAATTTCCTTTTTGGTTGTTTGGCTGTGATAGGAAAAGTATTGAAAAATAGAAAGTGCCCTAGACAGGAAAACACTCTGAAAGCTGAAATGTGAAACCTGGCAGCCTGGGCCAACATCCCAGCGGGAGGTGGCCAGCGAACCAGGATTCTATCCCTGGGCTCCCTCCCAGTTAGGCACCAGCCCATGAAGGCACTGCAGCCCCGTCAATAGAGATGAGAACTTGGAGGTCCAGGAAGGAGTGGTGACCGGTTCAAGGTCACACGGCTGGTGCTATGGCCCGGGAGGGTGGGCAGGTCTCAGGGACCAGGTCCCTAGATAGAAGAGGCTGGAAACACAGACTTCCTTTAAAAACAAAACGTTAGCCTTGCCAACGGACCATGCACTTCTACTCCCACATGGCACCAGAGCTCCTTGCCAGAGGCACACCAGGGTATGTGACAATTCTCTACCTTGGCCCTCCCCGGTGAGCCAAAGTAGCCACTCCTAACAGATCCCATCTGCCCACAGTGGGTGTCACAAGCCACTCTGTTCCTCCCCGACCCTGCCCCCTCCACCTCCAGGCCCCTTCCTCTCACTTATCTAGTAAAGATAGTGCCTTCCGGTTGTTGAGAATAGGACAGAGGGAATTTGCTCATGATCACAGAGCAAATGTATTAATTCATTCATCAAAACCGTGTTGGGCTGCTACACAGCCTGACTCCAGAGAAGAGTGAGAAGGGAGGGCACCGTCTCTTGGGGAGCCAGCTGCACACACAGATAACTGCTCCATCACAGCACATCGATCAAGACTTATCTGCCACGTGTGCAGTGGGACGCTGAGGGGCCTGACCCAGCCTGAGGGACACAGAAGTCTTTCTGGAGGAGTCAGAAAGAGCTGGGTCTTAAGACTGAGTATGAGTGCAGCAGGGCCAGGGGGTGATGACATCCACAATCTCCCAGTCCCCCTGTCTTGGCTCTGCCTGCTGTTGGGTCTATAGAACCACTCAGTCAGTAGTACTGAGCTCCCACAATGGCCCAGTGGTCCACAATGGGGGTGGCGTGGGTGTGGACACAAGGCAACTCTCACATGGTACCTGCCCTCAAGAAGCTTCCTGGGCCATTGGGGAAGACAAAACTATCATCCTTGCAATGTTGAGGAAAGTCAACAAGTGTTGGGGGCTCCTCTGTGAACAGTCGTCTCTCCTTCTGTATCCTCGGGGGTACTGTGATGGGGGGATTGTTTCCAAGACTCCCATGGATACCAAAATCCACAGATGGTCAAGTCCCTGATAGAAAATGGCATAGTATTTACGTATAACCTATGCATAGCTTCTTGCATATTTTATTTTTGGCTAAGCAGGCATGAATGACTCACGTATACTTGAAATTATCTCTAGATTACTTATAATATCTAATACAATGTAAATGCTATTTTGTTTCGTTTTGTTTTCCTGTAGAGACAGGGTCTTGCTTTGTGGCCCCTGGCTGGAGTGCAGTGACTCGATCATGGCTCACTGCAGTCTTGACCTCCCAGATTTAAATGATCCTACTACCTCAGCCCCTGGATTAGCTGAGACTACAGGGCCACACCACCACACCCAGCTAATTTAAAAACATTTTTGTAGAGCTGGGATCTCTCTATGTTGCCCAGGCTGGTCTTGAACTTCTGGGCTTAAGCAATCCTCCTGCTTCAGCCTCCCAAAGTGCTGGGATTACAGGCCTGAGCCACAGGCCTGGGTGCTATGTAAATATTTATTATACTGTATTTTAAAATGTTGTATTATTTTTTATTGTGTTGTTACTTTTATCATGTTTTTAATATACTTTCCATTTGTGGTTGGTTGAATCCGTTGATGTGGAACCTGAGGATAGGGAGGGCCTACTGTATCTCTATGCAGAGCTTACCAGGCGTGGTGGCTCATGCCTGTAATTCCAGCAGTTTGGGAGGCTGAGGCAGTCAGATTGCTTGAGCCTAGAAGTGCAAGACCAGCCTGGGCAACATGGCCAAAAACAGTCTCTACAAAAAATACAAAAATTAGCTGGATGTCGTGGTTCATGCCTGTAGTCCCAGCTACTCCAGAAGCTGAGGTGGGAGGATCACCTGGGCCTGAGAGGCTACAGTGAGCTGAGATTGAACCACTGCACTCTAGTCTGGGTGACTGAGCAAGACCCTGTCTCAAAAGACAAACAAACAAACAAACAAACAAAAAACATACCTTATTTAATCCTCACAGGTGGACATTCTTATTATTTCCATTTTGTAAACAGGAAACAGAGGCTCAGAAAGTATCAGTAACTTGTCCTAAGTTATACCTGGTAGGGAGTAGAGCCAGAATCTTAATGTAATCCCAGCTATATGGGAGGCTGAGGCAGGAGAATTGCTTGAACCCAGAAGGTGGAGGTTGCAGTGAGCTAAGATCGCACACTGTACTCCAGCCTGGTGACAGAGCTAGACTCCATCTCAAAAAAAAAAAAAAGCACAATGCAGAGGAGGATAACTATCTTGCTGTTCAGTTGAGAAAGGATGAAGGCTGAGTGGGGCATTGGGGGTGTGAGGAAAAGGGATTGCTCAGAGAGGTAGAAGATCTGGCATCAGCCCTGGACTGGTCTCTTCTTCAGGAGAATAATCATTGCTTGACCTCCTCTGACCATCTGCTGCCAGTGAAGCCAGACAATGGCCATTCACCCAACAGATGCCAATTGAGCCCCTCCTAAGTGCAGGACCTATCAGCCCTGAGACCCAACAGGGGCAAGACATTCCCTGACCTCAGGGAGCTCAGGTCATTGTAGTCCACAATCCTCAAACAATTAGCAATGTCACACATGCTGCTTTCTCCCCTCCAACCCTCCAACAGCTCTTAGAGGTGTTTTCATATGGACCCTTTTCTGTTCGTTTAGGCAGAAACCTCTCCCTGCCACCATCCCTCTCTTGTCCCTGAGAGGCTTTGAGACTCATCTGTCTTCATCTGTACATTTCCCACAGGACCAAGTACAGTACTGAGTCCATTGCTAAGTAGTCATTTAGTATTTGCTGAGGCTAATTAGTAATAATGGAGAAAAACTATTTTCCCACTGACCTTGAATCCAGACCACAGACAAATTCCTTAATTTATCCAGACAGTTTTCAAAAGGTGCTATTGGCCCTAGAGTCCCTGTCAAAGAATGAGGCTGACCAAGTGGGCCCATTCTGTGAGACCACGGGACTGTTACTATAGGCTCAGAAATGATGACCTTGCTGAGCCTTTAAGGCCACAACCCTGTGTACTGTGGACAGAGTGATCTCTGAAGGCTGCCAGTCACTCCAAGTGAGCCAATCAGCACAAGCTATCTGGAGTTAAAAGTTGTATTAAATTATGAATGAGAGGGCTCCTGTGAGGATGGGATCTGGTGTCCTGTATTACCATAAGCCCAACACTGCTCTAGATTTTGACTGTTGAGGCAACTGAGATACAGGCAAGCCCAAATCTAGAGCTTGGAAGGGACCCTGTGAGGCTATTCTAGTCCTTTGGGGGCCTCAGTACAGGTAGTTCTGGAGTGAGAAATGGGGTAGGACCTGGGAGCCTCATGTGGGAAGTGACTATGGGAGGTCAAACATGCTGGAATGCATTTTGGGGGCTGTTTTTGTTTCCTGGACTTGTATGTTTTTATTTCCTCTTTGCCCCTCTTTAGGATTTACTAAAGCTCTTTGGGAAGTTTCAGTTGCTTCAGCTGTGTGTGTGTGTGTGTGTGTGTGATCTTGAGTGTGAGGGGATGGACAGAGAAGGAGAGTGGGGGATTTGCTGGGGGTGAGGTTGAGCTTGGATCAGTATCAGGAAGCAAAAACTCTGGGTTTCATGGTGGGGAGGGTCTTTCTCTTCCCCTCCCAGACCCTGTTCCAGCAGTGGGGCGGCCCAGGTCATGACTGGGACTATTTCTTCCTTTTATTTCTGGCAAAAGCTACAGGAGGGGAGTTCCCCTTCTCTGTTTGTTTTGATTCTGTTGTTTTCTTAAAGAGAGGAAGGAAAACCATCATCACTTTTTCGGTTTTGTGAACAATAAAGGCAGGCTGAGAGGATGTTCGCCTGGGCCGGGGCTGTGGGGGCTGGGCCAACACCTCCTCCTCTTTTCCTCTGGCAACTCTTCTCCTGGCAGCTCAGGGCCTGGGGAGACCCCAAGAACAGAGATCAGGCCACATTGTCGGGTCAAGTTTAATTGCTGGCTCTGCTTTTTAACTGCTTTTCACTGGTCTGAGGTGTATCTGTATAAATGGGAGTCATAGGGTTGTTGAGATTAAAAACAAAAATACTCGCTTGTAAAAACACAGTGCTGGGCCTATACTAAATGTCCCAGAAACGTCTTTCCTTTGCTTCTTTCCACTGGCGGGTCTATACCATGAGCCCAGTGGTATGGTATACCCAGGGCCACCCTCCTGTCTTCCTGCTTGTCCACACAGAGCTGGCTTCTTCCATGGCAGGACCTGCAAATGCTGGGCTCACAGAAGGCTCTGAGAAGTAAATAACAGGTGAGGCTGGGGGTGCCTTCTAATTTCTTGGGGTTGTCCCCAGTCTGTTAAGAGACAGTCTAACTTTCCTTTGAATTTCTTTTTCTTTCTTTTTTTCTGTGAGATGGAGTTTCCCTCTTGTTGCCCAGACTGGAGTGCAATGGTACGATCTCAGCTCACTGCAACCTCCACCTCCCAGGATCAAGCGATTCTCCTGCCTCAGCCTCCCAAGTAGCTGGGATTACAGGCACCCGCCACCACGCCCAGCTATTTTTTTGTACTTTTAGTAGAGACAGGGTTTCACCATGTTGGCCAGGCTGGTGTCGAACTCCTGACTTCAGGTGATCCAACTGCCTCGATCTCCCAAAATGCTGGGATTACAGGTGTGAGCCACTGTGCCAGCCCTTGAATTTCTCCTGGCCCTTCAGTTCCTCCAGCTTCATGCCTCCCAAGGTTGCACCCCCCAGGGCCTGCCCTGCAGTCCTGGGGCAGAGGCCCTTCTCTGAGGGGATGAAGGGGGCACTTCCCTGAACAGAGAGAGAGGGAGACCCGCACCACTTGGATTAAACTCCCTGGGCCCCAGTTGACTCTACAACTTGGCCAAGAAACCCTATCTTCTAGGGCCTCAGTGTCTTAGTCTGTAAAATGGTTCTTGAACCTTTAAAATACACTCTTTTGTAGAGTCGAAACACTTTGCAGACCTGCACTCTGTGACAGTAGTCGAACTTTAAAAATCCTTTGATTAAAAAGAAGATAAATGGTCATCTGCAAGGATACCGTCATCAATGCTTTAATTTTTAAAAAATTTTGTTTATTTATTTTTGAGACAGAGTTTCGCTCTTGTTGCCAGGCTGGAGTACAAGGACGTGATCTCGGCTCCCCACAACCTCCGCTTCCCGGGTTCAAGCAATTCTCCTGCCTCAGCCTCCCGAGTATTTGGGATTACAGGCATGTACCACCACGCCCTGCTAACTTTTTGCATTTTAGTAGTTTTTCCATATTGGTCAGGCTGGTCTCAAACTCCTGACCTCAGGTGATCTGCCCACCTTGGCCTCCCAAAGTGCTGGGATTACAAGCATGAGACACTGCACCCGGCCTGCAATGCTTTTAGATGAGTGTATATTTTATTCAACAGCCCTAAATACATTTGAAAATGTGTCCCCTTGGCTGGGTGTGGTGCAACCGAGTGAGACTCTGACTCCAAAAAAAAAAAAAGAAAAAAGAAAATGTGTTCCCTATGTGGGAGGCATCAGCCTGTGGAAGATGCAGATTCCTAAGGGGCTTGAGGCTCCCAGCGTGCATGAATTTGTGTCTTTGAGGGGACAGATAGCCCTGGAATTAGTTGGTTTCTCCTTGGCCCTCCCGGGGCAGACCCAGGGACTCAGGGAAACCAAATGGGTAGTCCCTGACTCAAATTCAAAAGTTCAACAGTGACTGACCAGAATGTACAGTGTAGTGGCTTCTCTTTAACATGTGGATCCTGCCTTGGATGCCTGCCAGGGCTTCCATCCTTGCTCTGCCACTAACCAGCTCTCCTGCCAAGGTATGCTACTTTATCTCGTGGGCCCCAGCATTGTCACCTATAAAATGGGGTTGACAGTACTTGTGAGTTTTTATGAAAATTAGTGAGATAATGAACTCATGAGACTTACTTAGCACAGGGCACAGTTATTGCTTAACAAATATTAATTTTTTTTTCTTTTTTTCTTTTTTTTGAGACGGAGTCTTGCTCTGTCGCCCAGGCTGGAGTGCAGTGGCTGGATCTCAGCTCACTGCAAGCTCCGCCTCCCGGGTTTACGCCATTCTCCTGCCTCAGCCTCCGGAGTAGCTGGGACTACAGGCGCCACCACCTCACCCGGCTAGTTTTTTGTATTTTTAGTAGAGACGGGGTTTCACCGTATTAGCCAGGATGGTCTCGATCTCCTGACCTCGTGATCCGCCCGTCTCGGCTTCCCAAAGTGCTGGGATTACAGGCTTGAGCCACCGCACCCGGCCTTTTTTCTTTTTTTTGAGACAGAGTTTCACTTTTGCTGCCCACGTTAGAGTGCAATGGTGCAATCTCAGCTCACTGCAACCTCCACCTCCTGGGTTCAAATGATTCTCCTGCCTCAGCCTCCCAAGTAGCGATTACAGGCATGCGCCATCACGCCTGGCTAATTTTGTACTTTTTTTTAGTAGAGACAGGGTTTCTCCATGTTGGTCAGGGTGGTCTCGAACTCCTGACCTCAGGTGATCCACCTCCCAAAGTGCTAGGATTACAGGCGTGAGCCACCGCACCCGGCCCAAATATTATATTTAAAAGCAAAAATAAAAACAAACCCACGAGTGCCCAAGCTTATCTTCTTGCAGTTGCTGCTCCCCATCCTGTGGGCTGGTGCTGTCTGCTTTTGCAACAGTCTCCTCTGACCCCTCCATCCTTCAAGCTCAGCCTTCTTCAGGAAGCCCTCCTGGCTCCTGCAGGCTGTCCCCGCAGACCCCTTCCCTTGCCTGTGCCCCTTTGGCACATGGCACTGGCCGTACCAACTATGCCCTCCTACATCGTTCCCTGATGGGCCTGTCTCCCTGAGAGCAGGATTCCAGTCCCCCTGCGCTGTTGCTTGGGGAGCCCTGCAGGTCCAGGCTCCATTCCCAGCCCCACACAGCTCCGGGGACCAGAGATTGGTTCCCAACCACATGAAGGAAGGCACACGGAAAAACCATAAACCCGAAGGCTGAGCGGGATGTTTGTCAAAGCAGGACAGATCTGCGGCCAGGGACGTGAGGGAGTGAGCTGGCCCTGAGCAGAAGCAAGCATTTCAGGGAGCTGGGATGAGCACCGAGGAGCTGGCACGGGCAGGGCACAGCAGGAAGGAGGCCCATTAACACTTCTGCCCCAACCACACTTCCTCCGTCACCTCGGCCAGGGTGCACACAGGCGCGTTTGTCCCACTTTCACTGCGGCACTGTGTTCGCAGCAGCCCTGGCTCCCCCAGCCCCAGGTGGGTGGGTGTTGCCTGGGCACAAATGCCCTTTATGGATGGGCAGTGCTGGAGGGAGGCAGGTCCTCCTGGGACTGGAACCACCCCACAGAATTCAGAATTGACCTTGGAACTGCCTCCCTGCCAGCGATGCAGCCACTCAGGAGGCCTGGTCGCATGGAGGCCATGGCATTGCCCCCAGGGACCCAAAAGCATGGGGGGTAATCCCAGGAGAAAGCAGCCACCTTTGAAAGGCGAGAGTGCCCCGAGTAAGCCCTCCCTCCAGGGCCCATCACCCTGCCTGCTGCGGGACTGTGAATTCTCATCTCCTTGAGGGGCCTGAGGCAGCAGGCCTGCTTTGGTGAGGCTTGCAAAGGAGAGGGAAAGAAGGAGACCCCAATGATGCCTCATTGCCCTCCTTTCACTATCCCAGAAGGAGTGGGGCCTCAGCCAAGCATCCAGGGACTACCTTCCCTTCCATCCCTTCCATGAAGTCCAGCCCACGTTAGCCTGAGAGTTGATTCTCAGAAGGGCCTTTGGTGCTCTTTCTTAGGCCAGTGGGTGACAGAAGTCTCACATGCCACAGACAAACCCTCCAGTCAGGCCCCACTGAACTTCCATCCCCCATTCACACTTAGCCTCAAGCCCCTCTCCCCTACCCCAAGGCCTGCTCAGGTGTTTTTTTCAGCTGTCTTTTGCTCATTTAATCTAGGGACAGGTACAGGCACGTGCTGGCTGCCTGTCAGCGCCCCCAAGAGATGGCCCAAGGACCCGCACCCATCCCCAAGGAGGCCTCAACTGAACGTTTTCTTTGGAGGCTGGGAGGTGAACGTTTTCTTTGAAGGCTGGGAGCCTCCGTTCCCTGCCAGCCACGACACCAAGCTCACCTCGGTGCAGTTAGCTACTCTCTGCAGGGATCATTGTCCTCCTTTGACATCTGGGGAGACTGAGGCTGGGAGAAGAAAGAAAAGTCAAGCCGTACCTCCTGGGGTTCTCAGTCTAGCCGTGGCAACGTCAGGTGGGAGGGGCTTGTGAGTGGGAACCGAGCATGTCCTCCCTGGGTGCCCTGCTGTGCCCTGCCTGCAGGGTCACAGGCCCTGTGCTCCTGGTGCCCCTTCTCTCTGGCTGGGCTTGGCGTGGCAGGTGGGCCACCTTGAGGAGGGCAGGAGGGGCTGCCAGGCCCTCAGGAAGTCAGATGAGCTTCCCTATCTCCTGGAGCCCCCCAGGAATGGGACACCACCCTGACCACAGCCACCAACGCTTGCTCAGCTGGGTTTATCTCCAACCCTCTGATCCAGCTGGAGGGTGTGACACTGGCCTCAGTCACAAATCCTTTCACATCCTGCAGAACCAAAGGTTGGCTGGCCAGGCACAGCCTCTCCGCCGCCCCCCGCCGCCCCCGCAGCACACACACAGACAGAAACACTTCCTCCATGCCCAGCACCCCCACCTCCCACACTCACCACACGGATATTCCTGCCGACACACCTCAGGCACAAATACGTGCTTCACCCACGCCCTGTCCCCTTGGGGGCATAGACAGCACACACGCCTGTGCCCGCCCCACAGCCCCCGAAACCTCCCTCCCACCACAACCCCACAGACACAAAGATGCCTCCACTCCCTTCCCAGACACTGCCCTGGCCTCAGCAAGGTCACACATTGAGACGCCACTTTGTCCGAGACTGCACGCTTCTGCCCTCATGCACTCAGGCACCCACACTGCAGGTATCCACACGCCCAGGAATCTGAGCCAAGCCCCTCACCACCCCAGCCTGAATCAAGTCATTTATGTTGATAAACCACTGATTTATAGTTCACAGGTTCTGAAAGGTGAGTGTGTGTGTGTGTGTGTGTGAGAGAGAGAGAGAATGAGCAGGGTGTGGGACAAGCAGAACAGAGAGGAAGAGAGGGAAGGAAAAGTTCTGTGACTCACTTGCAGCTTAACAATGCCACATCTCAGCTCCCCAGGCCAGGGGGAAGGGCCCATTTGTCAACACAGCCAGGCCTGGCTGGGGGCCAGTCAAGTGAGGTCCTGTCTCCTAGGCCGATGAGATAGGGAGGTGAGGATCCCCCCCAGAGACAATTGCTGTTCCCCTGTCTGCGCTCTGCGGGGTATGCACTCTGGGCGGCCCCAGAGCCTTTCTGTTCATCCTTACCATCACTCCCCAGCTGAGGCGGCCCCACCACGCACAGCCTGGCCCCTGCTCCTATCTCTAGGACCCCGGGTTCCCCACCCAGCTGCTCCCCATTCAACCCTCCAGGCCTTTCTTCCTGCTGTGCCTCCTGCCTGCAGTGCCCTCCATCCCCTCCACTCTTGGTCCTCTCCATCCTTCAGGCTCCAGCGCCTTCCTGTGCTCTGCCTCCTGCCTCTGAACGCTTCCTGCTGTCTCCATACCACAGTCTCTTTCCCATGTTTTCTGGATAGTGAGCCACTACTCTCTTCCCAGTTAGACTATGAGCTTGCCAAGGGCAGGCCCTGGAATTGCTTCCTCTGTCCCCAGAAAGTCCCACCCGGGACCCCAGCAGGGCCATGGAACGGTAAGTGCCAGGATGTTCTTGAGAGACAGAACAGTAAGGGACTGAGAGGGACTGAAAAGGCCACGTGAGCCCTTCTGCAGCCTCTGCCTGGCAGGTAGCTGGTTCCCTTGGAACTTGATTCTCCTGGACAAACCCCTCCCCATTCCACAGCTTAGGCAGGCTAGGGCAGCAAGGATTTCTCACCAGGCCCTGTCTGACACCAGGGTCTGGGGGACAGCAGCTGGGGGCCCAGAGAGCAGCATGTGACTTCACCTGCCTGGTGCCAATCTCATGCTAGTTTTCCTCAGGAGCGCACCCACCCCCACAATAGCCCTGTGGCCTGGGTGATTCCACTAGCTCAGGAAACTGAGGCTTAGAGAGGCCTGGGGATTGCCCAGGTCACCTAACTGGTAAGCAGCAGAGCCCCAGATCCACGCTCTTTCCTCCATTCCCCACTGCCCCTGCCCCCAGCAGCCCCTGCCTCTGAATCTCACTGGTCTCAGACCTCAAACTTTTGCTTTGTTTCATCTCCTTAAACTTTGCTCATTTCTTCCCATCGCTTTCCTGAGCCTCCACCCCTTTGCCTAACTGCACCTCCTTTGACTCGCCCCTGGAGCGGAGGAAGGAAGAAGGCCCACGGCTGCGGGCATTTCTATGCACTGTTTCTCAGAGGCTTAGCACACACTTCTGGATGTGGAAACCTTTTCTTTTTTTTATTTAAAAATATAATTTTAAAAAATATAATAGGGGCCGAGCATGGTGGCTCATGCCTGTAATCCCAGCACTTTGGGAGGCCGAGGAGGGCGAATTACCTGAGGTCAGGAGTTCTGGACCAGTCTGACCAACATGGTGAAACCCCATCTCTACTAAAAGTACAAAAATTAGCCAAGTGTGGTGGTGCACGCCTGTAATCCCAGCTACTTGGAAGGCTGAGGCAGGAGAATCACTTGAACCCGGGAGGCAGAAGTTGCAATGAGCTGAGATTGTGCCATTGCATTCCAGCCTGGGTGACAGAGCAAGATTCTGTCTCAAAATAATAATAATAATAATAATAATAATAATAATAGGGACAGGTAGGCCAGATGCGGTGGGTTTTTTTTTTTTCAAAAAGAAATAGAGACAGGGTTTCACCATGTAACCCAGGCTGTTCTCAAATTCCTGGGCTCAAGTGATCCATTCATCTACAAAGTACTGAGATTACAGATGTCAGCGTGAGCTGCTACAAGGCTTTTCTTTCTTTCTTTCTTTTTTTCTTTTTGAGACAGAATCTCGCTGTGTTGTCCAGGCTGGACTGCAGTAGCATGATCTCGGCTCACTGCAACCTCCACCTTCTGGGTTTAAGCAAAGCAATTCTCTTGCCTTAGCCGCCTGAGTAGCTGGGATTACAAGCATGCACCACCAAGCCCAGCTAATTTTTGTACTTTTTTAGTAGAGACGGGATTTCGCCATTGTTGGCCAGGCTGGTCTCAAACTCCTGACATCAGGTGATCCATCCGCCTCGGCCTCCCAAAGTGTGCAAAGCTTTTCTGAAACCTGGACTCAGAAGCTAGACACAAACCTTTCCTTCTCTCTCCGGGGACCAGCAGGGGCTGTGTTCCCAGAGGATCTCCTTGTGGGTTTGCACCTCTCTGGTTGACTGTCCCTTGCACGCACACGTACCATAGCTGACTTGCCTTCAGAGACAACAGAATCTCCCTTGCAAACAATGATGGGAAAAACAGGTAAAGGGTGCTGGGAAATGCATGCAGCAGACTCTCTTCGAGGCACAACCTCAAGCGTGTGATCCCAGCCTACACATAGCATGTAATTATTTGATAAAAAATCACATTCCAACCCCAAGCCAGCTGTCCTTGGTTTTTTTCCACTCCCCCTTGCTGGTTGCCAAACCCACAGTGTCTGTGAAATATGGTTGTGATTTTCATGACGAACCAAAGTCAAGGCTGGATTCCTTGATGAGTTCAGTTTTGCTGGAAGATAAGGACTGACCCAGATTCTTGTGTGTTGATACTATGGGGGGAGTATTCCAGGGAAATGAGATGGACAGCCTTTGGAGGGGTGGGGTCCACTCTTTGCCACAAGGAGGCTTTGGGTGGCACAGTTGGGAGTGGCTGCTGGCACACCTGGGGATGGTGGCCTTCATGACACAGAGTTGGGGGTGCAGGCCTGGTAACTTCACTACCTGGTAACTTCATTCGCCTGGTAACTTCACTACGCCCTTGAAGTAACTGTGGCCATATGAGTTGCTTTGGCCAAAGAAATGTGAGTAGAATGGACACATCTCCCCTCCAGGTAGCAGCAATAAGAGCAAATGTGTGAATCCCCATAGCCCCTTCTTGCCACCATATGGTCATCCGCAATGCCGTTGATATGAAGCTTCCTTAAGCCCGGGTCTCCGGGCTAGCACAGCACAGCTCAGGGTCCTCCAAGTCATCTGCAATGCTCATTTGCCATGACAGTAATAAATCTTTGCTGTTTTAAGCCACCAAAACATTGGAATGGGCCAGGCCCAGTGGCTCATGCCTGTAATCCCAGCACTTTGGGAGGCGTAGGCAGGTGGATTACTTGAGCCCAGGAGTTTGAGAGCAGCCTAGGATTTGTGTGTTCCAGGCCACATAGGAAAACCCTGTCTCTACAAAAAATAAAAAAAAATTAAACTGGTATGGTGGCGCAAGCCTGTAGTCCCAGCTGCTCGAGAGGCAGGAGAATTATTCGAGGCCAGGAGTTCCAGACTGCAGCCTGGATGACCAAGCAAGACCCCGTCTCTGAAACAAAACGAAACCAAACCCCCGAAACACTGGGATGTTTGTTACTGCAGCATAAACTAGCCTCTCCTGCCTGATACACCTACCTTATAGGGTTGAAGAGATTATCTAGTGATGAGATTATTCACTAAATAACACAAGTGAAGAGCAAAGTGCCTGGAAATATGCTGTTGCTTCTTCCTCCTTTTTCCCTTTCTCTTCTAACGTTATTTCTCTTTTTCTGCCATTTTGAACCAGGCCACAGGAAGTTTTCCAGGCCCACTAAGTATGTATAACAGTATAGGAGCACAGCAGTGGTGGGTGGTTGGGGGGACAGGCATGTATGCAAGTAACCATGATGTGATGTGCTCAGTGCTATATTACCACTATGAGTCCAGAGCTAGGCAAGCCCAGGGGAGGGGATAATATGTTTACTGAGGTCCTCAAAAGTGAAGTCTGAACTAGAGATACTAGATATCGAAGGGTGAGTTCGGTTTCTTCAGGCAGAGCAGGGAGAATGGAGCGTTCTAATAATGAGAGCACCTGCCACGTACTGGGCCCCTGCTATGTGCCAGATATTGAATCAGGCCGTTCTCCAATTCTCCCCTCCTGTCGGATCTACAATATCTATGATGTGTGTATTACTGGTTTTTGTTGTTGCTGTTGTTTGCATCAAATTCTTTTTTTCCCAAGAGAGTATCTCTCTCTTTTGCCCAGGCTGGAGTACAGTCACGTGATTACTTCTCACTACAGCCTCAGCCGCCTGGGCTCAAGTCATCCTCCCACCTCAGCTTCCCCAGTAGCTGGGACTACAGGCATATGCCAGCACACCCAGCTAATTTTTTACTTTTTTGTAGTGATGGGGTCTCACTATATTGCCCAGGCTGATCTCAAACCCCTGGGCCCAAGTGATCCTCCTGCCTCAGCCTCCCATGTCCAGCCCAGTCCATTTCCTGCTTTTTTAGTTTTGCTCAAGTTGTTCCTTGTGTTTGGAATGCCCTTTCCTAAATATATCCGCCTGCCTGAGGCCTACTTTTCCTCCTAAGCTTAGCGCAATTCCCCCCTTGTCTCTTTGTTGAGATGGACCGGCTGGAAAGGAGACTTGGGGAGTGTGTTCTGTTTGAATGACCTGGTTTGAATGATGGGATGAGAATAGGAGTGCAGATATTTGCTAATATTTAATACACAGGTTTCAGTCACACATGTATATGATTTGTGGAAGCATAATTATCCTGAAGGTGTGTGCCAAGAGTTGTTTCTTCCTGATAGCAGAACATAATCAAACAGGTCTGGAAACCACTGCTGTGCAGATCACACGAGTTGTTGAAGTTGGTTGTTTACCGACTGTGTGACTTGGGCAAGTCACTCAGCCTCTCTGAGCTCAAGTTTTCCTGCCTGTAAAATGGGAATTATCTTGGTGCCTACCTCATGAGGTTGTGGGGCCTCGGTGAGATAAAGCTTGGATAAAACTCAGACACATCGGTGCCTCTCAGATGTGTCTAAGTTCCAACCTGGGCAGAGCCTTGTTTGGTGCGTCCAAGCTGCTGGAGGGTCCTGACAGGAGAGGCAGAGGAGGGAGGGGAAGAGGAGCTGCACCAGGTGACAGGGACTCTGTGACTTAGGCAGGCTGGGCTGAGACATCCCAGTGGTGTTTGATAAAAGGCAGGGGCTCTTCTCTGGTCAAGTAAATATTAGAAGAAAAGGCTGTCTCCGGGGAACGGCTCCCCTCCCACTCCCCCTTGAGGGCCAAAGTCCCCAGGGGCCAGTCTGGAGGCTCCTTTTATGTGACTGTAAAGTAATCTAGGGCCTGGCAGGGTCGAGCCTGGGCGGGCACTGACGTGCAGGGCGGCATTGATGTGGTCAATGATTACCTTTTATGCCTGGCCATAAAGGCAACCGCCCAGCCCTCCGGACAATGTCCCCTGTAGACAATGCCTTGGGAGGGTGGGCGTACACACACACACACACACACACACAACTGCCAGGCAGGGACTGTCCCGATTGAGGTCTCTGAAGACATCCTTGCAAGGCATCTCCATCTCCCTTGGAGTTCCTGAAGACTTGGCCCAGGAGCTAAGGGGTTTAGGTGGCCATAAGTGAGGTCAGTGAAGAGTAAAACACAAACGAGTGACATCCAGGGGCCTGGATCCTATTCGAGGTGTATCTATGCAGATGGGAAGGGGTTGCCACCCAGACTCAGGTACCACGTCTCCAGGGAAGGAGGGTATTCTGGGACAGATCAAAGTCTACTCCCATTTTACAGGAGATGCAGTTGAGGTCTGTGCATGCAGTGGCTTGCCTGGGGTACCAAGGATGGAGATGATGGCCGAGCTGGGAGTAGGACCCAGGTCTGCTTGGACAGTGACAAACCCTCTGGCCACTGCCCCCAAGGGGGTCCAGGTAGGAATATCAGGGTCAGGAAGGGTTTGTGTCACTTCTCAGACAAGATATCTCCCCTGGGGCTCAGAGGGGAGCTGGTGAGAACCTAAAGACCTGGCTCTGAGGCTGATGTCGGGAAAAGACCTAGGGTGAGCCCCTCCAGCGGCCACAAAGGCTACGTGCAGGGCCCTGCCCTCGCAGGGGCCCCTTACATAGCCCCACCTCATTCTGTCCCGATGCACAGATACTCCCACCACCTGGATGATGGCGGCTTGGCTATGCGGGTCAGGGCTGGGGCATAGATGGCCAGATTAATATTCTACCTCCTTGGTTGATAAGGCCCGGGAACCTTGGTCCCAGTGAGCAAGGCTGGAGAAGCAAGGACCATGGCCCTGGTAGGGAGGTCTCACTTTGTCAGGTTCCAGAGCTTGGGGCATTGCTGCTGGGTGCTGAGGACAGGGCTCAGGAGACCTGGGTCCCGGGCCAGCTCACCCTGGGGCTGGGCATCGCTTTTCTCCCCGGCCAATGGGAGAAGGACTCTGTGCTGTCTTCCTGGTGAGTATGGTGAGGATCACACCAAGGACTCTGCAGGGAAGGTCTTGAATGGATCAGGCTGCTATCTTGAGGAAAGAGGGTTATTATTCACAGTAGTCATAAATGCCCTGTGAAATTGGAGTGGAGTTGCTTTGAGCTCTGGCCAGAATGCCCCAATCAACCTTTGACTCTGATAAAGATAAGCAGGCCCAAGGTGATAACACATCAACCAGAAACTGTCAACAGGAGCTAATTAAGGCACTGGGTGCTGGGCGAGCCACGCCCCCTACACCTGATGGGGGAGAAATCTCAGGTGGGGGAGGATGTGGGCTCATTGCCTGGACCTTAGCCTACTGCTTTTTTGGTTTTTTTTCATCTTCTGGCCACTTTTCCACCTCCAACCACTACCTCCCACCCCTCTGCCTGCATTATATAACATAACATGAAACAAGATGGAATAAAACAGAATCCAATGTGATGGGTGCCATATAACGCAGTGGAAAGAATCCTGACTTGGGGCCAGGTGTGGTAGCTCATGCCTGTAATCCCAGCACTTTGGGAGGTCAAGGCGGGCGGATCTCCCGAGGTCAGGAGTTTGAGACCAGCCTGACCAACATGGAGAAACCGTGTCTCTACTAAAAATACAAAAATTAGCCAGGTGTGGTGGTGGGAACCTGTAGTCCCAACTACTCGGGAGGCTGAGGCAGGAGAATCGCTTGAACCCGAAAGGCGGAGGTTGCAGTGAGCCAACATTGCACCACTGCACTCCAGCCTGGGCGACAGAGCGAGACTCCATCTCAAAAAAAAAAAAAAAAAAAAAGAGTTGGGAGCCAAGGGACCTGAGTCTAGCCTGGTTCTGCATGCCCTTGAGCTGGTCATTTGTGTCCCTCTCTGTAAAATGGAGGCCAGAGTGGGGCAGGTGTGCAGTCATCCCTTGCTGGGATCCCATCTAGGTTTATTTTATTTATTTATTTTTTGAGACGGAATCTCGCTCTGCCGCCCAGGCTGGAGTGCAGTGGCCGGTCTCAGCTCACTGCAAGCTCCGCCTCCCGGGTTTACGCCATTCTCCTGCCTCAGCCTCCCGGGTAGCTGGGACAACAGGCGCTGCCACCTCGCCGGGCTAGTTTTTTGTATTTTTTTTAGTAGAGACGGGGTTTCACCGTGTTAGCCAGGATGGTCTCGATCTCCTGACCTCATGATCCGCCCGCCTTGGCCTCCCAAAGTGCTGGGATTACAGGCTTGAGCCACTGCGCCCGGCCCATCTAGGTTTAAAGTCCATGCTCTTCTGCGACACAACACTGCAATCTGCGAAGTGCACAAAACATTGCCCTGGTGCCACCCAGCAACACAGGGGTGTGTGTGACACTCGACAGAATCACAGATCCACCCCGCAGGGAGAGGGAGGTCATGTGGAGGCCCTGAGGCACAGCTAGCTCCCGGGGGTCCTGGAATCCCTCTCCCTTTCTGCACCTCTCTAGGGGTACTCGGGGTCTATTTTTCACTCGGTGACCAGTAAATATATGCGGTGTTGGGGCTGGGGGGCTCAGTGGCCCATTTCCCCTCCCTCATCAATATACACCTCCCCCGTCCTGCCCACCACACACACACACACACACACACACACACACACACACACACACGTTGAAATGGCCGCCCATAGGTAACTCCTAGTGCCGAGCCAGGGCTCCTGGCGATGTGGTCCAGGCTGGGCCTCCTTCTAGCTGGGGGAGTTGCTGGAGGCATCAGTCCCGCTCCTGTCCTAGTTTTAGCCCAGATTCTGCTTCCCATCAGCAAAGTCCAAGTCACTTTTCCTGGGAACTGGCAGGAAGGGTATAGACGGGGTTGGGCAGAGAGAGAAGTAGACATGAAAAGACAAGGAGGGGCTGGGAGCGGTGGCTCAACCATGTAATCCCAGCACTTTGGGAGGCCGAGGCAGGTGGATCACGAGGTCAGGAGATCGAGACCATCCTGCCTAATATGGTGAAACCCCTTCTCTACTAAAAATACAAAAATTTAGCTGGGCGTGGTGGCACATGCCTGTAGTCCCAGCTACTCGGGAGGCTGAGGCAGGAGAATCTCTTGAACCTGGGAGGTGGAGGTTGCAGTGAGCCGAGATTGCACCACTGCACTCCAGCCTGGGCGACAGAGTGAGACTCCATCTCAAAAAAAAAAAAAAAAAAAAAAAAGACAAGACAGGGAGGAAAGTGGCCAGGAGATGGGTGAGTAGGGAGGAGAAAAGGGAGGAGGGCCTGACCATCCTTCCTGCCGCCCACTTCTCTGGGCAACAGGGTCACCTGCACCTAAGCTTACCTAGTTTAGGGTTGGGCAGGCAAGGCCAGGCAGTGACTCAGCCCCAGGGCCCACTTTCACAGGCCCTGAGACCGAGGGAGGAGGGCACAAATCAGGACCTGGGGGCTGAGGTCTCAGCCTCAAACAGAAGTCACTACAAGGGGCAGTGGCTCTAAGCTGGGAGCAGTTTCTCCTGCCTGGGACAGGGGCAGGCATAGTAAGGTGGTGGAGAGGAGGAGGGAAGAGTCTGAGGAAGGTGGTGCCCAAAGTGAATCTTGAAGGGTGGGTAGAAATGCATCTTCCTTGACCTCTGTCAGCTCAGCGTCCTCCTCTGAACAATGGTATCATTTCTGTTTTTTCTTTCTTTTTTTTTTTTGAAACAGGATCCCTCAGTTGCCCAGGCTGGAGTGCAGGGGCATGATCTCAGCTCACAGCAACCTCCACCTCCAGGGCTCCAGCGATCCTCCCACCTCAGCCTCCCAAGTAGCTGGGACTACAGGTGCACACCACCACACCCAGCTAATTTTTGCATTGTTTGTAGAGATGGGGTTCGCCATGTCGCCCAGGCTGGCCTTGAACTCCTGAACTCAAGCAGTCCTCCTGCCTCGGCCTCCCAAAGTGCTGGGATTACAGGTGAGAGCCATCATGCCCGGCCAACAGTGGGTATAATTAATGGGACTTTTTTCATTGGCCTTGTCATGAGGATAGGACACAGCCTCGCTGGTGCTAAGTGCTAGGTGCTGACATGTGGGCCACTGATGCAATGGGCAGGCGGGTTAGTGGGGAGGGCATTACGGGCACAGTGAACAGCACAGACATGAAGGCGAAAAATGAAAGAAAACGGAATGCCACAGCCCTGAGCCATCCAGGGTGCTGGGAGCAGTGCAGAGCCACTGCCAACCTCTGTGCATTGCAGGCAAGAGCAGGCGTGGTGAAGCTGCGGGGTGGACGCCAGAGCGATCAGAAGTCTAGCCAAAGGGGCGTGGACCCAAGAGGGCCAACCCTGGTAGGGGGAAGTCCCCAAGACTGGGCCACAAGGGCCTGATCTCAACTCCTAGGTGTTGAGAGAGCCTGAGGCTGTGTGGGGCTTTGATGCTCCTCCTGTGGGGTGAGGGTGGGTGAGAAATTTTGAGGAGTTGCAGGAGAGGAATCTAGAGGGATATGTGTAAGAGAGAGAGAGAGAGAAAGAAAGGGAGAGAACTAGAAGGTCGGAGGCCAGTACCAAGGGGCAGCCAGAATTCATGCCGGTTCTGGGGAGGGAGCAAGCAGCGCAGGTCTGTTTCCCAGGCTGGGCTGCTTTGCCCTCCAGTACTAGGAGGTGCAGGGGCCTCTGTGGGAGAGCAGGAGGCTGCCCAGCACATGCCCTGTTTTTGCTCAGTCTAATTCTCCTCCCTGGCCTGCCTCAACCCTGCACCCGGACTGTTTCATCAGGTCATAGAGTGGCTGGGTGTGAGTGTGTGGGTGTTTGTGTGTGTGTGCACACGCATGCGTGTGCATGTGGCATTTCTAGATCAGAGAATGCTCAGAGGACCTGCTAAAGGTCAGGTCAGTAAGGAGTGAGGGCATGGCCAGCCCCTCAGGCCCTGGCATCTAGATAGCTCCTTCCCACCCAAGGGGCGGTGGCAGCTGATAGGCCTCTGAGTCAGGATGGGTGAGGAGGAGGAGCTGGAAGGGCCAGCCAAGGAGGAGCAGGTCATCACCTGCTGAGTGGCGGGTCATGCATTAAGCCCAGTGGTGGGGAGCAGTGCTGCAGGGGGCACGGGGTTGGAGGGGAGGGCGATTTCTGCCATTGAAACAATAGGCACCCTAGGTCTGTGTTACTGGGGCTGGGGGCCAGGAGGCAGGACAGGACATGCTCTTGCCTCCCCACCTCCACTCTGCTCAGCAGCTGGTGGAGGCCTGGGAGGTGAATCCCAGGTTGATGGCTAGTGTGGGCCCAGGACAGTCTTTGGGGATTTGATGCAATCCCGAGTCCCTGATGGCTCATGGAGAGGCTGTGCCTGCACCTCTTGTCAGTGAGCCATCTGGGGCTCGCCCCGCACCCAGCACATGGCTAGGAGCGTAGTGAACTCCGTCTCTAGGAATGGGCAGGACCCAGGAAGGCTGGTGAAAAGATGCACTTGAGGCCCGAGCTCTCTGTGTCCAGAAGCAGCCCTCTCAGGTTGTGGGGGGACACTCTGGGTCTTGCACCTGCCAAGGCCCCTGCCACAGAGAATGGGAACAGCACGGATCCCCCAGGGCCACTCCAAGTTTTCTGGTCTCAAGATGCAGTCCCCATGGGGCTGTGGGTGGACTCCCTCTCTGCCTAGCCCAGTTCCAGCTATAGAAGCTGTGTGGAAACATCTGCCCTGAACAAAGTGCCTTGCAGCTTTCCAGGAATGCTGGCCTGGGGCGGAGCAGGGGTGGCAGGGAAGGACAGGCATGGGGTGGGATGTTCTAGAATCCACTGGGACCCAAACCCGAGAGCACCGAGTTCCCACGAGCCAATGCCTGGCTGTGGAGGAACCGGGAGGTCACAGGGGTGCACCTGGCAACATCAGGATGAGGCAGGTAGCGTATGTGTGCAAGTGAGACACAGGACTGGAAGGGACCTGGAATGTCACATGTCCATGCCCGTAATGCCAAAGGTTGCTTGGTGCAAGTAATATTATTTTTTTTTTTTCTTTTTTTTTTTTTTTTTTTGAGACGGAGTCTTGCTCTGTCGTCCAGGCTGGAGTGCAGTGGCGGGATCTCAGCTCACTGCAAGCTCCGCCTCCCGGGTTCCCGCCATTCTCCTGCCTCAGCCTCCCGAGTAGCTGGGACTACAGGCGCCCGCCACCTCGCCCGGCTAGTTTTTTTTTTTTGTATTTTTTAGTAGAGACGGGGTTTCACCGTGTTAGCCAGGATGGTCTCGATCTCCTGACCTTGTGATCCGCCCGTCTCGGCCTCCCAAAGTGCTGGGATTACAGACTTGAGCCACTGTGCCCGGCCTACTTTTTCTTTTTCTTTTTTGAGACAGGGTCTCACTCTGTCCCCCAGGCTGGAGTGCAGTGGCGCGAATGCAGCTCACTGCAGCCTCAACCTCCTGGGCTCAAGTGATTCTCCCACCTCAGCTGGGATCACAGTCGTGAATTTTCTGTAGAGACGGGAATCTCGCCATGTTGCCCAGGCTGGTCTCAAACTCTTGGCCTCAAATGATGCTCCCACCTTGGCCTCCCAAAGTGCTGGGACTATAAACAAGAACCATCATGCCCAGCCTCACTTTTTTGTTGTTATTTGTAAAAAAAAAATGTTAAAGAAGAGACATGGTAGAGTGTAGTGGTTGAAAGTGCAGACTCCAGGCTGGGTGGTGGCTCACACCTGTAATCCCAGCACTTTGGGAGGCTGAGGCAGGCAGATCACCTGAGGTCAGGAGTTCAAGACTAGCCTGGCCAACATGGTGAAACTCTGTCTCTAGAAAAATACAAACATTAGCCAGGCATGATGGCGGGTGCCTGTAATCCCAGCTACTCGGGAGGCTGAGGCCCAAGAATCACTTGAACCTGGGAGGTGGAGTTTGCAGTTAGGCAAGATCGTACCATTGCACCCCAGCTTGGGTGACAGAGTGAGACTCCATCTCAGGAAAAAAAAAAAAGGAACGTAAGTGCAGACTCCAGAGCCCAATAATCTGGGTGTGGACCATAACTGCCCACTTCTAACTGCTTTGATGGTGGGAAGTCAGTTTATCTATCTCTGTGCCTCAGTTTCCACAACTGTGAAATGGGCATCAGTACTGTATCTACCTCACAGGGTCATTAGAAGAATGAAATGAGCAAATATGAATGAAGTGTTTAGAAACAGGCCTTACTCCATGTCAACTCTATGCAGGTATGATTGGTCCTTGCTGAAGGAATGAAATTCCATGTCAGTCAATCGATTATTGCCAGGCCCAGGCCCAGGCTGGTCAGAGCTCTGGCCAACTGGGCCCACACAGGGTGTGGCAGGGCAGCCAGTGTCAGCACATCCAAAGTCCCCCAGCCTGCTGAGTTGGCAGAGGGCCTCCCCTGACACTCCCCAGTCCCAAAGAACACCCTACAAAAGAGACTAGGGCTTCCTTAGGTGTCAGTGGGTAGAGGGAACAGGAGATTGGGAGCCCCAACTGTGGTTGAGACCCCCCCATAGCTCTCGCTTTGTGGCCAGGCCTGGCACGGGGCAATGGCGCATGTTTTCCATGGCATGTGGAGGGTACGAGGGTGTAGGACTTACTCCAGGGGGGCTGTAGTCACATGTGTGTGCTTATGGGGGCTCAAAATCTTCCAGCCCACGGGCGCTTTCCTGCTCTGACTAGAACCCATAGCAGCAAGTCCAGGCCAGTCTGTCTGGCACTAATTCTGAGCTAACTTATACTTCTAATGATTTCATCCAGAAAGTTAGTCAGTCAGGCAGTCAATAAACATTTTTGGAGCCCCTATTGCGTGTCACACCATTAAAGTGGAGGTACACAGAGGTCTCTTTCTTGAAGGATGGGATCATTGCAATGAGAAAGGGGTTCCTGGCTACAGGCATTGTGTGCACCAAGGCACAGTGGAAAGGGAAAGCCTGCCCAAGGTGGGAAATGTGGCCGAAGGGAGGGCAGATGGGAGGAGGGCAGGGCAGGAGGCAGGGCTGGGGCTGAGATGAGAAAGCGCCCTGGGAGGCAGGCTCAGGGGTCCAGCATCTTCTGGAAGGAGCCCTTGAAGGTGCAACTTCAAATATCCAGAGATTGAAGGTGGCTTTCCTGCCATCCCACGAGGCCTGGTCCAGGAGCTGTTCAGTGAACCTTGGCTAGTTAATGGCAGCATGAGTACTGGGTGGGTCTGAGGGTCCAGGTTACCCTATACAGTGCAGACCACATGATTGGGTCATTGTGGAGTTGTGCAACATTGCACCTCTGTGGCATCTGGGGCCTGGTAACTGGGCATTAGTGACCGTGCCCATTTGTGTGTGTCAGCGAGTGTCTGTGGGCTGTGGTTCAGCCACTGTGTGTGCGTGTGTGTGCATGGTGCAGTGTCTGCCGTGATTGGGGCACTCCCCCGGTGCTGGAGGGCTGACGAGTGTTAGTCCATAGATACAGCCTGCTCCAATCCCATCCTAGGCACAGCTGCTCTGGTGAGAAGAGCTGGAGGTGATTCCACATCTGGGCTTGCAGTAGTAACAGCCGCAGGATTATACCTGGTTGGAAGGTGCATCTCTGGGCACCAGGTGAAGCTGGCGTTGGCTTCCCTGGAGCCTGGCCTGGGGATGTGCAGGGGTGGGAGGTCTGGAGTGGGAGTAGTTGGTTCTTAAGGCTCCTGAGGGTGACTGTGAGGATAGAGGTCCAATAGCCCTCTTTCCCTGCCTCTCCAGCCCCCATCCACCCCCACTCCAAATGTCCATTCCTTCATCCACCCATTTCTGCCTTTCCATTTGTCTGTCCGTCCTCCTCTGCCTTTCAGCCTGTCTGTTAGTCTATCCATTTGTCCATCTGTCCTCCTCCGCCTTTCGGTCTGTCTGGTAGTCTATTTGTTTGTCCATCAGTGCTCCTCCGCCTTTCAGTCTGTTAGTCTATTCATTTGTCCATCTGTCCTCATCCATCTTTCAGTCCACCTGTTAGTCTGTCCATTTGTCTGTCCGTCTATCCATTTGTCTGTCTGTCCTCCTCAGCCTTTCGATCCATCTGTGAGTCTATCCATTTGTCCATCCATCTATCCATTTGTCTGTCTGCCCTCCTCTGCCTTTCTGTCCATCTGTTAGTCTATCTGTTTGTCCATCCATCCTCCTCCATCTTTCAGTCCATCTGTTAGTCTATCCATTTAGTCTCCCATTGGCCACCTGTCTGTCTCTGGTCCTCTCCGTCACCTGCCTGTTCCCCCAGGCACCTCATTCTCGAGTCGTCCGATGCAGGCTATGATCAGGGCCTTCACTCTGGCCCCTCAATAGCCCTGTGGCTGCAGCTTGGGCCTGCCCAATCCCTAGTGAGTGAGCCTGCCCAGCGAGCCTCCCCCTCACTCCAGAGGGTGTCATGAACTCCTAAAACAGATTCGATGCGGCCTTGCCAGTCCTGGAATAATCACACCAACAGCTTCAGTTTCCCCTTCCAGCCCTGTTCCCAGATGGTCCTCTTGTCTCTCACCTGGACAAGGTTCCTCTCCTCCAGGGAGGACTCCCTGACCACCCATCCATGGGCTCTGCGGCCACCACATGCTCTATTCATATGTCTCAATCTGTCACAGCCGGGTTCAGCCTGTGGGAAACCCAGGCTTTCTCCCAAAAGAGATTACCCATGACATGGACCCAGCTAGACCTTTTCCCACTCAGAATTCCAGCATGTTGCTGTGGCCCCCACGGGAGGTCCTTCCTGTAGAAAACCAGGATCCCCACTCACCTTCCAAACGTGGGTTCAAAGCTGCTGCTTCCCAAAGCTCTGCTTCCCTGGGCCACCTCCCACCCTCCCTTGCCTGGACAATGGGTGCAAGGGGCTGACCTGGTCAGAGAGGGACAGACCACCAGGTGCCACTCCCTCCAGGGCCTCAGAGAACTCAGAGCACCAGGGTGGGGAGGGGTGAGGGTGGTGCAATGAATCATGGCACGTGCGTCTCTGTGTGTGTGTGCAAGTGTGTGTGGTATTCATTTACAGAACAAACATTTCCTGAGCACTGGCATGTGCCAGACACCGTTACAGGCACTGGAGAGATGGCAGTGAAAAAACCAATGGTCCCTGGCCCCAGGAGGCAGATGTCCCAGCCAGGGAGACCTAGGAGGCTGCAGGGCCTGTGAGTGTCAGGGAGTGTGAGTGTGAGGGGGTGAGACCCTGTGGAGAAGGGGCCCGTACATGAGTAGGGCCGGGTCTAAGTCAGGACATGGGTGTACAGACTCAAGTGTCTGTCTTTGGTGGATAAGAGTGTCCCCTGGGGTCTGTGCCAAGGAGTTTATGGGTCTGTGCAGGCCCAGAATCGAAATGTGCCTATCAGTCAGTTTGGGAGGCTGTGTGGCAATCACACCTGGCTGACTCCCAGGCTGCGGGGCTCTATTTTAAGAAGTGACAACCTGCAAATCCCCGCCCCCCACCATCCTTACCCCACACCTGCTCAGGTGCCTAGCCTCTGGGGAGGGCCCGGCCGGCCTATCTGCAGAGAGAGCCCACACTTCAAATGGAGCAGCCTCTGGCCCCCAGGTAACGAGGGTGGGGTGTGCCTGGGGCCCTGCTGATCGATGGGGAATCCCAGCTCCCTTGCCTCACACCTGCAGCCCTACCTCCTGCCTCCCAGCATAGCCCCTGTGTGTGAGGCACAGCTCTGGAACCCTCCAGGGCTCCGCTGGCCCATGGTGCCCCGCCTGATCACCCTGGGAAGTGGGCCAGGCAGGGCTGGAGGTGAGAGGGGAGGAGGGAAGTAGATCAAGGATGACCTCTCATCTTATCAAACATCTGAGCCCCTCCATCACCCCCTCCTTCCATGGGGTCTTCTTCCCTGGCTGCAAGTGGATAGTCCGGGTAGGTAGAAGCTGGGGCTGCCTGGGTGTCACCCTCCCCTGCCTCTGACACTCCCTCACTCTCTCTACTGTGTGTCCCATTGACCTTATCTTCTCTCGCCCTCTTCACTACTCCGAGTTAATAACAGTCGTGCATTGATCTGTTAGCAGGCATGATGCTAAGTGATTTGCGTGTATGCTCTCCTTTAATCCTCACAACGACCCTGTGAGGTCAGCAATTGTTATTCCACTAGAAGGGAGAAAGCCACAGCTCAGAGGCATCCACATCACCCAGTGAGGAGGGCAGAGAGTACGGCTTCCTGCCCAGGTTCTGGAGAGCACTTAGCTGTACTGCGACCTTGGGATCATGCTCTGCTGCTCTCCTCCCAGCCATGGTCCCTTGGTGGGAGCTGAGCTGTGTCCTTGAAGGTTGTGGACTGTGAACATTGTTCACAGGAACCAGAGACATCACTCTTTAGGATTCTACCAGCAACACCTGAATGGGCTCGACATTCGTGGAGGTGATGTTTCCCTGGATTACTGACTTTTGTTTTATAATAATTAAAATCTTTATTTGGTCTTATTTAATATAGTTTAGAAGCTATCTAATCTGTTTTGTTTGGAGAGGCGAACTTCTTTTGAAAATGTAAGTTTTGGCTGGGCGAGGTGCCACACACCTGTAATTCCAGCACTTTGGGAGGCTGGGGAGGGTGCATTACCTGAGGTCAGGAGTTTGAGATCAGCCTGACCAACATGGTGAAACCCCGTCTCTACTAAATCTACAAAAATCAGCAGGGCGTGGTGGCGGGCGCCTGTAATCCCAGCTACTAGGGAGGCTGTGGCAGGAGAATTGCTTGAACCCAGGAGGTTGCAGTGAGGCAAGATCTTGCAACTGCACCCAGCCTGGATGACAGAGTGAGACTCTGTATCAAAAAAAAAAAAAAAAAGAAAAGAAAATGTAAGTTTTGCTTTTAATTAAAAATAAAATCTTGGTTCAGAAAACTTAGGACACACGAAACTATTTAGACTGTTACTTTAGCATTTTCCCATTACTGCATCAGTAATATTCGCCACACTTTGCTAGATGTTCATTGATTGGAGTGTTGGAATCAAATTCTGCTCTAAATGTGTGTGAATACATTCGAGAGGTTTTGTGCTTTTCACTGTGAAATGCAATTGTGTCTTTTTTTTTTTTTTTTTT
The DNA here is from genome assembly GCF_002776525.5 of Piliocolobus tephrosceles. Lineage (NCBI taxonomy): Eukaryota > Metazoa > Chordata > Mammalia > Primates > Cercopithecidae > Piliocolobus > Piliocolobus tephrosceles. The sequence goes on along the minus strand of NC_045448.1, from coordinate 43,330,767 downwards.
TTTTAAGACAGTCTTGCTGTGTCGCCCAGATTGGAGAGCAGTGGTACAATCTCAGCTCACTGCAACCTCCGCTTCCTGGGTTCCAATGATTCTTCTGCCTCAGCCTCCGGAGTAGCTAGGACTATAGGCCCATGCCACCACACCCAGCTAATTTTTGTATTTTTAGTAGAGACAAGGTTTCGCCAAGTTGGCCAGGCTGGTCTCAAACTCCTGACCTCAAGTGATCCACCTGCCTCAGCCTCCCAAAGTGCTGGGATTACAGGTGTGAGCCACTGAGCCCAGCCACAACTGTGTCTTGAATAAGAAGGTACCTAAAAGCCAAATTAAAGTAATAATAGTGAAATGTGTTTTATTGGTTCCTCTTCCTTCTATGCACTCCCTGGACTGAGGTAGGGGTGCACAGAGAGAGGAGGGAGCAATAAATACATATGGGGTCCAGGCTGTAGCCATGGAAGATGGTGGCAACCAGGGGATGCCAGCCACCTCCCATCCTCTGGTCCCTCCCCTGCTATAGATCCTACAGTGGCTTCCTACAGACGCTTCCCAGGGCAGCTCCAAGTCCTCTGTCCAGCAGGCAGCCTTGTCTGCACTGCGTCCCTCTCCTCCTCCCCATAAACACCCTGTCACCCAGGCAGACACTACTCCTGCTCTGCCCGTGGCCCATGGCCTCTGCTCTCGCTGCCCTCCTGCCCCAAGTTGAGGCACCTTACCCACTTCATTTCATTCAATCTGCAGAATGTCCCCACAGGCTAGGGTTTCGTATGCATTTTTGTTTGTTTGTTTTTTAGAAATAAAGAAACTGAGCTCAGAAGAGGGCAGCAACTTGCCCCAGGTCACACAGCTAGTAAAGAGCACAAGTGGGATTCCAAAGCAGGCTCACCTGACTCCAGTGTGCCATGCAGTTCAGCTGCATTTCATAGATCTTTTCTGAATGTAACCCAGTACCAAGCCCTGTGCTAAGGACTGGGGATACAGACTATTAGGGGAGAGGGATAACGCATATGCACATGCATGCATGCGCACGCGTCCCCCCCACATATACACATACACACACAGACACACACACGGACACACACAGACACACACATACACAGAGGCACACACAGACACAGACATACTCAGACACACAGACACAGACACACAGATACACACATATAGACATACACACACACCGACACGCATACACAGACACACACAGACACACGGAAACACACACATACACACACACGCGCGTGGTTCTGATACCATTTCCCGCTGGCAGGTGGTGGGATAACCTTTGGTTCTCTCTACCTTTTCCCTTCTGAGTTTCAGATGGGAGGGAAAGCAGACAGGGAGGAGGTGGTAGGTGCTGAATTAGTCACCTCCCAGTCTTAAAACCTTCACACTTGTGACTTAGACACCCAGATGGTCCCTTTCAAGAAATGAGCTCTATTTCCCTTTAAAAGAGGGACAGGGTATGAAAGAGAAAAACGTTTTGTTCTACAGTTTCAAGTTGTCATTTGGGGGCAATTTGTTCCTTTTCCTCCCTATCTCTATCTCCCTCCTCCCTCACCTTCAACCCAGACTGGTCCTAAGACCACAGAGAGCATCATATGCACCCATCCTTCCTTGCACCAGCTTTCCCCAAATCCCAGTGTCCAGTGCTGAGCCACTAGGCTGGGGCTGGGAGGTGACGTGCAAGAGGGTTTCTTCTCTGTGACACTTGGGGGTTGGGAGGGAAGTCAGGGGTCCTTGGCTAGCACAAGACTTAGATCTGATCTCCTTCACTGTCTCCTACTTTTGTTGAAAGGTTGGCTTGTTTGTGGACAGAAAGCTCTCTGGACCAGCATGGTGGCTCACACCTGTAATCCCAGCACTTTGGGAGGCCAAGGCAGGTGGATCACCTGAGGTCAGGAGTTTGAGACCAGCCTGACCAACATGGAAAAACCCCGTCTCTACTAACAATACAAAAAATTAGCTGGGCGTGGTGGCTCACACCTGTAATTCCAGCTACTTGGGAGGCTGAGGCAAGAGAATCACTCGAACCCGGGAGGCAGAGGTTGCAGTGAGCTGAGATTGTGCCATTGCACTCCAGCCTGGGCAACAAGAGCAAAACTCCATCTCAAAAAAAAAAAAGGTTATAGTTGCTTAAAAAGCATCTTGCATACTTGAGACTTCTTTGAAATGAGAACATCTAAACCAACCAACAGCTTTAAAATGTAATGAAATGTTCATGATTTCTAGGCTTTCCAATTAATGAAAGTATCACATGATTGTGGTTTATAGACATTAAATGACATAATTTTCATTTTCATTTTCAGGTTTTTAAAAAGCATTTTTGGCCAGGTGCGGTGGTCACATCTGTAATCTCAGCACTTTAGGAGGCTGAGGTGGGTGGATCTCTTGAGGTCAGGAGTTCGAGACCAGCCTGGCCAACATGAAAACCCATCTCTACTAAAAATACAAAAATCAGCCAGGCATAGTGGTGTGCACCTGTAATCCCAGCTACTGAGGAGGCTAAGGCAGGAGAATCACTTGAACCTGGGAGGTGGAGTTTGCAGTGAGCAGAGATAATGCCACTGCACTCCAGCCTGGGCAACAGAGTGAGACTCTGTCTCAAAAAAAAAAAAAAAAAAAAAAAAATCGAAGCCAATACGTCCTCTCCCACCCTTCAAATCTCAAACCTTTTTGCAGGACCGTAAACTTCATAGGCCCCAGACACTGCCTATGCGACTTAAAGAACGAACAGCCTGGCCCAGAGTGGCTCCTTGAATATTGTTGAAGAGAAGTAAGAGAGGGAGAGAGAAATACAAATGATTTGGAAACATGAAAAAAAAAAAAAAAAAAAAAACTGACATCTCTCATCATAAATAATGCAAATTAAAATGAGATACTGTTTTTTTCATATCTCAGATTGGTAGAGATCAAATAGTGATTTTTTGTACCATTGAGTGCAACTTTTTGGAGGACTATTGGATGATATCTATCAAAATGCAAATTGCTCATTCCTTTGCACCATCAATTACACTTAAAGGAAGCTGGGCTCCAGATACACTCACAGATGTACAAAGATGCACCTAGAAAGATTTTCATTGCTGTGAAAAACTGGAAACAGACTAGATATTAACTGACAGACGACTGACACAGATGGCAAGACATCACGCTCTGGAAGAGTCCACAACCATGAAAGAAGGTATGCACGTGCTGATATGGAACAAATACCTCAATACATAATTAAGTGGAAACAATTCAAGGTGCAGAACTATGTGTAACGTATGCTTTCTTTTGTGAAAAAAGGAAAACAGTACACACCACACACATATGTTTATGTTTCTTTATAGTTATATACTAGGAACTGCCTAGAAATATTTGGAAAGAGACTCAGACATTGAGAAGAATAGTTGTTTCTGAGAGGGAAACTGTTTGCTTGCTTTGTTTAATTTAATCTTTTAATTTTAAAATTTTTTTGAGATGGAGTCTTGCTCTGTCACCTAGTCTGGAGTACAGTGGCGTGATCTTGGCTCACTGTAACCTCTGCCTCCTGGGTTCAAGTGATTCTCCTGCCTCAGCCTCCTGAGTAGTTGGGATTATAGATGTGTGCCACCATGCCCAGCTAGTTTTTGTATTTTTAGTAGAGATGGGATTTCACCACATTGGCCAGGCTGATATCAAACTCCTGACCTCAGGTAATCTGCCAGCCTCCACCTCCCAAAGTGCTAGGATTACAGGCATGAGCCACTGCGCCTAGCCTAATTTTATTTTTAATTATAAGTGCATATCTCTTTTTTATTTAAAAAATCTAGTTAGCAAACAAATAGACAAATGCCTGTGGAACACAAGAAGTAAAACAAACAATGAATGAATGAATGACTAAATTAATGAATGAATGAATTTTAGGTGCTTGGTTGGGGAAGGAACTCCACTGCAGGCCATGTGTGGTGGCTCATGCCTGCAATCCCAGTAATTTGGGAAGCTGAGGCAGGAGGATCGCTCAAGACCAGAAGTTCGAGACCAGCTTGGGCAACATAGCAAGACCCCCATCTCTACAAAAAATAAAAAAATTAGTCAGGTATGGTGTCACATACCTGTAGTCCCAGCTACTCAGGAGGCTGACAGGAGAATTGCTTAAGCCTAGAAGTTTGAGGCTGCAGTGAACCATGATCACGCCATTGTACTCCAGCATGGGTGACAGACCTTGACCCTGTCCTTAAAAAAAAATAATAAGGCCGGGTGCAGTGGCTCACGCCTGTAATCCCAGCACTTTGGGAGGCCAAGGCAGGCAGATCACCTGAGATCAGGAGTTCAAGGCCAACCTGGCCAATAGGGCAAAACCCCATCTCTACTAAAAGTACAAAAATTAGCCAGGTGTGGTGGTGGGCACCTGTAATCCTAGCTACTCGGGAGGCTGAGGCAGGAGAATTGCTTGAACCCAGGAGGCGCTGTACTCCAGCCTGGGAGACAGAGCGAGACTTTGTCTCAAATAATAATAATAATGATAATATAAATAAAACAATAAGAAGAAGAAGAACTACACTGCATCCTGGAGCCCAAGAAGCTCCCACCACCTGGTGGAGGAGACACAGAAAGGGCAGAGAACCTGACGTTCTATGCAACTGTGGGAGGAGGGGCCCGGAGGAGTCAGGAGGGCTTTTCCTAGGAGACCTGAAGAATGGAGAAGGCTGAGCCGAGGGGAAGGAGGAATGGTAGGGGTTGGTTTGTGGGTTTTTGTTCTGGGAGGCCTTCGTTTCTCCCCTGCCCCTATCTGCAGCTCCTCCCTTCAGTGTATGTCAAGCCTGGGAAGTCCCAGCCCTTGGAGTGATGCCTGGCATACTATCTATGGCAGTAAATAGTGGTTGATCGAACTGATGGAATCAGTCACTGGTTAATTTAGGTGACAGTGAATTAATTACTCCCCTTTCCTACCTGAACATCCCCCCACAAACAACAACAGATGACTTTCTCAGAGCTGCCATGGATAGTTGTACAGGCTGTCCACTGCACAACTCCAGGAGGCACTATTTTCCTAAACTGTCATGGGAGCAATGCCTCCTGAAGCTGTGGGACATGGTGCACCTGCAAAACACTGTTTCTTCCTCTTCTAAACTCAAGCGAACTTAATCCACATGAAGAGTGAAAGGGCTCAGGGAACGGAGATCTCCCAACTCTGACATTGCAGGTTTTTCCCTCCCTTTTCCCTCCTGTTCGTACGGCCCTTTCCTTTGTTCCTTTCTAACTTGGACTTGAGGCAACTTAGCCAGATCTGGCCAATTACGCTATCCCTCAACTTTACAGCCTGGAGTTTGCTTACATTACAATCTCAGGAAAGTCCCATAACCTCTCAGGGCCTCAGTTTCCCTATATGGGAAATAGGTAAACATGTATGGAGCAATTCTTGATCATCCTCCTTGGCTTGAAGGGAATGTATCGGGGTAAAATGTCAAAGAAATACATCCCTATGGGACCTGGCATTCTCGAGGGGACAAGTCCCAACATCCCGTCCAGTCCTGCCTGGCCCTCCTTACCCTTGAGACCCACACTCTGCTTCATGGGCAGCATCCTAGCATGGAAAGAATTGTGCTGGGAGCAGCCTTGGCCAACTCCTCACTGACGACACTCACTGTGTGCCATTGAGCAAGCCGCAAGCCCTGCCTGGGCCTCAGTTTCCTTTTCTGTAGAATGGGAACTTAGGCCAGATCAGCAAGTGTCGAATGCTAGACTGGGCGGGCGTGGGGGCTCACACCTGTAATCCCAGCACTTTGGGAGGTCAGGAGTTCGAGACCAGCCTGGCCAACATAGTGAAACCCCCTCTCTACTAAAAATACAAAAATTAGCCAGGTGTGGTGGCAGGTGCCTTTGAAGCAGGAGAATCACTTGAACCCGGGTGGCAGAGGTTGCAGTGAGCCGAGACCATGCCATTGCACTCCAGCCTGGGCAACAGAGTGAGACTACATCTCAAAAAAAAAAACAACAAAAAACAGCTAGACTGAGTCTTTCATGGCCTTTTCTTTTTCGCTTTAATTTTTGTAATTTTTGTCTTTCTTCTTTGTGACTACAAACATCATACATCATACATGCTCATAAAAATTCAAACACTTCCAAAATAGGTAATGTACCAAGGGAAAACCAACCCTGAGACTCATCGTTAACTTGCTGCTAACTTTTTTATGGGTAACTTAATTCTAACATAATTTCACATTTACCAAAAAATTGCAACAATACTACAAAGACTCTACTATAACTTTTTTGCAGATATCTAATTGTTTTCTTTTTACCCCTTTTACTTTATTTTTCTTTATATATGTTTATGTGTGTGAATGTGTATGTGTGTATGTGTAATGTTTTCCCAAAATTTCCCAATTAAGAGTAAGTTGCAGACATCTTGCCCTTTTACCTCTAAATACTTCAGGGTGTATTTCCTAAGAACAAGGATGCTCTTTTACAGTGCAAGACTTACGTAACTCCTGCACGGTAGACACCGGAAAACTCAGCATTGATGCAACACTATTATCTAATCCACAACCTATATTCAAGTTCAGCTGTGTCATGATCTTTTCACAGGTTTCCAGCAAAAGTCTTGAAAAATCCTGGAAATTCAGAGCAATATAATGAGTTTTTCTTAAAGCTAACATGTATCTAGCTTAAAGGATGATGCTTTATTCTAAAACCTGCTGTTCTCTCCTTTTATTTTTATTGGTGTTTAAGATGTCTCTTGTCTCTTTTTTGATGAAATGATGGTGCCAGCAGAAAGTGATTTGTTAGCCTAGGCTCATGCCTGCAGTCCCAGCACTTTGGCAGGCTGAGGGAGGAGGATCATTTGAGGCCAGGAATTCGAGACTAGCCTGGGCAACAAAAAAATAAATAAATAAATTAGTCAGGCATGGTCTCGTGCACCTGTAGTCCCGGCTACTTGGGAGGCTGAGGTGGGAGGATTGCTTGAGCCTTAAGAGGTGGAGGTTGCAGTGAGCTGAGATTGCACCACTGCACTCCAGCCTGGGTAATGGAGTGAGATCCTGTCCCAAAAAAGAAAAAAAAAAAAAAAAAGATTTATTATTTCTCTGATATTCTTACTTGACAAAATAAAAACTGTGTGGAGATGCCCCCACGTGGCCCCTCCAGCTCCCGTGGTCTCTGATTCTGGGTGGGACCCCTCATCTCAGGAGGGTTTCCTGCACCCTGTTGAGAGCGCAGCCACTCCTAATGCTGGGGTGGGGGCTGGGAGAGGCAGACACAGGCCCTGCCCCAGGAGCAAATGGTTTCTCACCCAACAGAGGGTACCTTTATCTTTTTTTTTCTTTTTTTGGAGGGAGTCTCACTCTTTGGCCCAGGCTGGAGTGCAGTGGCACGATCTTGGCCCACTGCAACTTCCGTCTCCCGGGTTCAAGTCATTCTCCTGCCTCAGCCTCCCGAGTAGCTGGGACTACAGGTGTGCACCACCATGCCCAGCTATTTTTTGCATTTTTAGTAGAGACAGTGTTTCACCATGTTGGCCAGGCTGATCTCGAACTCCTGACCTCAGGTGATACTCTTGCCTCGGCCTCCCAAAGTGCTGGGATTACAGGCGTGAGCCACTGCGCCTGGCCCACCTTTATGTTTTCCAGACTCTCTGGCCTCTGTCTGGAACCTTCCTGGCCTTGTGAGTCTCCCCAGGAGGCAGACTCTAGGCACCAGGCCTCACTTTCCCAGCTTCCCTTGCAGCTGCTGCAGGCTTGTGACCTGGGTCAGCCAATCAGACACACACATTCGGCAACCCTGACTCTTAAGCAGAAGATACAAAGAAGCAGAGATGGAGTGCCTTTGCCACAAGTGGAGGCAGCAGCAGCAGCAGGAGGGAGGTGGCAGGCGCAGTGGGGCCACAGGGCCAGTCCTCAGGTTGGTTACTCAGTTGTCCTCACTGGTCTGGCTTCAAGGTATGATTTGGGCTGGGATTCTGGCTGCCGTCCAGCCCTCCCTGGTTGCTGTGAGCCTGACTCTCCAGCCAGCCCGAGAAGTCCATGAGTTAGTTCTCTGTTGCTTGCAACCAAGAACCCTGACCAGTAAGTACAAAGAAGTCAGTATTCATAGGGATGGCAAGGAAGCAGGGCCTGGAGTGTGGACACATCTGGACTTGATGAGCAGTGATTCTGAGGCATGGGCAGCCATGGAGGAATCTCGTTGCCTTGTCTGAAATGTGGAGGGGACACCCTGTCTAGGTGCTAGGTAGGGAAGCCCAGACAAGGAGTGCTGTGGGTAAGGGGTAGGAGGGATCTAAGAGGGGAGAGCCTAGAGCTGGGGACTGAGGATCGAACTGGGAGGAGAGAGATGGACTCAGGAAGAAGAGGAGGGTGGAATTGCAGGAGGAGATAGCCAGGTTGGGTCACATGGTTCCGCATGCTTAAAATATTTTTTCACCCTTTTCTTTTCTCTCTTTTTTTTTAAATTAAAAAAACTTTTTTTGAGAGGGAGTCTTGCTCTGTTACCAGGCTAGAGTGCAGTTGCACCATCTTGGCTCACTGCAACCTCCGCCTCCCAGGTTCAAATGATTCTCCTGCCTCAGTCTCCTGAATAGCTGGGATTACAAGCATGCACCACCACACCGAGCTAATTTTTTTGTATTTTTAGTAGAGATGGGATTTCATCATGTTGGCCAGGCTGGTCTTGAAATCCTGACCTCAGGTGATCCACCCACCTTGGCCTCCCAAAGTGCTGGGATTTCATGTGTAAGCCACCGCGCCTGGCCTTTTTCACCTTTTTCTATATGCCAGGCAATGTATTGGTTAATAAAACAGTCCAGGGAAGGGTATTATCCTCATTTTGCCTACAAAGAAATTGTGTTACAGAAGAATTAAACAACCTGAATAAGATCAGAAAACCAGAAAAGGACAGGGTCAGAATTCAGACCTGAGTCTGCCTAACCCTGACATTGATGCCCTTAACAACCTCAACAGGTGCTCACATTAGGAAGCAAAATCTCTGCCTCAGTCCCTGAGTTTTTATATAGTTGGCCTTCAATGTCTGTGGGTTCCTCATCTGTGGATTCAACCAACTGCTATCAAAAGCATTTGAGGGCCGGGCGCGGTGGCTCATGCCTGTAATTCCAGCACTGTGGGAAGCTGAGGCAGGCAGATTGCTTGAGGCCAGGAGTTCAAGACCAGCCTGATCAACATGGTGAAACCTCATCTCTACTAAAACTACAAAAATTATCTGGGTGTGATGGTGCATGCCTGTAATTCCAGCTACTTGGGAGGCTGAGGCAGGAGAATCGCTTGAACCCAGGAGGCAGAGGTTGCAGTGAGCTGACATTGTGCTACTGCACTCCAGCCTGGATGACAGAGTGAGACTGTCTAAACCAAAACAAACAAACAAAAAAAAAAAAGAAAAAATATGAGGAGGCCGAGGCAAGCAGATCACTTGAGCCCAGGAGTTCAAGATCAGCCTGGGCAACATGGTGAAACCCCATCTCTACTAAAAATACAAAAATAAATTAGCTGCGTGTGGTGGCACACACCTGTAGTAGGCTGAGATGGAAGGATTACTTGAGTCAGGGAGGCAGAGGCTGCAGTGGGCCAAGATCACGCCACTGCACTCCACCCTGAGAGACAGAAGGAGACCTTGTCTCAAAAAAAAAAAAAAAGTTTTTGAAAAAAAGTTGTGTCTGTACAGAATACATAGACTTTTTTCTTGTCATTATTCCCTGAATAATATAGTATGTACACTTATATACTGTAACACCTACGTACATACCATTTACATTAAATTAGGTATTTAAAGTAATCTAAAGATGATATAAAATGTAGAGGAAAGGCTGGGCGTGGTGGCTCACACCTGTAATCCCAGCACTTTGGGATGCCAAGGCGGGTGGATCACCTGAGGTCGGGAGTCCAAGACCAGCCTGGCCAACATGGTGAAATCCCATCACTACTGAAAATACACAAATTAGCTGGGCGTGGTAGCTGGGACCTGTAGTCCCAGCTACTTGTGAGGTTGAGGCAGGAGAATGGCGTGAAGCCGGGAGGCGGAGGTTTGCAGTGAGCCGAGATCCTGCCACTGCACTCCAGCCTGGGAGACAGAGTAAGACTCCATCTCAAAAAGAAATTTTATCACTGTGAGATAACACACTTTTCTTCTTGTCTAAGTCAATTGAATAGAAGTTCTGTTTCTTGTTGCTAAAACATCCTTACTAATTTGGTATGCTAATAGCTGCAGCAGGAACAACAGCCATCAGTTAAAGGGGGAAAACCTGATTCTTTGACCAAGCAGGGGCCTGAGAATTCTTTTCCCTGCTGGTTCAGTGGGGAAGAGGGAGAGCATAGGCAGAAGTGCAGGCGGCCCGAGGCCCTTGCACTCTGAATCTTGTGGCAGGCAGAGAGAGCTCCCATCAGAGGCGGCGCCGCTCCCGGCCAGCCAGATTTCCAACTCCCATTTCCTGTAGGGTCAGCAGAGGTGGAGGATGGGGTAGGCAGAGGAAAGCAGCTTTATTTTCTGAATCATGATGGAAAACAGATGTCCCAGTACCCCGCTGGTCCCAGACTCACCCTGGACAGAGGCTGGGCCTGTTCTCAGCCCTGACCCGTCCACCAACCTCCTGTCCCCCACATCAAGTCCAGATGTGGCTTCTTCCAAGTTCTAATAATAATTTTGATTTGTTGCAGCAAAGCAACCTTCACCCGCTAGCTCAATCCTAAACTTATCAACTCACCATGGAGTAGAGAAGGAGTAACACTATGAAAGCTCTGTAAGGAAACCTGCTGGGGTAGAGAGGAGTGTGAACTTGAGATTCAGACCAATGTAGGTTCAACCACAACCTGGTCTTTTACTAGCTTTGTGATCTCAACCATTACATCAGTCATCAACTTCTGTGTAACAAGCCACCACAAAACCTAGTGGCCCAAAATAACAACTGTTTATTTCTCACGGTTCTGAAATTTGGGCAGGGCTTGGCAGGACAGCTCACTTTTTCTCTACATAGTGGGAATTGTGTGTGTGTGTGTATTTGTGTGTGTGTGTGTGTGTTTTGAGACATGGTCTCACTTTGTCACACAGGCTGGCGTACAGTAGTGTGATCGTAACTCATGGCAGCCTCAAACTCTTGGGCTCAAGGGATCCTCCTGCCTCAGTCTGCCATGTAGTTAGGACTATGGGTGCACATAAACATGCCTGGCTAATTTTTAAATTTTCTGTAGACTCAGGGTCTTGCTGTGCTGCCCAAGCTGGTCTCGAACTCCTGGACTCAAACGATCCTCCCTCTTCAGCCTCTCAAAGTGCTGGGATTCCAGGCACAAGCCATAGTGCCCTGCCCATGGTGTTGTGTTTTGTAAGTTAAGACAATGGTGCATGTGCACGAGCAGAGGAAGGCCATGCAAAATGCATGTCCACCCTGTTCCTTGCCTCCCATCTCTGTATAGATCGTTCCTTTTCCTTTCATCTGTCCTTACTCATCAATATACCAAAGGAAGAGAGTGTTAGTAGAATATATGCACAGCAAGAAGAGAAATTAAAAGATGTTAGTTTTGACCAGGCATGGTGGCTCATGCCTGTAATCCCAGCACTTTGGGGGCTGAGGTAGGTGGATCACCTGAGGTCAGGATTTTGACACCAGCCTGGCCAATATGGTGAAACCCTGTCTCTACTAAAAATACAAAAGATTAGTAAGGTGTGGTGGTGCGCACCTGTAATCCCAGCTACTCAGGAGGCTGAGGCAGGAGAATTGTTTGAACCCGGGAAGTGGAGGTTGCAGTGAGCTGAGATCATGCCACTGCACTCCAGCCTGGGTGACAAGAATGAAACTCTGTCTAAAAAATAAAAAATAAAAAAATAAAAGTTGTTAGTTTTGTGTGTACTCTTCTGGTAGGAATGAAATATATATGCATATATGACCTATGAAATATGAATTGCATAATTCTGATGATTGTACATACGAGTTAAATGCTCTTATTTGCATTTAAAACTGGCTTTGCCCCATATAAAGTTGAATAGCAAAATTCACACTAACATTTACAAATTTTAACTTTTTAATTAGGGTAGCATTAAATAGCAAGTTAAAAACACTGTGGTGAGTTAAGGGAGAGATACTATCAAAGGCAAGAGAAAGCTTTATATTTTAGTGCCTCTAACAATGGTTTTCTTGCTTTTTGAATAAGGGGCTCCACGTTTTCATTTTGCTTTGGATTCCAAAAATTGTATAACTGGCCCAGAGGCCGGGCCTCTTAAAGCCTATGCCAGAACCGACACAGCATCACTTTTGCCACATTCTGTTGGTCAGAGCAAGTCACAAGGGCAGCCCAGAGCCAAGGCAGAGGTGGGGGTATGCAGGTGTGTGTGTGTGGTGGGGAACTGGCTCCACCTTTTGAAGGGAAGAACAGCATTCTAATACAGAGAGGAGAGGAATTGTCGGTGACCATCTTTGCAGATGATATACAACAACCATAGGCCATCTCCTTTCTGATCTCATCTTCTCATCTGTAAAATCAGAATGATTCCCCAGAGTTGATGGAGAATAAGGGAATATTGTGTTTGCAATTCCTGGAACATGGTGATGCCTCATTCAGGGTTGGTCCCTCCCCTTCTATTTTTTTGGGAGGGCGGGGAATGGAGCCTCGCTCTGTCGCCCAGGCTGGAGTGCAGTGGCACGATCTGGTCTCACTGCAACCTCCGCCCCCCGGGTTCAAACGATTCTCCTGCTTCAGCCTCCCGAGTAGCTGGGACTACAGGCGTGCACCACCACGCCCTACTAATTTTGTATTTTTAGTAGAGACAAGGTTTCACCATGTTGGCCAGGCTGGTCTCAAACTCCTGACCTCAGGTGATCCACCCACCTCGGCCTCCCAAAGTGCAGGGATTACAGGTGTAAGCCACTGCTTCTATTTCTTAATCGTGCTTTATAAATGCTTACTGATTTGCTGTCATTTCAGTCATTCATTCACTTAATCTTTATTGAGTCCTATGAGTCAGGCACTGTTCTGGGAGCCAGGGATCACAGCTGAGAATAAAACAGACAAAAGTCCTTGCCCCTATGGAGTTCATTTTGACAAGAGAGACAGACAATAAATGAGGCAAACAAAAAAATATGTATTGTGTTGGGAAGTAAAGAGGCCAAGGAGAAGGAAAAAAATGGTAAGGTGCTAGAGAGTTCTGTGGTGAGGGCCCAGAGTTCGCTAGGGTGACTTGGGAAGGCCTCACTGAGAGGAAGTCATCTGAGTAAATCCTAAAGGAGGAGCCCTGAGGATGTTCCAGGCAGAGAAACGGCCAGTACAAGGGCGCCAAGAGGGGAGCACGTCTCAGGTGAGTGAGGGGCAGCGAGGGGTCCCAGGTGGCTGGAGGAGGGAAGAAGGGGAGAGATAAGGGAACTAGGGAGGGCGGATCAGGAAGCACCCCACTCCACCCCTGGCAAAGGACTTTGTCTTTTACTATGAATAAGATGAAATCACAGAGGCTGGCGTGGAGGAGGAGAGCAGTGGCTGCAGGGTAGGCCAAAGACTATAGTGGGAGCAAGAAGAGGCAGGGAGACTGGTGGGAGGGTGGCCTGGCCAGGGGCATCCCTCTGGAGGTGGGAGAAGTGGCTGAATTCTGAACAGTGCTTTGGAGTTAGACAGGACTTTCCTGTCAAATCACAGGAAATCAATTTGGCATGACAAGCAGGTGTTATCAAATCCTCATGTTATAGAAGACAGCATCAAACCTTGGTGAGGCTAGATGACGTGCATCGTGTCACGTAGTTACTAAGCGGTGTCTTTCCGAAGGCAGGAAGGTTTCGGGGTCTGTCTGAAGCTGACAGTAACGGATGTGTGGTCTGCATGTGGGTGTGTTTGTAGGTCTTGCCTTTCTCTAGGTCTCCATATCTGTTGTCGCCCCATCTCCGCCCCCCACTGCCACCTGTCAGCTTCTGCTCTTCTTACACGTTGCAGACACATCTTCGTCTTCTCCCAAGCCCATTTCTAAGGGGCCTGTATGTTTCTGGTGCCCAGAGTGTATGTGGGCGACCCTTGTAGCATCGGCATGCCTCATAACAGTGTGAATGCCCCGGCGCGTGTGTTTCTGAGTGTGTGCGCATTACTTTGTCTGTGTGTGAGGTGTATGTGCATACTGCTGGCTGTGAGCACCTATGGATGGGGGGGCTTAAGGGACTGGGTGTGTGCATGAGGGTAAATGTGTGTGTAAATGTGTGAGCACATGGAGGTATCCTCTCTCCTCTCTACTCCTTCAAATTTACTCCCATCCTGAAAGGCCCAGGTCAAGCCCACTTCTCCAAGAAGCCCCCTCACTTTTCTAGGCCATAAGAAGCTCCCCCTGCTGAATCCCACCACCACCTCCATCAGAATCACATACTCCACGGCTTTGACTGTTTTCCAGCGGATCTGCCTCCTAGAATGCCAGCTGTCCACATGTGGCAGGGCAAGGTGGGCATGCAGGCGTACATCCCTGCCCCTGTTCAACCATCAGGCTAGACCTCCTTGGGTCACCTCCCCCAGCCCCCCACGTGAGTTGTTTAATGGCGCTTTGGAGAAGGAGGGGCAGCAGCCTCAGTATGGTCTAGTAAGCAGGACTGGCGGCCTCCGGCAGGCAGAGGCAGGTGCGCAGAGGTGGCTGCGTCCTGGGCTCCCTTCCTCCCTGTGGGGAGCAGCTGAGTCTCCAGGCAGCAGGATGGAACTCTACACTGGAGTCTCTCAGTGAGCTCCCAGCGTGGGCTCGTGGGGGTCCTGGGAACACAGAGACTTGGCCCCCTAGAGAGACCTGTGGGCCTCAGGGTAGCCGGTCCCATCCTTTGCTCCCTCCCCTGCACCCTCTAGGGGCCCCCAGGCTGGGCCCCAAAGCAGGGTTCCTTCTGATGTAAACCCCTCTCCCTCTCTTTCCCCTTCTTCCTCCCAGAGCACCAATTCCTCTGTGAACCCTGTGGCCTCTCCTGCAGGTACTACTGGGTCCTTTCTCTTTAATCTACTGGAAATCAGGCCTTTGCCGTTAGCCTGAGTTTCCTGACAGACTAGAGAATCATTTCAGCCATGAGCCAAGCCATTCTCACATGGACCGCACTGGAAATCCTGGAGGCACATGGCCAGTTTAGTCTGCCCCCCGACCGCCTGCCCTTCCCTCAGTCCTGGCCAGGCTCCTGCCTCACGGCTTTTGTTCTAGCTGTTTCCTCTGTCTGAAATGTTCTTCCTCAGACTCTGCTTGGCTCTTCCTTCTCCAAGCTCCTGTTGAAATACTGGCCTCTTCATGGGGCCTCGCTGGAGCACCCAGCTTACTACGGTGACCTGAGTGAGGGCACACCCCTGCACCCACCGGCACTCCTCATCTCGCAGCCCTGTCTGCTTCCCCTCTTTCTTTCCATAGAACCCACTGCCTACATAAGGATTATAGAATGTGAGGCTGGGCGCCGTGGCTCACACCTGTAATCCCAGCACTTTGGGAAGATGAGGCAGGAGGATCCCTTGAGGCCAGCCTGGGCAATATAGCAAGACCTGTCCTTACAAAAAAGAAATAGAAAATTAGCCAGGCTTGGTGGCACACACCTGTAGTCCCAGCTACTCAGGAGGTTGAGGTAGGGGGTTCACTTGAGCCCAAGAGTTTGAGGCTGCAGTGAGCTGTGATCCCGCCACTGCACTCTAGCCTGGGTCGCAGAGGGATACCCTATCTCAAAAAAAAAAAAAAAAAAAGAGAAAGGAATGTATTTATTCTGTCTATTATGCCTCCCCAACAAAATGTGGGCCCCACAAGGGCAGGAATCTTTGTTTTTTTTGAGACGGTGTCTTGCTCTGTCGCCCAGGCTGGAGTGCAGTGGCGCGATCTCGGCTCCCCGCAAGCTCCGCCTCCTGGGTTCAAGGGATTCTTCTGCCACAGCGTCCTGAGTAGCTGGGATTACAGGTGGATGCCACGACGCCTAGCTAATTTTTGTGTTTTTAGTAGAGACAGGGTTTCACCATGTTGGCCAGGCTGGTCTCAAACTCCTGACCTCAGGTGATCTGTCTGCCTTGGTCTCCCAAAGTTCTGGGATTATAGGTGTGAGCCACCCGCCCATCGGAAGGCAAGAATCTTTACTTTTCTCACTGATGTCTCCCAACTGCCCAGAACTTGCCAGGCCATTTTAGGTGCTCTATAGACATTTACTTAGGTTGTCACTGGCAGTGGAGCTGACAGCAGAGAGAAGCTCGAGGGAAGAAGGGGGGTCCTCAAAGCCATGGCTGGTCCTCAGAGGGGAGGTGGGGGCAGGGGAAGGAGAGGGGCCAGGCGGCCACTGGATCTCTAGACCACCCACCCCACCTGTCCTCCTCCCGGGTGTGGGGGGGCATGTCCGCCCTGCACACGCATGTTGGCGCACACCTGCGTTCGCTGCATACATGGCCCCGCCTCCCACCTCGTCCATCTGCACGCGCAGCTGACGTGGCTGTGGTTTTGAGGCCCCAGAGGTACAGATTAGAGTCAGGGTGTCTGTCCTCTTCGGCTGCAGCAGCAGGCTGGGGTTGAGGACAGGCACCCCCTGCAAGCAAGCACACAGAGGCCTTTTCTCCCTGACCGTCTTGCACACACATGTGAACAGACAGGTGGTTCCCCAGGCTGGCTGTCCTTAGACCTCAGGCCCAGGAGTTGTGCACCTATCTGTACTAGGCCTTGCTGCAGGGGAATGGGGTGGGAGGGGGCAGAGGAAGTGGCTGCGGGCACCCTTCCTAGTGTCTGAACTTCCACCTTTAGTATTTGTGCCCGACGCATGGGCGCCCAGCTCTGTTTGTCAGTTCTTCCCTTTGAGGGAAGCGTTATTTCTTTTGTCTTCTCATGTCAAAACCACATCCCTGCGGGGCGGATTCCACGTTCAGCCCTTAGTGGTGTCGAGCTTGTCTGCCCAGGGCTCCCTCATGCACACACCATGTGGCCAGTCCTGGGGAGCATGCTGGTTCCCTGCTCAGAAACCTGCTACTGCCAGGTCCAGGCCCACACTCGGACCCAGTGCTCGAGACCCTGCCCTGCGGCCTTCTCCATCCCAGGCATCCTGCTTTGTGAGGAGATGAGTGTGGCCTTGAGCCAGATGTCCAGGTTCAATGCCAGCTCTGTAGGACTGGCAAGTCACTTAGCCTCTGTGCCCAGGTTCTCTCCCTTGCAGAACTATTGTGACAGTTAAGTAGGTTCATACATGCAAAGTGCTTAGCACAACACCTACTGTGCAGGAAAGGTGTCAACTAATATTAGCTGCCATCATGATCACTTCCTGCCTCAAAGTCAGGAGGGCTGAGAAATGGCCTTGTCAGGGTTTTGCAGCCCAGCTCTGGCCTCCCAGACTGAGCCAGCTGCTTCCAGGTCACCTGGGAGCTTGTTGGAGACTCAGAGTCCTAAGCCACTCTAGGGGTTGTGACACAGCAGCTGAGGGCTGGGCTGGGGTGGTGGGGCTAGGGACCCCACACTGGGGCCTGCAGGCATCTGTGGGACAGGAATTCCCTGCAAGGCCCTTCCCCAGTCTCAGGCTGGTCCGCCCACCCAAGTCTTTCCACTTCTGCTTCTCCAGATCCCCTGTGCCTTGCAAGGCTCCTCTCCTGCAGGAAGTAGGCTCACGAACCCTGCCGCCAACACCCCACAACCCCTACTTCCTGGAGCCTCAGTTTCCTCAAGTATGAAAGGGGATAAAAAACACCCACATCTCAGGATTAACATCAAGCGAGGTCTTAGATGGAAAGTGCCTGGCCCATGGCAGCCAAGAAGGCTAGTTATTATTACTGCAGTTGGTATTATTGCCCGCACCCTGCACCTGCTGAGCACCTGCATGTTCCTCTGGGTTCCTGACAGGGTCTAAGTGCCTAAACTCACATCATGTGTTGGGAAAGACGTGTTGACCAGGATGGTCTCTGATTGACCTTCCACCTCCTTGCCTTGGGCTCTTGGAGCTGAGAGGGAGCGCCATGGCTGGAGTCTGAGGGTGGCTGGCCCTCATTACAAACAGCCTGAGTGAAGGAGGAAGGAGGAGGTGTTGAACTGAGTGGCTTGGGCCCCAAAGGAAGTTGAAAGCTAGGCCGCGGAGTGACAGTTCTTGGGGGCCCCACTGCAGCTCCCTGCCTGCCCCACCAGCTGCTGTCAGTGGGGAGGGCACAGGCCCGGGATGGGTAGAGGTAGGGTCCCAGCCTGGGCCAGCTGCCTGGGCCCTGCCACTGCAGACCTGGACAGCCGCCAGAGCTTTGCGTCTTGGGGTCAGCATTGCCTTCTCCAGGCTCCTCCAGTGGAAGCCGTTTACCAGCACCTTCTCACTGCACACCCAGGCCCCACCTCGCCCAGGCGCAGCCCTAGAAAATATCCACGAAGCACTCACTGTGTGCCAGGTGGTTTCAGTTCCACAATCTCATTTAATCCTCCACAATTCCTTGACATTTTATAGGAAAGAAAACTGGCTCAGAGAGGCTGAGTAACCTGCTCAAGATGACACAGCTTGTGGGTGGCTGAGCTGGCCTTCCAACCCAGATTCCTGTCATGTTCCTCAAGCCGACAGGTGGGTGAATTTGTGCTGGAAGAGACTGTGCGACTAGGCCTCTTGTTTGTCAGGGAGGAAACAGACACCCCGCACTGGGAATTGAGTGCCCCAGGCCATGCCGCCGGCTCCTGGCAGAACCAGGATGGGTTATAGAAACTTCTTTTGGCATTGGGTGCCAACGGGAGGGGCTCTGCCAGGAAGGCTTCTTCCTTTGCTGTCTGCAGGTCTCCACTCAGAGGCCACCCTCCAGAGACAAGCCTTTCTGGCAGTCCTAACTGAAGTAGGGCACTGTTACCCTCTACCCCTGGGCTGGCTTTAGTTTTCTTGGTGGCACTTATTGTCACTTGCAGTTTTATGTATTCGATTATTTATTTCTTGTTTCTCCCCCATGCTAGAATGTGAACTCCATGGGCTCCAGGAGGGTCTGTCTTGTTCTCTTGCCTAGAATAGTACCTTGCACAAACTCAACAATTTTTTGTGGAATGAATAAATGAGAGTGTCAGGCGATAAAGAAGCAAGATGCATGGGGGAAAGTTTGGTGTGATAATTCTGTTGGAGGAGGGAACTGAGAAGTAATTTACAAAAGGGAAGGGGCAGGGCCACTGTGGACAGCCATAGCATCTGGCACGAAGACTGCGAAGTGAACGGTGCCCCCTGCAGTTGGACAGTTCTCAACTTGGACAACAGTCTGTGGTGCCCCTACGGGTGGGAAAGGACCATCCCCTCAGCAGGGACTGAGGGAGAAGGGAGCCAGGAATGGGACAGGTCTGCAGGTGCCTGTAGCGGGAGGAACAGGCTGTTCCCTCTGTAAGGACGCCACGTGGTTGCGGTTAGCAGTTTGCCATCCGGTGTTGTCTCCACAGACAGTTGTCCAACCAGGGAGGGGGCGATTGCTTTGCTGTGAGCAATCGCTAGTACCTGGAGCACCCAGCGGGCTGCGGGCAGGAAAATCACCCGACACACCCCACAAACACACACCAAACACTGTGGACAAAGATAATCGCAACAGGCAGAGGGGGGCTGTTTCCTGAGCCAGTCCTGGGCTCAGAGGTGGAGGACACTGTGTACTGAGGTCTCTCCCCTGAGCAGGGGCCTCAGTGAGGAACTTGTCACAGCTCTGTGGGCCCGGCCCCCTTCCTCCTCCCCAGCCCCACAGGCCGGGCACAGCAACAATCACCCAGCAATCGCGGGCCGTCTTCAGTGAGTCACCCTGCCCACAGCGAGCCTGGCTGGACGATGTTATCAGCTCCCCTGCTTACTTAATTCCTCGGGTGACATCACCACCGCCTCCGTCTTCTCCTTCTCGGCACTGTAGCCTGCAGCCTGGCATATCCTGGAAGGGAAGGCGGTGGAGGTCTCTTGCCAGAAACTACCAGGGCAGGTAAATTGGAACCTTCCGTTCCTTGACCTTTAGCCCCAAGAGGCTTGCCCTAGTTTCTTGCTGTGCACACAGGGGCCTCAGTTTACCTCCCAGGAGATGCTGTCTGCAGTGAAGCCCTGGGAAATGCATGGCGCCCCTACTCTGTGCTCATGCCCTCTCTCCTTGCGGAGAGGGAGTTTCCTGTTGGACAGAGGCCAAACTGCTTGCCCTTCAGTGTGTCCAAGTTTATCCTGGGGTTGCACCCCCAAGTCGAGCCTGAGTTCTGTCTCGCGTGGACACAGCTGCCTCCTAGCCTCTGTGATGGGCCTTTGGGTTCCCAGGCTCTCCCAGGCTCAGATGGGGCAGCCTGCTGGCCTTCTATCCACCTCTGTGTCCGGCCACCATGCCCTGGGACTTAGCCCCTCACCTGCTGGGAGCCCAGGCCAGCCCTTCCCTGCCACAGCCTATCATTCCCTTTTGCATCCCCTCACCTTCACCATTCCCAATACCGACCTGCAGGCCCAGTGGCACATGGGAAGGGCCATAGGGTCAGTATAGCAGTGACAGAAGTGACCGGAGATGTGTATGGTTCCCTTTCAGCCTGGCCTCCTCCTCTGCATCCCAGTGGGATGAGGGACGGGATTAGTTCCTCTTCCTGAATTGTCCTACTCTACGTCCTCCCCACCATTTGAGCTGGACAGCAGAGTGGGGAGGCTGAGAGGCCCCAGGGAGGGGCTGAGTGCAGGCCTCCCCAGCCGGACCTCAGTCTGTGATGGGAAGCTGCCCAAGCCTGGCATGTGAGGGAGGCAGTCAGGGGAAGCGGGTGGGGCTGGGCAGGGACAAGAGGCAACCCTCTGAGCTGCCAGCTTCCTCTATGACCCTCAGGGGACAGTTCCTCCAATGGCACTGCCAGAGGCTGGGGAAAGAGGTGTCTGAACACCAGTCACTTTTGCTCTAGTTGTTTGACCAAAACGAATTGTTCCTTAGAAGGAAAAAGAAAAAAAACAAAACCACAAAACCCCAAAAACCTCACCATTGAGGTCATGCTGATCACCCCGTAGGCTGATAAACAAGTCTGGGAGCAGACAGCATCCCTGGGCAGGGTGAGCACCTGCCACCGCACCCTTCCCATGGGCATCGGAGGTCGGCCTCGCCACTGCACACAAACGCTGCTGCCCCTCCACATCCTGGAATGCTGCAGAATGCCGTTCCAACCTTCTGGAGTAGGGGCACCCAGAGAGAGGTCAAAGCAAGCCTGGGCTCCTCCCGACACATGCCACTCTCACTATACTGCTGTTTCCTCACCTGTTGAGTGGAGGAGCGATTGAGGTATTAAGTGTGAAGGTACTTGGAAGCGTTCACTGGCCAGCCAAGAGGCTGGGGCCCTGAAGAGAGGGGAAAGGGGAGAGGGAACATTTCAGAGAAGAGATCCCACCACAATGATCTAAGGTCAGTTGATGACATCTGGCCTCAGATCTGATAGGCTCCCTTTAAGTCCTGAGCTGAGTTCTTGTGAATGCTCCTAGTGAAGTGCGCGCCTCGTGAGTGATTGGCACCATTACTGAACTTGGCTTGTGGTCTGCTCAGACCCTTGGCTCCTTCTCCAAGTTCTAGAATACAACCTAACCAGATTTAATGGGTGTTCTGACTGTTGTACTTCCTTCGTTGATTGCAGACTAAGCTCAAATTCTAGTCCACCCTGATTGCTTCCCTCAGTTGAAGAGTATAGCCTGACTTTAGCTCTAGTTTGAGCCCTTATTCCTCTCTTTTTTTCCTTTTTTTTTTTTTTTTTTTTTTGATGGAGTCTCAGTCTGTCATCTAGGCTTGAGTGCAGTGGCATGATCTCAGCTCCCTGCAACCTCTGCCTCCCGGGTTCAAGTGATTCTCCTGCCTCAGCCTCCTGAGTAACTGGGATTACAGGTGTGCACCAACGTGCCTGGCTAATTTTTGTATTTTTAGTAGAGATGGTGTTTCACTCTATTGGCCAGGCTAGTCTTGAACTCCAGCCCTCAGGTGATCCTCCTGCCTCGGCCTCACAAAGAACTACCACTCCTGTCCTGACCTCTTATCCCTCTTTAACTCTGAGCTCAAAGCTCCCGTCCACTTCCAGAGCCCCTTACATGCCTTACACTCATTTGTCCGAAACCAAAGTTGTCTTTCTTTTACCAGTGCATTCCTCCACTTGAATGCTACATCTTAGCTCACAGTCACACTCCCCATCATCCACACCAGAGGTTGAGCCACCCCTGACCACCGCCTTCTGTCCAGTGCGTCTTATTGGCCCTCTCATCTGGTGGGTTCTAACGCTTTGGCGTCTTAAGGCTTCATCCCCTCTTCCTCATTCCTCTCCACCCCTCAGTTTCTATAGTAATTTAGATCCTCATCTCTTTCCTTAAGAACAACCAGTGGAACCAATCAGAACTCCGAGGCCGTCCTCACACAGCTGCCAGGGGCTTTTTTCTGATGCCATGGTGCCCTCCTCTCTTGGTGGCTCCCTGCCTGCCCCTCTAGCTTCATGCTCTGACCCTGCTGGGCGCAGACTGTGCATCTGGAAACAGCTGGGCCTAACTGCTTCATTACCTGTGCTCAGGCTGCTGGCAAGGCCCTCCCCTCCTCCCCGTTCCCTGACTGAAGACACATGGCTAGTGCTCCTTCCTCCGTGCCCCTACGCTGTCCACTTCCTGCTGAGCATGCCCCTCCCTTGGGTGCCTTCCCAATTACAGACTCAGTCCCTACCCTGGCCACAGACAGGGCCTTCTTCTCTCTACCTAGACTGCAGCCCCACCAACCCTATGTGGTGGCTATGTGCCAGGCAGACCTGGAGTGGGGGTCCCGTTTTACCCACTTCCCACTGGGGACCTCAGACAAGTGACTTTCCCTCTCTAGGTCTTCCTTTCCTCATCTGTCAAATGGGAGGATAACATAACCTGCGTCCCAGGATGGGTGGTTGGGCCTGGCACACTGTGAGGGGCAGCACAGGGCGTCCGTGTGGCACCCGCTGTTGTGATGAATTGCTAGGGCCTGGGAGAAAGGGCAGAGGGACCAGGGCTCTCCAGCACGTCCTCCTGTTCTTCCCCTTTCTGGCTGTCTGCTCTCTCCACCCAGAAGAGGGCTTGGGCGAGGCCACCTCTTCCCCTCTGCAGCACTTCCTCCCCAGGACCCAGTGCTGTCCACACTGGCGGCAGGGTCCAGTGTCAGACTCGTTCTCCTCAGCCGGGGACTGTGTGGGCTGCCACACTCCTCTCCCTGGCTGCAACTGCAGTGCTTTGCTCAATAAGGCCCCAAGGGTTGCTGCAACCACACAGGGACTGAGCCGCTGAGGTGACACACAGTCCGCCAGCGGCTTCTAGCTCCAAAGTCCCGATGCTATGCACTCTGCCCTGCTGCTGCGCCTTCTGCCTTTCTTTTGGCATCTGAATGACCTTAGTCTCCTTATCTGCAAAATGGGCATAATAATTGCTTCTCCTGCTTCCTCAGCCAGAGGACAGGGAGAACAATGGGGCTGGGCTGGGAAGTTGTGAGAAGGTGGAGACCTCGCTGTGTGCAAGGCAGGCGAGCCTGGCTGGGGCGGGGGATATGACAGTAGGAACTGCAGGGAGACCTCACCACCCATCCAGCCAGCCACCTTCCATCCTTGGCCAGGGCCGCGTGTCTGAGTCCACAGCGCCCCCTGCTGGCTAGTCGGCCCAGAAGCTCCCTGTGGGCAGCACCAGTCCCACATAGCGTTTCCCCGCAGGGACCACGGGGAAGGAGCGGCCCCTGCCCTCAGGGAGCCCCATTGGAGGAAGGACGTGCACCCAGGCCTCAGGGAGCCCAGACGGGGCGTGGGGAGCCAGGGCTTTTGTCTGAGAAGGGAGCTCCCGAGGCCAAGGAGCGTACCATTCTGCTCTGAGGAACCTGCTGAAATCCTTCTGCGGAAGGTCTACTGCCCGCCAGGGAGCCAATGGTCAGCTCCAAGTCCAGCAGCCACGCCTTGATTAGGGCTGCCCCCCACCCCTCTCCCATCCCACATGTACTGTGAAGGGGGGACATCGGGCAAGGACAGACCCTGAGAAGTCAGGCTGGTGCTGGTCAGGTCCCTGGCTCGCCCTCAGGCTGGGCCCCCGTTGGCATCAGTGGCGGTGCTCCCAGCCCTCCGGAGCCCAGGCGCCTTCCTCCCCCGTCGGACCTTTTCTCCAACTCAGTGGCTTCATCATCTCAGCTTTTCCTTAGCCTGGTTCTGTGCTGGGTGCTGGGGATTCTGGGAGGAGAAGCCCCTAACTGGCCCTCTGGGATCTCAGACATGCCCTTATCCCCTACCCTACCATCCCCCTTCCCTCCTTCCTCTTCAGTGTCTTCCCTGCTCCCTGGGCTCCAGGACCTGCTCTGGGAGGAAGGCAGCTGGGGCAAACAGACGCCCCCTAGATTAAAATCCAGCCAGCGGTGGCCATCCTTCCAGGATGCTCTCCCAGTCATCCCACATCCTGGGCTCTTGCTTACCGTCTTTGAGACTTTCCCCTCAAAATCCCTTCTCCCCCAATTGCCTACATAAGTCCCCAGTGGAATTTCACCTCCTCCAGGAAGCCTCCCTGGCTGGATCTCAAGCTCTGTGGTTTTTCCCAGCTTTAGACTTTTTCAGGATCTTTTGGCACACACTGCTTTATCCTATCTGCCCATAATAGATGCTCCACGCCTCAGGAAGGAAGATCTGTGGCACCTTCTTCCTTGCACCCCTGGGAAGACCCAGGAGACAGTCTCTACATGCTCACTTAAGCCCATTTAAGTCAGTGGTTTTCAACTGGGCACAGTTTTGTCCCCAGGGGACATTTGTCAATGTCTAGAGATAATTTTGATTGTCACAACTTGGGGAGGGGGTGGTGCTACTGGCATCTAGTGGGTGGAGGTCAGGGATGCTGTAACACCCCACAATGCACAGGCAAGCCCCCACCCCAACAAAGAACTGCCTAGCCCAATATGTCAGCAGTGCCCAGGTTAGAAATCCTGATCGAAATAAATTCATAGATTGAGGTATAAATATAGCATCCAAGAAGAGGCAATGGCTCAGTCAGGAGAAAATCATCCCTCTGAAGGAGACAGAGAAGGAGCCTCCCCTCCATGTGACTATCACAGTCCCAGGTCCCACCCACGCCCTTTCCTGGGCTGGTAGTGTCTAAGTCGAGGCCCACCTGAGCTAGAGGAGGAGGAGCCAGGGTCTGTCTAGAGAGTCTGTAGGGGAAGTGGGCTCTGTGTGAGCAGGTCTTTGGGAACAGGCTTGGCCTCAGTTTAGTCATCTGTAAAATGGGAATAGGTGGCCCCTTCCAGTTCTAATGGTTTAGGGTTCTAAACTGAGTCTCAGATGTGCACAATTCATTTTTCCCTCTGCTGATGGGCAGGACCCCTCCAGCAGAGCTGAGGGTAGAGTGTAGTCTCTGGACCCCTTCACCAGATGTGTGGGGTTATTGTGGCTATAATTGCCCTTCAGGAAACAGCTGTGAGAACAAGAATGCTTTGATAGGTCCCATCAAAGCTTCCTTCAGGTCTCCTGGGGACTGACTGGGTGGGGGCGCATGAAGAACTTCCAGCTGGGAGCAGCTGTTAGCCAGGCCCTGTGCAGAGGTGGGGGCTTCGCCGGGTGGCCCTACTGTGGTTGGGGTTAAGAATGTCCCAGAGGCTAGTCACCCTGAGACAGGCCTCTCTGAGGGCTCTTCAGGGGCCGTCTCTGTGCCCTCCTGGGGTAGGCTTGGGTGATGCAGGGTGCTTGGCTGCAGAGCAGAGGTGGCACTCTCCTGGTATGAAAACCTCTTGTGCCACGAGGGGCCTAGCGCTGGCTCCCTGGGGCAGGGGTCCACACAGAGGGCAGGGGAAAGTGAGCCCACAGAGCCCTTCTCAGCCCTCTCAGAGATAACCTGGTCTCTGGTTATCGAGGGGACCTGGAGCACCTCCCTGTCCGGATCTCACAGACCTGCCTTATGGGGGCGAGCTCTATCCGGGGTCCACACCTGACCAGGAAATGACTGGCCTTGGAGGAGAATAAGCAGAAGCCTCTCTGCCAGTCAAGGCCTTTTTAGCACTTTCCACAAGGAAATGGTTGCCTAAGCAGCCCCTTCTGCAAGTGGGGTGTGTGTATGGGCATGTGCCTGTGCACACTGGCTGCACCGCGGCTGGCCTGGAACATCCCTGGGCTGGAACATGCGGCTCTGCAGGTAAGGCTGTATTTTGGAGTTGGCCCTGGGCCAGGTGCTGGAATCTCCACAGAGACACTGAACTCCTCTGAGCCTCAGCTTTCTCATCTATGTATGGGCACAGTAATAGTTCCTACCTTATAGATGGTTGTGAGGGTCAAATGAGGGAACGTATGTTAAGCATTTAGTGTGGTCACTGGGGCATAGATTGTGCTCAGTGGGTGCTGGCCAGGGCTTTTGCTGCTGCTGTCATCATCATCATCATCACCATTCGAATTAACATCTTGATTTCCAGAATCCAACTTTTAGGTGATCTATTGCTTTAGCCTGATGTGAAAAGCAAAGCACTGTCTCGCTTTCCCCACCACCCCACTGCCCTCCAAGCAGCTTGCAGAGGCAGGTGGGAGAAGCTTTAGCCCAGGAACACCTTGGACATTTGGGGTACAGGATGAGGACCACAGATGTGGGGTGGCTGGGGATGGAACTGAGATTGGCTGTGTTCCTGTCGCCTTCGGGGAGTGTGTGTGAGACCATGTGTGGTGAGTGTGTGAGGGTGCATGAGTGTGGTCTGCACCCTGTCTGTGTGTGTGTCTGTGTGGGGCATGCATGCATGCTCTGGGTGAGGGGACATGTGCGCCGGGTGTGCACCATGTAGGAATGCTTCTCAGTCTGTGTGTGTCAGGGCTTCTCTGCATTGACCTCCTCTGGGTTTCTCTGCCCCACTGCTCCCTAACTGAGTGCATCTGTGCTTCTGCTGCTGTGTGTGGGTACCTGGCCCTTGGGTCCTTTCTAACAGTGGCCTGGTGGGCTGATTTGTGGGAGCTTCTGCTGCATGAGAGGGCTCCAGGGCTGAGGTGAATGGAGGTAGCACAGGCCTGCTGCTTCAGGAGGACTGAGTGCGGAGGCCTTCTGGGTCTGGAAACATCCTTCTCATGCTAGTGGAAGTTAAAGATTCTTCTTTCCTGGAGTAAAGACTCTCGGGTTACTAATTCTGAGGCACGATGGAGTTTAGAGTTCTACCCTGGACTAGTTCTCTCATTTTATGGCTGGGGATCTGAGACCTAGCCAGGGATGGGGCATGGCTTGAGGTGTGGGCTGTGGGGGCTATGGGCTGCTGTTGGGAACCTCGCTGGCCCTACTCCCTACCCTGAATAGTGTCTCTCCGGGGCCAGACCCTGTGCAGAGGTAGAAGTCTCAGCAGAGAATCTGGGTTGTCTCTCAGCAGAGAATCTGGCACAGATTCTTCTGGGCATGGCAGGGACTTCTCTGGGAACAGGCTCCTAGAGCGTAGCATTCCTGATAAACAATGAGTAACTTTTTAGTATAGTATGTTGTAAATATTGTATGGAACATATTTATACTAAAAATTATTCGTTGTTTGAAATTCAAATTTAACCTGGCATTCTTATTTTTATTTGCAAAGTCTGGCAACTTAGCGCTAAATGGGCTAAGAGGCTGGGGGAGAAGTAGGGAGACCCAGCCAGCCATGTTCCACTCTGGCCAGCAAATTCAGGGCAGCTCCAATCAGCTCATGCCTGTTGAATGATTCCTGGGGCTCAGCCTTGTGCCGGGAGCATGGGGCTTACTCAGTCTGAGGCCCAAGGCCTCTGCCTACTAGATCCACATGGTCTAACTCAGTGGACCTAAATGGTGGGGCCAGGGAACCAGACTGTTTTAGGAGAGCTTTCCTACCGATGTGGCTGCTGTGTTTCAAATGTTAGGAGATACTATTGTAATGAATAAAGTGCACATTTGTTCCAAGGCAAGCATTGCATAAGGGCTGTTGCTATTAAAACTTTTTCTCGGCCGGGCACGGTGGCTCATGCCTGTAATCCCAGCACTTTGGGAGGCTGAGGTGGGCAGATCACGAGTTCGGGAGATCGAGACCATCCTGGCTAACACGGTGAAACCCCGTCTCTACTAAAAATACAAAAAATTAGCCGGGCCCGGTGGCGGGCGCCTGTAGTCCCAGCTACTTGGGAGGCTGAGGCCGGAGAATGGCGTGAACCCGGGAGGTGGAGCCTGCAGTGAGCCAAGATCAAGCCACTGCACTCCAGCCTGGGAGATGGAGTGAGACTCCATCTCAAAACACAAACAAACAAAAAAACAAAAACCTTTTTCTCAATCCGGAGAACACCAAAAGCATAATTACCAGTGGACGGGGACACATTTAGGGGTGTGATTTTCTACTGAAGAGTGTGAGAATTCTAGGACTTGACCTTTCATGTACCATAAACCCCATGGGCATGTGGTGAAGCCTATGGATGGACCCCTTCTTGGAATAATGTTATCAAATGTGTAAAATGAAATTCACAGGGCTGCAGAAGAAACCAATGCTACTAAAATACTCTTACCAAAGCATTAAGAAAACAGCTCTGATATAGTAATATGCGTGCTTCTTTATTGACACCTTAATGGTGATCATTTTAAAGTGGCGATGAATATAAATGATATTTGAAAAGACCTGCAACAACTCTGATGTGATTTAAAAATGCCTGTGATTTCGACTGGACTGGTGACAAAGCTTCAGGTTCTGCAAATACAACTGGAGATTTTTCCTACATCCATATGGGAAGGAAAGGCTACCTTTCAGCTGGAGCCTAGTGAAAACAAAGATACATTTTTTTTACCATCTGAACTTATGAATGGCAGCATCATAGGAAACGTAGAAAAGAGAAAAAAGGAATAAAATAACCCCCACATTCATGGACCCCTGAATTCTATTCCCAGACCTCTGGGTGAGAAGGGGGCATCTGTGAACCCCAGGTTAACAGCATGTGCTCTCAAGGAAAACCCACAAGAGGATTAGAAAAGAGTTCAGGCAAGAGTCGCTCATGCGCAGAAGTGGGGTGAAATCAGACAGGAACATGATGGGCAATCTGCAGGCATGGGCCAGTGCGTAGGGGGCTCCGTGGCTGCCCACAGGACCCAGGAAAGACACTAAGTATGCTCCTACCTGCACTGCCTGACCCAGCGCTGCAGACCTTGGGTTAAGCATTGCTCTCCAAGGTCCTTGCTGTGTGGGCAGACCCCATCCTTTCTGAGCAACCAGCCGCGGGTTGACACTGGGGGATCTGGGCTCTTCTGGGGAGAAGGTCCTGGAGGGAAGGACTCAGGCAGAGCTGCTGACCAGGTGAGACCAGAGACCCTGGTTCGGAGAGGTGCTGTGGGCAGCTTTGGAATGAGGGGGAGGGAGGCAGGAAGGGTGGGGGGCATATTCAAGCCAGAGCTGGGTTTTGTCTTCATGGGTAGGAGTGCCCAGGATAAGATGCACGTGAGAGGAAACCATGAGGAAGATTCTGGAAATCTATGCCTTTTGCCTCCTTCCTGAACTTCCTCTCTCTCTCCCCTCCTCCCACCTGGAATCAGGATCCAATTTCCTCTTTGTTCAAAATACAACTCAAAACAGATTTAATCTCAGAGGATTGTTCTGTGAGGACCTGTGGAAGCAAGTTGTTGCTGAGGTTGTAAGATAAAAATAAAAAGCTCTGAAAAATAAAAAGCTCATTCGGCACGTGAAGTGACTTGAATCCCTGGCTGCTGGTCACCTGTGTCCTGCCTGGACATCAGCTAGGGCCACATCTCAGGCTTGGTTTCCTTCCCCTGCCCCTTCCTGTCCTAAAGTGGTCCCAGTCCATGGGGACCTTTCAGAAATTACCACCTAGAAACCCTAAATTTGGAAAGGGCCTAGCACCCTGTGACCTGTGATAATCCTCACGGCAGAGGCTAAGCATGAAGATTCCCAGGCCCCTTCTAACCGAATGAATTGGAATCTCCTAGCAGCTTCTGGGGATTCTGCTGCAGCTGGTGCATGAAGTCCACCCCGGGCAGGCCTTGTCTCTGGCTGGTAGCTTGCTCAGTGAGCTCCTGGAGGTGGTCCGTGTTGGGGGCCTTTCTTTATGCAGTGCGTCAGAGAGGGGGCTTCAGGACAGAACTTTTAAGCTCTTGAAAACTGTCTCTTGATAGCCACAATCATTCTGAAGTGCAGTGAGATGGGGTGGGGTAGAGTGGGGTGGGTGTTGCTCAGTGTGTGAGATGTGGGATTCTTTGGTGCCAGGTGGCAGAGGGTCAGCGCTGATGCAGTAGAATGTGTTGGAGTCACCTGACAGGGGTTGTCTGAGACACTTCTCAGGTGGCGTAGCAATGATGCTCCTGACCTCCCATCACTCAAGGCCAAGGGACACAAAGGACACAAGGGACACAGGCAGTCCCACGGAAAGGAGGGCTTTCCATTCCTCTGGAACAAACTGTGATCCACTGTGGGCAGCCTGCATTTATGGTCCTAGACACCCAAAGCCCTTCTCTTTAAGCTTTCCATTCCTACCAGGCCAGTATGTCCACAACTTTTTGAGCAACATTACCAAACCATGGAATGTAAGAAGTCTCCTCCCACAAACACACAAAACTAGTAATTTATTTTTCTTTTTGAGACAGGGTCTTGCTCTGTCTCCCAGGCTGGAGTGCAGTGGCCCAATCATGGTTCACTGCAACCTTGACCTCCCAGGCTCAAGTGATCCTCCCACCTCATCCTCCTGAGTAGTTAGGACTACAGGTGCATGCCACCATGCTTGGCTAACTTTTATATTTTTTTGTAGAGACGGGGTCTCACTATGTTGCCCAGGCTGGTCTCTAACTCCTGAGCTAAAAGTGATCCTACTGTCTTGGCCTCCCAAAGTGCTGAGATTACAGGTGTGAGTCGCTGTGCTTGGCCAAAACCGGTAACATTTTTAGTTTAAAATTTATGTTGAGGCTGGGCGCAGGGGCTC
This sequence comes from Piliocolobus tephrosceles, assembly GCF_002776525.5. Taxonomy (NCBI): domain Eukaryota; kingdom Metazoa; phylum Chordata; class Mammalia; order Primates; family Cercopithecidae; genus Piliocolobus; species Piliocolobus tephrosceles. The sequence continues at coordinate 43,300,083 of NC_045448.1, read as the reverse complement.
ACACCTGTAATCCCAGCACTTTGGGAGGCCGAGGCAGGCGGATCACAAGGTCAGGAGAGCAAGACTATCCTAGCTAACACGGTGAAACCCCGTCTCTACTAAAAATACAAAAAAATTAGCAGAGCGTGGTGGTGGTCGCCTGTAGTCCCAGCTACTCCGGAGGCTGAGGCAGGAGAATGGCGTGAACCTGGGAGGCAGCACTTGCAGTGAGCTGAGATTGTGCCACTGCACTCCAGCCTGGGCAACAGAGTGAGACTCTGTTTCAAAAAAAAATTTTATGTTGAGAAATGCATTAATATATGTATGAAAATTATAAATATGTGACTACACTTATCATATGATCATCTGCCTTTACAAAATGGGACACTATCAGATGTCAGGAATTCATATTAGGGCTTGCTCAATGTATAAATGATGTTGAGAATTCTGTGATCTCTAATACATTTCAGAAGTGCTATACTGGTCTGTGAGATACTTGAGGACAAGAGTCAGGACTAGTGTCCCCTCATATCTTAGGATGAACTGTTATATTGGCAGCCCCCAGTGAATAATACCTTTTGACATTCATGCCCTTGTATCATTGTCTTCCCCTCATGGGCTTCAACATGTAAGTTGCTTTGGACAATGTAACATTGATAAGCATGATGCAAGTATAGATCTAACAAGCACTTGCTTCATGTCTTGTAGCTTGCCCTATTGAAATGCTCTCGAGGAATCTAGCCACCTAGCTGAAAAGAAGCATGGGTAGATTCATGAATGATGAGACAGCACATGGAGACTGGAGGAGCTAAGGCACCAGATATTTTAGTGCAGCCATTTTGGACTTTCTAGGCTAACTCAGTTGAATGAGCTGCACTAAGATGCCAGCTGGAGCAGAAGAACCAACCAGCTGAGCCCTACCCGAATTCCTGATCCACAAAATCATGAGAAATATTGCTATTTTAAGCCACTAAATTTTGGAGTGATTTGTTATACAGCAATAGATAATTGAGACACTTGTAATAGGTGTGTAATAAATGTGTATGAAATGACTGAATGGCAAATCACAATTCTAGCCCTGGTGCTAATCTCTTACATTGGTCTTGGATACTCATTAAGCCTTGACCACATCTATTTTCTGGTATGATTCCTATGATGGTTAATCTTATGTGTGAACTTGACTGGTTCACAAAGTGTCCAGATATTTGGTCAAACAATATTCTGGGTGTTTTATGAGAGTGTTTTTTAATGGGATTAACAATTAAATCTGTAGACTAAGTAAAGCAGATTGCCCTCCATAATGCAGGTGGGCCTCATCTAATCAGTTAAAAGTTTAAGTAGAACAAAAGGTTGACCCTGCCCTGAATAAAAGAGAATTCTGCTTGATAAACCTAAAATTGGAACATTGGCGCTTCCTGATTCTGCAGTAGCCTGCTAGCCTTCAGATGGAAACTGAGACATTGGCTCTGCCGATTTTGAACTTGCCACCCTCCATAATTGCTTGAACCAATACCTGATACTCTCTCTCTCTCACACACACACACACACGTTCCTTGACTTATGATGGGGATATATCTCAGTAAACCCATCATAAGTTGAAAATATCATAAGTCAAAAATGCACTGAATACACCTAACCTATCAAACAGCACAGCTTGACCTGGGCTAATTTAAATGTGCTCGGAACACTTACATTAGCCTACAGTTGGGCAAAAATCATCTGGCAATATAGTAAACTGTAGAATATAAGTTGTTTACCCTCATAATTGTATGACTGATTGGGAGCTGCAGCTCACTGCTGCTGCCCAGCATCATGAAAGAGTATCATACCACATATTGCTAGCCCAGGAAAAGATCCAAATTGAAAATTTGAAGTATGGTTTCTACTGAATGTATATTGCTTTTGCACCATCACAAAGTGAAAAACATCATAATTCTGAACCATCATAAGTTGGGGACCATCTATGTATACATAGGAGACATATGTATACATATCTCCTATAGGTTCTGTTTCTCTAGAGAACCCTGACTAATATAGATTTCGCTACCAAGAGTGGATGCTACTATAACAAATACCTAAAAATGTGGAAGTGGCTTTGGAATGAGATAATGGGCAAAGACTGAAGAGTTTTGAGGTGCATGTTAGAAAAAGCCTAGATTGCCTTGAAGAGACTGTTGGTGGAAATATAAACTTTAAAGGCAATTCTGGTGAAGGCTCAGAAAGAAAAGAGTTGTAGAGAAAGTTTCTATCATCTGAGAGAATACATATATCATCATAAACAGAATGTTGGTAGAAATATGAACATTAAATGTGCTTATGGTAAGGTCTCAGAAATGAGGAGCATAATGTTGGAGACTGGTGAAAAGGCAATCCTTGTTATAAACTAGTAAAGAACTTGGCTGAATTGTGTTCAGCCAAGGTAAAACTTGGGAGTGATGACCTTGGATATTTAGCACAGGGGATTTCTAAGCAGAGTGGTGAAAGTGTAGCCTGGTTTCTCCTTACTGCTCATAGTAAAATGCAAGAGGAAAGAGACAAGTTGATGGCACTGTTGTGCAAAAAGGAACCAGAATTTAAAGATTTGAAAATGCTGAACCTGTCCATATTTCAACAAAAGAGAAAACACATTTCTTTGCTTGGTGCGAACACCAAAGGCCTGTCTGGACAATCACTCCATGGAAAGATTCCCACGAACTTAACCATCTCAGCTTCAACCAGCTCAGCTGAAGCCAGGAATAAAGATGGGATTATACTAGCAGAAACACTTCCAGCTGGGACTAAAGAAAAGAGAGAAAATGGAACAGAATGAAAGAAGGCTGTTGGACTTCTGGGATTCTATAGGACAGAACAATAGAGTTATCCAGCTTTGAACATGTGTTATCCTTCAAGAAAAGGGAAGAATGACCCCTGAAGACAATTTGGAGATTATCAGGGCTGCCACTCACACCCCAGGCCCACGGGCATGGTTGTTTTTTCCTATTTTCAGAGAGCATGGCCACCTTCTTGGTTTCAGTGGGCCAAAATGTTGCCCAGTGCCTCAGGGGCAAGGCGACTAGCAGAGCTGCAGAATGGGGTCTACCACCTAGGGTGGTGGGGGTGATGCAGCTGCCCAGTGGGCAGAGCATTCAGCCAAAAAGGATTATTCATTCTTTTTTGTGTTTTGCAGACAGGGTCTCCTTCTGTCACCCAGGCTAGGATGCAGTGGTGTGATCATGGCTAACTGCAACCTTGACCTTCTGGGCTCAAACGATCCTCCTGCCTTAGCACCCCTACCCCTGAGTAGCTGGGACTACAGGTGTGCACCACCACGCCTGGCTAATTTTTGTATTTTTTATAGAGACAGAGTTTCACCATGTTGCCCAGGATGGTCTTGGACTCCTGAGCTTGAGTAATCCTTCTGCTTTGGCCTCCCAAAGTGCTGGGACTACAGCCTAATGGACTGCAGATCTAATGGTATTTTCCTTGCTAGGTTTTGGATTTGTTTGGGATCCATTGTCCCTTTCTTCTTTCCAATTTCCCCCTTTTGGAATAGGGATGCTTATTCTATGCCTGTCCCACCATTGCATTTTGGAAACACATAAACTTGTCTGGTTTCATAGGTTCACAGCTGGAGAGAATTTTGCCTTAAGATGAATCATACCTCAAGTCTCATCCACACTTGGTTTAGATATCCAGTGAGACTTTGGACTTGGAATTGATGTTGGAATGGGTTAAAGCATTTGGGGGTGCTGGGATGGGGTGAATGGATTTTGCATGAGAGAAGAACATTAATTTTAGGGGGCCAGAGGATGGAATGTTTTGGAGTGAATTGTATCTCTCCACCAGATCACATGTGAAAGCTCTGACTCCCAATGTGACCCTATTTGGTGATAAGATCTTTGAGGAAGTAATTAAGGTTAAATGAAACTGAGCATGGTGGCTCATGCCTGTAATCCCAGCACTTTGGGAGGAGGTGGGCAGATCACTTGAAGTCAAGGGTTCGAGACCAGCCTGGCCAACATGGCAAAACCCTGTCTCTACTAAAAATACAAAAGTTAGCCGGGTGTGGTGGGGCTTGCCCATGGTCCTAGCTACTCAAGAGACTGAGTTAGGAGAATCTCTTGAGCCTGGGAGGCAAAGTTTGCAGTAAGCTGAGATGGCGCCACTGCACTCCAGCCTGGGTAACAGAGTGAGACTTCATCTCAAAAACAAACAAAACAAACAAAAAAGGTTAAATGAGGTTCTAAGTGTGGGGTCCTAATCTGATAAATTGGTGTCCTTATAGAAGAGGGGGAAGCACCACAGCTCTCCTCTCTGCATGCATGCACCAAGAGAAGAGACTGTGAGAGGGCACAGTGAGAAGGAGCAATTCAAGGAGAGAGGCCTTATCAGAAACCAATCCTGCTGGCATTTTCTTTCTTTCTTTCTTTCTTTGTTTCTTTCTTTCTTTCTTTCTTTCTTTCTTTCT
>NC_045448.1:43290386-43295557 GCF_002776525.5 Piliocolobus tephrosceles | reverse complement strand
CGAGAGGTTAGGTTTCTTTGTTTCTTTCTTTCTTTCTTTCTTTCTTTCTTTCTTTCTTTCTTTCTTTCTTTCTTTCTTTCTTTCTTTCTTTTTCTTTCTTTTCTTTTCTTTTCTTTCCTTTCTTTCCCTTCCTTCCTTCCTTCCTACCTACCTTCCTTCCTTCCTTCCTTCCTTCCTTTCCTTCTTTCCTTCTTTCTTCCTTTCCTTCTTTTTTTTTTGACAGAGTCTCACTCTGTCGCTGGGTTTGGAGTGCAGTGGCATGAACTCGGCTCACTGCAACCTCTGCCTCCTGGGTTCAAGTGATTCTCCTTCATCAGCCTCCCGAGTAGCTGGAATTACAGGCGCCCACCACACCTGGCTAATTTTTTTCATGTTTTTTGGTAGAGATGGGGGTTTCACCTGTTGCCCAGGCTGGTCTTGAACTCCTGACCTCAAGTGATCCACCTGCCTCAGTCTCCCAAAGTGCTGTGATTATAGGCATAAGCCACCATATGCAGCCCCATGCTGGCATTTTGGTCTTGGACTTCCAGTCTCCAGAAGTGTGAGAAAGTACATTCTTGTTTAAGCCACCCAATCTGTGGAATTTTGTTATGGCAGCCCAAGCAGACAAATACAACTCCCCACAGCAATTTGCAGAGGAGTCATGAAGATTTAGATCTCAATTCTAGCTTTCATTGATTCATTCATTCAGCCAATATTCAAGTTCTGCTATGTGCTGGACACTGTCTACTGATTTCTATACCCATTGGGTTTCAATGGTGAGCAAAATGGACATGGTTCTCATCCTCAAGGAGCTTAAAATCATGTGAGAGAGACATATTCATCAAATAATTACTCAAAGAGACATAAAATAATAACAGCAATGAGTGCTGTAGGAGATGTCACCTAGTCAAGGAGGACAGGGGAAGTTTTTGAAGAAGTGACACCAGACCTGAGATACAAAAAGGGTGATTAGGAGTCAACCAGGTGAAGACAGGGAGGAAGGGTTTTCCATGCAAAAGAAACAGCATGTGCAAAGAATGATTCTACCAAGGAGGAGGCTGGTGGGTGTTCAAGGGACTGGAAGAAGGCTGCCATGACTGAAATGGAGAGAGGAGGAGCAGAGTGGGCGGGGCTGGAGAAGAGGCTGGATCGCACAGGCCAGGCAGACCATGCCCAACAAGTCTTTGTCGTAAGAGCAGTGGGAAGCCATTGAGCTGACTTAACCTGGGAGTTGGCATGGCTAGATCTGAGTTTCCAAAAAGGCGCTAGAGGCTGCCTTGGGGGTGAGCATGGTGGAGTGGAAGAAGACTTGTATGGGGACTGACAAGGATGCTCCTGCAGGAGTCAGGAGAGGCATACGGGGGCCTTGGACCAGGGTGGTGGCAAGGGCAAGATTGGAGAATGATTTATTAAGGCAAAAAAATAGGACTTTGGTGCCCAATTGTCTATAGGAGGTGAGGACAAGAGAGGGGCAGGGATGATCTGAGGTTTCTGGGTTGAGTACCGAGGTAGGTGGTGGTGCCGTCTGATTAGAAAGAGAAGATGGGGAAGACCGAGTTAGGGCTGGGGGCAGGTACTTACCAATTGCATGAACTTGGACAGGTTACTTTTAAGCCCCTGTATGCTTCAGTTTCCCCATCTGAGATGAGTGATGTGAGATGATATTTGTAGAGGATCTGCTCGGAGCAGCTGCTCCTGCATATCAAGCTTTCTGATCTTTTCCTCTGTGAAGTAGCCTGGGCAGTTGCTATTGTTCCATTTTCAAGGATGAGGAAGCTGAGTCTGCAAGACTGGAGTCTTGCCCAAATTCACATGCTTTGAAACCAGGCTTACAGGCAGGTGGTGGGAGGAGCCTTCCCTCCCTGCCCGTCTGCTTTCAAACATCGGCTCGCAAAGCCTAAGAGCAGAAATTATTCATCTGTAAGTTACTCAGCCTTCACTGGAGGTCTGGTATGGGTGGGGAGGAGGGAACATAGTACAGGTGAGAAGTGCAATTAGGGGAGGGGACAGAGCAGAGTTGGAGTGAGCAGGGTGAAATTTAATTTTAAGCACCAAATTCATATCATAGCCAATTTCCCAAATGTGGGCTGCTCACAAAGTTTCTTTTTTCACTCACATAAAGGCTCAGATGCTGTGACTGGCTGGCAGCCTTCCTCTGAGTGCAGATTCAGGCACCCAGGCTCCTTCCGCCTTATGGCTCTGCTGTCTCTAGACCATGAGGTCAGGCAGTGGGGGAAGGAGAGGTGGATGAGGCACATCTGCCTAACATCTTCAGCCCAGAAACGAGACACATTGCTTTTGCTCACACTCCACTGGCCACCCTGGATGGCAAGGGAGCTGGAACTGTAGTCCAGATGGGCACCTAGGGGGAAGGGAAAGGGAGTTTTGGTGATAAGCTTCTCAGTCCTGCTGTAACAGGTCAGAGCTGGTTTCTACATCCTAAATGTTATACTCTGGAGCCTGGTAAAGAGAGATATATCTTACTGGACAGGAACCTGAACTGCTCCAGGCCAGGCTCCCAGGGTCCATCTGGGGATAAGCCTCTTGGTCAAGGTGGAGGAGAGGGGACAGAAAGACTGTCCAGGCTCTACTGGGATTTCTCCAGGAGGGGAGAGGACCAGCCTTGGGGTAAGCAAGCCGAAGGAACCAAGCTCGATCCCATGCACTGGCTGAATGGGTGGCAGGAAGGCTGCTTCTGGGTACACTTTTGTGTGCCACAGAAATAGCCTCTGGCCAAGGCCAATGGGGAATTTGTCCCAAGTTTCTGAAGAGAGTGGGCTGTGCGGAGCCAGTGAGCAAAGCCTCTTGTATTGCACATAATTAAATGTTTGTGGACTGCCAGAGAGAGGGGCATTGTTGTGAACTTTACTTGGGTGGCCTCATTGAGAAGGGATATTTGAGCAAAGACATGAAGATGCTGAAACATGAGGATACTTCAGGCAGGGCAGAGGGAACAACAAGTGCCAAAGCCTTGTAGTAGAAGCAGGGGTGCTGTGTTCTGGACCCCTTGCCTTCGTCCAGGCCAGAGATGATGGTGGTAACAGTGGGTAAGAGAGAAGGAGAAGTGGTTAGATTCTGCATCTATTTGGTAGGTACCTCCCTCCTTCCTCCTCTTCCTTTCTTGATTTTCTAGGGGTGACTTGTGAAGACACATGAAGGTGTTTCTACCTCTGTGCCCTTTTCTAGACTGTAAGCCCCATGAGGACAGCGAATGGGCCTTTCCCTTACAGCGTGCTCAGGCACAGCTTATCCCTAGCACCTGGTTAAACATGTCTGTGTCCTGAGTCATCAGATTTCCTGGGGCTGAGCCTGGGTATATTGTTTATGATGAGAAATGCTTTCCTGTGGCTTGGACACTCCTGTCCCTCTTCTAAAGGAACTGTCCTGTGTATCCAATCAAAGGAGATGGAGCTTCAGTGTCTTTTTTTTTTTTTTTTTTTAGATGTCTTTCTTTTTCTTTTTCTCTCTCTCTCTGTCACCCAGGCTGGAGTGCAGTGGTGTGATCTCGGCTCACTGCGACCTCTGCCTCCTGGGTTCAAGCAATTCCCCTGCCTCAGCCTCCCAAGTAGCTGGGATTACAGGCACACACCACCACATCCGGCTAATTTTTGTATTTTTAGTAGAGACAGGGTTTCACCATGTTGGCCAGGCTGATCTCGAACTCCTCACCCCAAGTGATCCACCCATCTCAGTCTCCCAAAGTGCTGGGATTACAGGCATGAGCCACTGTGCCTGGCCAGGCTTCAGTGTCTTGAGTACCAGAGAGTCACAGTCCGTCCATTCTTCCCGGCCCCACTGTGAAGTGCTCAGGAGCTCAACAGTAGACAAGTTCCTGGGTTCTGTTTTGTCCCTGATAACGCCTGCCTGCTGGTTTCCTGGGGAAGTGACGGGGGCACATATGGCTGTGTCCAGCAGGTATCCCTGGCCCAAATCAGCTTGGTCCAAGCTCAGGCAGGGCATGCTGGGCTCTGCATTGCTCACTCATCAATGTCAGCAGCGACCCACAGGAGCTTCTGGGAAGCATCTTGAGCTTGGCTGTGCAGTGTCCATCACCCACAACCTGCAGTCTTTGTTTAACCTGGGCCCTTCCCTGCAGCACCTCTTGCTCTCTGACTTTTGCAGATATTTACAATCCAGCAGGCTCTCGATGTTTGGGAGGGCTCTGTCCACAGGCCTTCCAAAAGCCCCACAGTCTTGAATGCAAAATATTGGTATGGGCTTCCGGCTTTCTTGCGAATGGTGTTTTCTTGAGAATTATGTGTTTCCTGTGCTCTCATGCCACAAATTAACTGCCTTTTCACTTTTCCCACAGGTTTTATCTCTCTTTCTGTGTGGCAGGGTCTCACAGTGTAGTTGTTAAAAGTGTGTGAACTGGCCAGGCATGTAATCTCAGCACTTTGAGAGGCCATGGTGGGCAGCTCTCCAGAGGTCAGGAGTTCGAGACCAGCCTGGCCAACATGGCAAACCCCCATCTCTACTAAAAGTACAAAAAGTAGCCAGATGTGGTGGTGAGCACCTGTAATCTCAGCTACTTGGGAGGCTGAGGCAGGAGAATTCCTTGAACCCAGGAGGTGGAGTTGCAGTGAGCTGAGATTGCGCCACTGCACTCCAGCCTGGGTGACACAGCAAGACTCCATCCCAAGAAAAAAAAGAAGTGTGTGAACTTTGGAATTGGACAGATTTGAGTGGGCATTGCAGCTTCTGCTCTTACTGGCTGTGTTGTGTCTGGCAAAGTCCTCCGAGTCTCAGTTTACTCATCCGTAAAACAAAGACAATTGCAGTGTCTACCTAGTACTTGGTTGTGAAGCTTCATTGAGGTAGTAACATAATATCTGGACCCCCAATAAATAAGAACTATTATTAACCTTAATGAAAACCCCACCAGGTGCAGGGGCTCATGCCTATAATCCCAGCACTTTGGGAGGCTGAGGAGGGCAGATGACTTGAGCCCAGGAGTTCGAGACCAGCCTGGGCAACATGGTGAAACTCTATCTCTACAAAAAAATACAAAAATTAGCTGGGTGTGGTGGTATACACTTGTAGTCCCAGCTACTTGGGAGGCTGAGGTAGGAGGATTGCTTAAGCCTAGGAGGCAGAGGTTGCAGTGAATGGAGATTGCCCCACTGTACTCCAGCCTGGGCGACAGAGTGAGACCCTGTCTCAAAAAAAAAAAAAAAAAAAAAAAAAAA
>NC_045448.1:43218947-43290286 GCF_002776525.5 Piliocolobus tephrosceles | reverse complement strand
AAAAAAAAAAAAAAAAAAAAAAAAAAAGAAGAAAAAAAAAAAAAGAACCCCCCCCCCCAAAAAAAGAAAAAGAAAATCCAAAACTGCTTGTGGGGACTTTCAGTGCTGGGCGCAGGCCAATGTCCCCAGTCAGCTCTGAGGCTTGTTCCTACTTCCACCAGCCTCTCAGCCCAGTCCACTTCAGGCCAGGGCAAAATACGAAAGCCTTGCTTGTTCTAGGTCTTCGGGGGAGTCTGTGAATAGCTGAATCCATGAATGATGCCTCTGCAGGTGCCAGGGACCCACGGCTCCACCCTCACCCAGTGCGAGTGCTGCCTGCCAGACCCTTGTCAGCGGTTACAACTTCCAACTGCCTCCTGCTGCCGGAGTTTTATCAAAAGCTCAGTTGAGAGAAATAAAGTTCATGGGGGTTATTTAAAGGTCATGCATTCCATCCATTCTTCCAGATGGGACTTATCCCTGAACCAAGTCGGACTCTCACGAAGCTGAGTCATTCTTGGAGCAAAGTATTTAGTCTCCACAGAATCTTTACTGCATCCCTCCCTTATGATGGAGCCTTTAAGGAAAATGGTTGAAGGAGTCTGGCCATTATGCTTATTTTGGGATGTTACTGCTTCAGCTAGTATTCTCTATAAGTCCTATGAGTGGAATGAATATATTTTAGGCTCCAGTTTCCAGCAAAATTCTGCATCCTCAGAGGAATTAGGGGGCTTCTGACTTATGGGCAATGTGACTCATGAAAGTAATCCCAGTTCCCACTTTACTTGGGTTGCTGGGAAGCTCAGAGCCAAATTTGGCACTCATCCTTAGGAATCTTAGAGGCTCTCTTGGGCTATTTTTAAAGGAGATGATTACTTTCCAGGTGCTGGTTTCTAATAGACAGGATTATAATTATTATTTTGTATGTATCTTGTCAATTGCTTCAGGGCTTTAGTGGGACCAGAGTGGGAGTAAGTAAGTAAAATAATCCTCACCCTGAAAACAAAAGAGGAATGGAGAATTGGCCTGGGTGAGTGAGAGAAGGAGGCAGCCAGGGGGAGAGATGGTGCGGGGCCGGTGGTGACAGGACAAATGTCCCTTTCTAGGCCACTGTGGTGATGCTGAAGGGTCTGGCTTCACTGACCCAGGGGGTGTGAAAAGAGGATTTTCCATGAATTTGAAAAGAGAACCGCAGTCATTGCTCAATTTGCACTTCTCCCCATGGCCCCTAGGCTTTGGGGGGTATTTTTGTAATGTTGTGAAACATTGAAACTTGCAGTGTCTCCTTTCTCTTCCTCTTCTCTCCCAACCCAGTCACTTCTGCCCTTTTTTTTTTTTTTAAACCATGTTTTGCTCCTTCCCTTCATGTGGCCACTGGTGCAGGGGCGTGAGCTGGGCTGCCCACTGTGACTGCTCCTCCATCTCTGGGCAAGACAGGAGTCCCTCTGGCCCGAGGCCCACAATTTGCTGCTGGAACAAACAGAAGAGGGTCAAGCAGTTCAGATCCTCAACAAAACAGTAGCAGTAGAGCAGCAAATACTACTTGAAAACTCAACTGTGTGCCACTTAGGAACCATTATTATTGCCATTTAATTTTACTTATTTAAGTTTGCCCTATGCCTTAGCTATAGTACATGTTCATTATTTGTTTGTGCAAGGCCCCTGCATCTATTTGTTTGTTTGTTTGAGACAGGGTCCTGCTCTGTCACCCAGGCTGGAGTGCAGTGGTGTGAACATGGCTCACTGCAGCCTTGAACTCCTGGGCTCAAGCGATCCTCCTACCTCAGCCTCCCAAGTAGCTGGGACCACAGGAGCATGCCACCATGCCTGGCTAAATTTTAAATATTTTTGTAGAGATGGGGTCTCACTCCAGCCTGGCCAATATGGTGAAATCCTGTGTCTACTAAAAATACAAAAATTAGCCGGCATGGTGCCTAGTGCCTGTAGTCCCAGCTGCTCAGGAGGCTGAGGCAGAGGAGTCATTTGAACCCAGAAGGTGGAGATTGCGGTGAGCCGAGATTGTGCCATTGTCCTCCAGACTAGGCGACAGAGCGAGACTCCATCTGAAAAAAAAAAAAAAAAAAAAAGAGATGGGGTCTCACTATGTTACCCAGGCTGGTCTCTAACTCCTGAGCTCCAGCAGTCCTCCTTCCTCAGTCTCCCAAAGTGCTGGGATGACAGGCGTGAGCCACCACGTCTGGCCCATTTGTCTGTTTATCCATCTATCTTGTCCAGAGTTTCTCATTGGCCACACTTTTGACATGTCAAGTCAGATCATTCCTTTTATGCAGGCTGTCCTGTACATTGTAGGATGTTTGGCAGCATCCTTGGCCTCTACTACATGCCACTATTACCCACCCCCACACCTCTACTGTGACAACCAAAAATGTCTCTAGACATTGCCAAGTGACCCCTGGGGAAAGGGAGCAGAATCATCTCAGCTGAGAACCACTATCCCCTTGTCCCCTTCCTCACTCCCCTCCCCTCCTGATAGAAGCTTCTCTGATGCATCTGCTGTGTGTCCTCTTGTTTGCACACATCCGTGCAGCTCTGTTCGCTGCCCCATTCGTATCCTTTGTCCACCTTTCTGTTGGAGTTGCCATCTTCTTTGGATCTGCAATGGGCAGTCCTTGTGTTTTCTGTTTTCTTTCTTTTCTTTTCTTTTTTTTTTTTTTTGAGATGGAGTTTCACTCTGTCGCCCAGGCTGGAGTGCAGTGGTATGATCTCGGCTCACTGCAACCTCCACCCGCTGGGTTCAGGTGATTCTCATGCCTCAGCCTCCCAAGTAGCTGGGATTACAGGCTCCCACCACCGCGCCTGGCTAATTTTTATATTTTCAGTAGAGATGGGGTTCCTCCATGTTAGTCAGTCTGGTCTCAAACTCTTGACTTCAGGTGATCCACCTGCCTCGGCCTCCCAAAGTGCTTGGATTACAAGGGCGTCAGCCACCATGCCTGGCCAGTCCTTGTGTTTTCTAAATATGAGTCCCATGTTGGTGTGGCCTGTGTTTTCTTCCCCTGTTCTGTCATCAGTCTGCTAACCCTTGCCTTACAGATGAGGAAGCAGAAGTGCACAGCCATAGCTGCCAATGCTCACACTGTTAGTAAGTGGTGAGCCAGGTCCAGGCCTCTGTCTCCAGAGCCCAGGCTCTTGACCCCTGGGCTACAGCAGTGTCCCTTCTATTCAAATATGACTTCGCAGGCAGGCAGGCAAGGTCAGGCCCTGAGGCCCGGGCAGGGAAGGGAGGTGACTCACTCCAGGTCGTGCAGCTCGACAGCAGCATCGCCCAGGCCACCCTGATGTGATGCCAAGTGTCTTGGGAATTGGATTCAACTTTTTTTTTTTTTTTGGTTGAGGAATGACCAAGTGATTTTGCTTAAATGTCCAGCAGGAGGCTGTGGCTCTGGTGAGAAGAAGAGGTGGGGATCTGAGGGTGTCTGTGCGAGGAGGCCCCTTTGTTGGCTCTGCATGGTGCTCACAGACTCATGGTTGGGCAGATTTCTGGATTTGGATTTTCTGGCCTGGATCTCTGTGCCCTGGACCCTGGCAGAAGATGCTTCTCTCCAGGCCCAGGGGATGATGGATGGTGGGGAGCCAGGTTTTGTTCCCTAAATGCCATTCACATGACTTGCTGACCTCAGGGTCCTTCCCCTTTCTCTTGTCTTTTTCTCCTTCACTGCATTCAGCCCTGCTTTGGTTTCCCTTCTCTATTTTCCTTTTTTCAATCTGCACAAAGCCCTTGGAGGGCTGGGGCTGACCTGAGGCCTCTTGGCTCTGGCTGAGGTTGGTTTCCAGTTCCTGGACTGTAGCCCTGGGGCTGTCTGCCTTTGAGGGCCATAGTGAGACTTGGGAGGTGGGAGGTTTGGGTGGAAGCAAGCCGGCCAGTGAGCCAGTGCCTGGAGGCTGGTCCTCTCCTGCATCCTCAGGGCAGGGCCTCGGAACCACCAAAACTGATGACAAATACCTAGTTCAGGCCACAGCCACTCCCTACCCATCCCTTACAGACATGCCTAGTTCATCCCAGATCTCTTCCTACCAGCCTCTAGATCCTTCTCAGCAGAGAATGTGGAACCGAAATGTATCACCTCTGGCTTATAGCTTCATCTTTACTTCCTGGAAGACTTTTCCACCGTGGTTCTCAACCCTGAACGCTCAGCAGAATCACCTGGGTAACTTTCCAAACAAGCTGATTTCCAGGCCCCAACCTGAGATTCAGATTTCATGGGTCTGGAGTGTGTCTGGGGATTGAGATGTTGTAAAATCTCCCTGGGTGATTCTGCTATGTGGCCAGGACTGACAGCTACTCCAAAGTGTTGCAGAAAGAGCACAGAAGGGCAGGTGGGGGACTGAGTTCGCGTCTGGACAACCCTCAGGTGGCAGCATGTCTCTCAACAAAGCCCCTTCCCTCTCCAGGTACTGTGCAGGCGCACCCTAAGGAGAAATAACCGATTTACGGAGTTTTAGACTCAGAAAGGACCAGGAAACCAACCAAGCTATCCCCTCATCCTGCAAAACAGAAGACTGTGTCTGGAGGGGATGGAGTAGCCAGGGTCCCACAGGGCACTGGCAGGGTTGGGGGTGTGGGAAGCCAGGCTAGGCTTTGGGCTGCCGCCTCCCCCTGGCTGGGCCCCTCAGTGAGTCCTCTTTAGATTAGAATGTTGGGAACATGATGTCTCCCCACTGTTTACTCGAAAAGGAGCCTGTTCTCTCAGTGCCTGGGAGTGGGGGAGCAATGGCTAGAGTTAGAGGGTGTTGGTCTCAGCCAAACTTGGCAAGAGGACTTTCGCAGTGCCGCTGACTCTCTGCAGCTGTTTTATAGGCCCTGTGGCTCAAAAGGGGAAGTGTGGCTGCATTTAGAAAGTTGTCCACAAGGAGGAATGGTGGGGGTGGGAGTGGGGGTGGGGTTGACAAGGGTGGCCACGCTGGGGAGCTTGGGGATGAGGAGGGACACAGGCAGGACCTGTGGACAGGAGTTTGATTTGGGGCCCACATGTTGTCACTTTGGAAACTCTTGGGTTTGAGGGGATGGAGATAGGGGAGAGTGAAGGGGGGGCAGACAGAGAAGAAAGGGGGAGGTCGGGAGGGGGAAAGAGCTCCCTGCTGGGAAGCCTGGCTTTTCTTAGGTTGGAAGCAAACATGAAGTGTGCTGGGAGCATGCCTAGCCATGCCCATGCCCCGAAGGCCCAGGAAGGGGTTTCCTCTAAAGGGGAGCAGGGAGATGGTGAGAGGTGCTGGAAAGGGGAGGTTTTCTCACCATAGTCCAGCCCACAGTGGGGGATGTGAGAGGAGGAACTCTTCCTTCCCCCAAGCTATACAGAAATATCTCTGATATCTGAGTCCATTCAGGCTACGATAACAAAATATCATGGACTGGATGGCTTATAAACAGCAGACATTTAATATCATAGACTGGATGGCTTGTAAACAGCAGACATTTGTTTCTCACAGTTCTGGAGGCTGGAAGTCCAAGATCAGGGTGCTGGAAGATTCAGCGTCTGGTGAGGGTGATCTTCTCATAACCTCACGTGGCAGAAGGGGTGAGGGGTCTGTCTCAGGGCATAATATAAGGGCACTAATCCTATTCATGAGGGCTCAATCCCCAGGACCTAATCACCTCCTACCTCCATCACTTTGGGGGTGAGGATTTCAACATTTGAATCTGGGGGGGGGACATAAACATCTGGACAGCCTGAATGAAACGTACCATCCATATGGCCAGGAAGGCATCCAACCCTTCCCAGGGCTGAGGTGGGGCTCAGGTCTCCATGATAGCAACAGGAAGATTGCTACACAAGGCTCCTAGCCCAGGGGTTGGAGGCTGGAAGACCTCAGACAGCCTGATTGAAGATCCCCAGGCCTCAGGTTCCTGTTCCTGTTAGTGACAGGGAGATGCACCTCCCCTGCCCTATCAGAAGTGCCCTGCCCCAAGCATCAGGGAGAAACATGGAGCTCCTGCTGGTCATGGGCCACAGTCCCCCTGCTTCCCTCAGGCCTACTGCTCTCCCTCAGTCTCTGGCACCTGCAGGGTGCTGCTCTCTCCTGTCCCCCATGCCCTAGCCTTGTTCCTACTGTGTATGTGGGGATAGAGTGATGGGGTGGTGGAGGTCGGGGGTGATGGTACCATGACTTTAATCCAGAGCTTTCCTACAGAAGATCCTGCCTTCACCAGAAAAGTGCTTTAGCAAAGCTCCTCTTCCCGAAGTAGCCCCACCCAAAAGGACCATGAGAAGAGGACCTTATCCTAACTTTGATCATATTACACTGGCCATAGAGAGCTCCACCATCTTTGGTGATAGAATCAGCAGCCAGAGAGATCTGCTCTGAGAGTGGGAGTTAAAGCAGAGAGGGGAGGCTTGCATTGGTTCTGAGTCTGTGGTTGAGCATCTGATGTCAGAAGCATGACTCCCAAAGAACCTGCTCAATGTACGCTGGGGAAGAAGGCAACTCAACTCAACCCAATCCAACTCAACCCAATTCAACTCCATCCAACCCAACTCAACCCCACTCAACCCAACTCAACTAAACTCAATTAAACTCAACAAAACTCCCATTCATTCACTCCATGATTTAACTAGTATGTACTAGTAACCAACAATGTGTCAACCACTGTGCTAAGTGCTGGGGCTGCTGAAGAGAGCAAATAAGACACAGCCCTGCCCTCATGGAGCTTCGAGTCTGGTAGAGGCACTTAAGGGCACATCACAGGTCTGTGTCTCTATTAAGCTCATAGGATGGCCATGGGAGGATAGGGAGAGGAAAGGCCATTACCCCTGTGGTCTCAGTGGAGGGACAATGTTCATATACACAAAACACTCGGAGAATAAGGCAATGTTTAGTAAGTCCATTGTTGACTCTGGTAACCACCAGCTGTGCTTAACCACTAACCTTGAAAAAAAAACTTTTGGCTGCGTGCGGCTGCTCACCTTTGTAATCCCAGGACTTTGGGAGGCCAAGGCAGGCAGATCACTTGAGGTCAGGAGTTCAAGACTAGCCTGCCCAACATGGTGAAACCACGTCTCTACTAAAAATACAAAAAATTAGCCAGGCGTGGTGGTGTGCACCTGTAATCCCAGTTACTTGAGAGGCTGAGGCAGGAGAATAGCTTGAACCCAGGATGCAGAGGTTGCAGTGAGCCAAGATTGTGCCACTGCACTCCAGCCTGGGTGACAGAGTGAGACTCTGTCTAAAAAAAAAAAAAAAAAAAAACCCCCAAACAAAACAAAAAAATTCGTTCTGACATGAGGGTACTGGACTGGAAAATCCATGTGGACTCTGCCATCTTTCTTGGTTTCTTCTTCCATTTGGCTACCTACCCCCTTCTCTTCCTCCTTCCACCTCACTTAGAGCTAGAAACCTTACATGGCAAATGATTGGATTCTAGGTTTGGTTAAATGCCTACCATTTACAAAGTACATTGCTAGCTGCAGTAAGATTCAGAGGTAAACAACACTGGCCTTCCCCTTAAGGACGCTGAGCCTGACTTGGGTTCACAAATTGCTATGACAGAAGACAGTGAAAGATGCATGCATCTTTGGACTGCATTTTTACCAGTTCAAATATTTTATTTTTAATAATATATAATAAAATATAAGGTATAACAGGGAAAGGAAATGCACAGATCTTAGGTGTGCATTTCCAAGCATTCTGAGTGTGAGTGTGACTGTGTGTTGCAGGGGGAAGGTAACCGGAGAGCTGAGTCCCTTCCCTGGGTATGGGATTTGGAATATCGGTGCTATGATGTTGCGGTGTGTCTGCTGCCTACTGTTTTGGTTTTTAAATTTCAAACTTCAGAAAGGTTATAAGACGATATAAGGAATTCCTGTGTACCCTTTCCCCAGAGTCACCAATTATTTACATTTATGAAATCATTTGAGAAAAATTTGGAGATATCTTGCCCCTTTACCCTTAAATATTTCAGTTTATATTTCAAGGACATTCTTTTACATAGTCTGGCTTCCTCTTAGCTGAGCCTTGGTCATCTCATTTTCAGACAGTATTGGGTCATTCTATATCTTAAGTAAAGCTGATTTAATGGGAGAGAGAGGCTGGATTGGTTTTCTGCTTGATGCTGTGCTGGTGGCCTGGCTGCTGGGGGCTGCCTAGGTCACAGGGTCCCCCTGGGAAAATCTGTTGACTTCCGCGGCTGTACTATTGGACAGCTGGTCTGTCCCCATAGAGGCTTGGCTGAACTCTGTGCTCTCCTTCCCTCTACTTTGTTCTCGAGTTTTCTGCACATTCTTCCACCCACAGATGTGAATGTCGTGTGATGTTGGCTTTCCAGTGTCTTGCATGGCGTGGTAGCAGCAGAAATGAGCTTGGCTGGGCACCCTCTCTGGGCCTTGGAGGACAGCCTGGGCTCTTCTGAAAATACAGGCAGCTTCCTTTCCCTGACTCGCCTGGAGGAGCAAGGCCCTGTGGTGCGGTCTGGCTCTGAGGCCTGTGGTCCTGCTTGGGACTGGCAGTCTTAGGCTGAGAGAACATTTTCCAGAGTATAGCCGAGGGACAGAATGTCTCAGTTAGACAGGCTTGGAGGGGCAGGGTTTTGGAAAGGCCTCTGCTTGTTCTGGGAGGCGTTCAGGATGCTGAGGTTTTGGAAATTCATGGCGGCTCTTCACAACTGCTCCCAGCTTTGGGAGGAGGAATAGACGGGTGCTCGTTTCCTTGGGTTCAGTGGCAAAGGTGAAGCCCAGCACTGCCGACCTGGGACCTGGGCCTCTCCATGGCCTGGGGAGGACACTGGACTTTGAAGAGGAGTGCAGCCTAGAAGGCCTGGACCCTGGAGTCATGAGATGCTGCTCCCATCCAGTAAGCCCTGGCTGGAGCTCTGCTGGGCACTGACCCTGGCATAAAACCAGTGGGGCCTCTGGGCCTGCACTCAACTGTGCCTCTGGTGGAGCAGGTAGGAGAACCCCCCGCAAATCCACGAGTCAGAACAGAACACGCTGGAGGCATTTAACCAGGCAGACAGATCTCCTGCAAGGAGAGGTCAGGGAAGGGAGAGCACAGACGCCCCGAGCTGCCAGGGAATGCTTAGGGGAGGAAGTGAGGCCTGAGACCCCCTTTCTAGCACCCTCTCCCTTCTGTTCTGCTTTTGTATACAACCAACATGCCCACGGTCCACTTCCAGCTCTGTTCTGTGATCTTGGACAACTCTGTTTATCTCCTTGAGCCCATTTCCCGCCTGCGAAATGGGACGTGGAGCACTGGAGCCACCTTCCTGGGACAGTGCTGAGTGGTAACCAAATGTTGGCGGGCTTCAGAGGCGCTTGGAGAGCTTAGGAAAAATGCAGATGCCTGGGAAGTTGGGAGCCTGAATCCCCGGTGGTGAGGCCCAGGCATGTGTAGGCAATGCTTTCAACCAGCTTTCCTGGTGGTCCTTGGAGCGGAGCTGGGTTACTGTGGAGGCACCACATCCCCCGCCCCTAACTTAACTGCAGGCTCCTCGGACCCAGACTCGGGCCTTTATTCCTGGATGCATTTTTCCCAGTGTCCGGGAGGGCCTGGTACAGGTGGGGGCACCCGGGCCTGGCCACTGGGCCGTCCACCGGCCCCTCCCACCCGGGAGCCGTGCCATGGCCCGGGCAGCCTGGACGCAACCCCCCTCCTTCCCTATGAGCCAGCTTCAATGCCCCGCATTACCATTTCCATGGCGCCCTCCTCCAGGGCCCCATGGAAATCACGAGGCTTTCTGAGGAGTCGTGCAGACTTCAGAAAAGACCCCGGGCCCCCTGCCCACCCCAGCTCCCTGGCCGCTCTAATCCCGCGCGGGGCGCGAGAGACAGAGCTCCCAGTCTCCTCGCGGCCCGGCCGGGCGCTCATTCTCCCACAGAGCTGACGTTTCTCTGCGGCCCAGCTGGCTGCAGTTTTTAGAAATAACAATATCCCCGGGGGGAGGAGCGGCGGGGTGAATGGGCGCCTTTGTCCCGGGCCCTGTGAAGCCCGATTAATTATGCGCGGCGGAGCGCGGGGAGCGCGGCCGCCGGGGCCCCCCCGGGCGGCTGAAAGGCCCGGGCTTGGGAGCGCGGCCGCCGGCTCCGCGCCGCCGCACAAAGGGCCGCGAATTAGAGAAGCGGCAATTACCCCGCATTTTGTGTGTGCCCTTGTCTCACTGACACTGTGGACAGCCCCTCCCCGGGCGGCTGCACTTTGAGGATTTTCAAGCCCTTTCTTGGTTACCAGGGGCGACTGGGCAGAGGGGCTGGGGGCTTGGGGAGAGGGGGAAGCGCCAAGGGCCGAGTGGGATCGTGTGCAGTGGGGGGCGTCTCGGGGTGGGGGGCAGGGAGCGGCGTGTGGGTATCGCCCCTGGGGACCTGGGCCTCAAGTCTAATGCTCTCTCCAAAGCTGGAGCCCGTTCAGCATGCAGATTCCAGGGCCTCACCTGAGAGGACTCCCTAACTCAGGGAGTCTGGGGCGCCCAGGAAACTGCATTTTACCAGTCTAAATATTTTACTTTTAATAATATGTAACAAAATATAAGATATAACAGGGAAATGAAATACACAGATTTTAGGTGTGCAGTTCCATGTCACCCACATCTCATCGAGATATAGAACAATTCCATCACTCCGGAAAGTACCATGGGTCCTCTTTCCAGTTTCTCCACCCCACTGCTCATCCTCCCAGGTAACTACTGCTCTGATTTCTAGCACCATTCCTAAAGTTTCATCTATTTTTGGACTTCATGACAAATGGAGCCATACGGTATACCTTTGTTTTGTTTCTGACTATTCTCATTTGGAATCATGTTTTTGAAATCCATTCACGTTGTGTGTATTAATAGTTTAGTTTCTTTCTTTTGATTAAACAGTTTTTTTGATCCATTCACCTGTGATGGACAGACACCTGGACTGTTTCTAATTTTTGGCTGTTATAAATAAAGCTGCTATGATCGTTTTGTATGAGTCTTTTTTATGTGAACACGTGTTTTTGTCTTTTGGGTAAATGTCTAGGAGTGAAATTGCTGGGTCATAGGGAAGGTATTTAGCTTTAGTAGATTCTAAAGTGGCTGTATGATTTTGCATCCGCACCAGCAATATATGAGGGTTCCAGTTGTTCTACCTTTTCATCAGCACTTGATATTGTCAGTCTTTGTGATTTTAACATTCTAGTGAGTGTGAGGTGGTATCTCACTGTAGTTTTCTGGGTGGGTGATTTTAATGCATGAGTTCCAAGGATTACACTTGGAGAAAACTCCTGTCTAGTCCAATCCTTGCATTTGCCTGCAAGGTCCAGCAGAGGAAATGTCCTCCCCAAGGCCCACGGCTGGTTGAGCAGAGGCAGGATGAGGACACAGGACTCCCGTCCCAAGCTAAAGCTCTCTTCTTGGTATCATGCTACCCCTTTGGCCCATACCTCCTGAGCTTGTGTGTATGAAGCATGAATGGTGCTTTGCCTAGGGCCATTCAAAGTGGACCTGGCAGGACACTTCTGAAGAGTCTCCACCTGCCACCCAAGCAGCAGCATTCATGGGACTCAGGTTGAGAGACTGGGCTTGGCCAGGTACATGTGGTGTGCACGCGAACATAGGAACAGGGGTAGGAAGCTGCTGGTTAGCTACCCTTGACTCTGACTCCCAGGACACAGACCTGGCTTTACTGCTGTCCACCACCTTGCCATACATTTGAAGAGCAAACTTACGTGAAAGCCTAAACCCTGAGAGTTCCTCTGCTTCAGGTACTCATGGGGGGCTTTGCATATTTTCTGATCAAACACAGAGGAGATGCTTGGTGGATGGGAAAAAGAGAGCAGGAGTCCTGGGGCTTCCAAAGTCTTCCTTTATCTGTAAGTATTGTCCTACGCGTGCTTTTTTTTTTTTTTTTGAGATGGAGTCTCACCCTGTCACCCAGGCTGGAGTGCAATGGCTCGATCTCAGCTCACTGCAACTTCCGCCTCCTGGGTTTAAGCAATTCTCCTACCTCAGCCTCCCGAGTAGCTGGGATTATAGGCACACACCACCATGCCCAGCTAACTTTTTGTGTATTTAGTAGAAAAGGGGTTTCACCATGTTGGCCAGGCTGGTCTGGAACTCCTGACCTTGTGATCAGCCCGCCTCAGCCTCCCAAAGTGCTGGGATTACAGGCCTGAGTCACTGCACCCAACCTCTACGTGTGCTTTTTAAGACCCTCCAGAACCTGGCCTGACCTGGCAGGAAGACCTTGCCTTGTTTCTTCCTGCCTTCACCTCACACGTGCTGCTCCAGCAATAGTGGACACTGGTCTATTGTTGTTCCCCCACCCCCTCCCATCCCCATCAACACAGGTGGTGGGGATTGTGTTTTCCAAAGATGACTGCACCACAATATATCTTACAACCCACATGCTCTTGCAATGTGACTGACACTCCTCCCACTGAGAGGAAGGGGGTCTCTGTTTTCTTAATCAAATTGGGATAGGGGTTTGAGAACGCTCTAACCAACAGACTATGGCAAAAGGGATGATGTTTGATGCTAAGTCATATAAAAGCTAAAACGTCCACCTAGCTCTGTCTCTCTTCTTTGGGATGTGTACTGTAGGAATCTAAACATTGTGCTATGGAAATGCCCAAACTGGCCCACATGGAGAGACCCATGTGGAGGAGATCTGAGGCCTCCAACCTGCAACCAGGTTCAACCACTAGATTTGTGAGTGAATGAGCTTTTAGATGATTCCAAACCCCAGCCTTCGGTGCTTCCAGTGGAGGCCCCAGTCAACAGAGAGCAGAGACAAGCTCCTCCTGCTGTGCCCTGTCCGGATTCCTGACCCTGACTTGATACCAAACATAATTAAGGGTTGTTTTATGCCAATATTATGATAATTTGTTACACAGCCATAATGACTGGAACACACACAAGATTTCTTGCTTCCTCCCCATGTTAATTCATATTCCCCTTGTTCCAAGCCCAGCTCTAAGCTTAACTCTTCTCTTTCAGGTTCAGCTTGGTTGTGACCTCTGCTGGAAGCCCTCCCTGGCCCCGCTGTGCACTGAGCTGGCGTTTCCTCCTCTGTGCCCCAGGCACATGCTCAGATCTGTGTACCCTCCACCTTGTCCTCCAGCTTTGTGTTTGGATGTTCGCATCCCCCATGAAAAAGGCCCCCTGAGAGCTGGCACAGTGCACGTTTCCTCTCCAGACTTCTACGAACCTGGCACATAATTGTTTGCTGAAAGATGGCATGTTCCTAAAACAGAGGAAGTGGAACCTGAATAAAGCAAAATCCAACTTCCCACTCCCTGCTCTCACTTCCTCTGAGACAGGCCTTGAGCAAGAGAGACAGAAAGAACAAGAGATGATCTTTCCCTTTAATGGGATTTCAGTCTGATCAGGGAGATAGTAACAGAAAGACTAGATTAGACTAGTGTGTGATTAAATGAGATTTGCCATCCCCAGAAGAGGGAGAGATCTGCATGGAACAGTGTGGTCAAGGCAGGCTTCCTGGAGGAGGCAAGGACTTGGATTTCATAGTACCAGAGCTCCAGGATAGATCCTCCTCTGATTGAACTCCCCGTTTCTTTCCCACACCCCAACCTTCCCACGTTCCCAGCTGAAGGGGTGTGTGTGTGTGTGTGCACATATGCATGCACACATGTACACATGTGGTTGGAAAGGGGACATTAGTATCCCTCTCCTAGGATGGAGTCTCAAGGACAGGCCCGTCATCACCTCGGTTTGCCTCTCTCTCTCCCACTTCACCTGAGGAATGGAATAAGAATGGGATAAGTATAATACAATGGGGGGAATGCAGAACCAACTAGATGTACACCCAAAAATGTGGATGGACCTTAAAACAGTGCTGCCTGAAGAAGGCAAGAAACAGAATGAAATCCGCAGCACATCATTTGTATAAACTAAAAATACATGTGCACAGAAAGGCAACTTTTTTTTTTTGAGACAAAGTTTCGTCTTGTTGCTCAGGCTAGAGTGCAATGGCACGATCTCGGCTCACTGCAACGTCCACCTCCTGGGTTCAAGCGATTGTCCTGCCTCAGCCTCTAGAGTAGCTGGGATTACAGGAGCCCGCCACCACAGCCGGCTAGTTTTTGTATTTTTAGTAGAGACAGAGTTTCACCAATGTTGCCCAGGCTGGTCTTGAACTCCTGACCTCAGGTGATCCACCTGCCTCGGCCTCCCAAAGTGCTGAGGTTACAGGCATGAGCCACTGCACCCAGTCGGCAACATGTGTTTTATAGAGACACAGACAAAGATGTGATGTCAAACATACTAATGTGGTTGCCTCATTCATAGATGGGGGACTGGGCTGGTGAATGAGGATTAAATAAATAAATAAATAAATAAATAAATAAAACAAGAGAGGGCCTCCGTACAGAACGGTGATGAGCGTGCCATCGAGGAGAATGATGAACTCAAGCTTTTGCACCTGAGGGCCAAACAAAAGGTCAAAACCAAAATCACTCTTGGAAATGATGCCACCAACTTTAGGATGGCACTCATATCTGTGTGAGTGGGAGAGAGAAGGGATATGGGGCAGGGATTTGACTGTAGCTGTAATGTTTTATTCCTTTAAAAAATATAAGGTAATCTGAAGCGAAATGTTAGTATCTGTTGAATCTGGGGAGAGGCTCTGAGGGTTTCTGTTAAACCATTTTGTGTACATTTTAAATACAGTCATGCATGGGTTAATTATGGGGAATAAGTTCTTACAGATACATTGTTAAGCAATTTTGTTATTGTGTGAACATTATCGAGTGAACTTACACAAACTTAGAATGGAATAGCTGACTACACACTTAGACTATATGGCCTAGCCTATTGCTTGAAGGCTGCAAACCCTTACTCTATGTTACTGTACTGAATAATGAAGGCAAGTGTAACACAATGGCAAGTATTTGTGTATCTAAACATAGAAAAGGTACAGTAGAAATGTGGTATCATAGTCTTATGAGACTACTATTGTATATGCGATGCTTTGTTGACTGAAACATCATTATGTGGTTCATGACTGTATATCATAATTAAAAAAAATTTTAAGAGATTGCCAATCAAGACACTACAAACTAATTTTGTGGCTTTTGTCAAAATTCATTTCCTTCTTTCCTTTTTTTTGAGACAGGGATCATTCAAGCAATCCTTCTGCCTCAGCCTCCCAAGTTGGTGGGACTACAGTCATGCATGCCACCATGCTCAGCTAATTTTTTTTTTTTTTAATTACTGAATAGAGATGGGGTCTTGCTGTGTTGCCCAGGCTCATCTCAAACTTCTGGACTCAAGTGATCCTCCCGCCTTGGCCTCCCAAAGTGGGATTACAGATGTGAGCCACCGTGCCTGGCCCTGGCTTAATTTTTTATTATTTTTGTAGTGACAGGGTTTTGCTATGTTGCCCAGGCTATCTTGAACTCCTGGCCTCATGTAATCCTCCTGCCTTGGCCTCCCAAAGTAGAATTCATTTCTGATGTTAGGTTGGCCTCTGAACAGTTTTACAGAGCTGAGTGCTCTAGTCTTCGGTGACACCGTCTTTTTTTGTTTTTTTTTTGTTTTTTTTTTTGAGACAGAGCCTCGCTCTGTCACCCAGGATGGAGTACAGTGGTGCAATCTCTGCTCACTGCAACCTCCAGCTCCTGGGTTTAAGCAATTCTCCTGCCTCAGCCTCCCGAGTAGCTGAGACTACAGGCCTGTGCCACCATGCCAAGCTAATTTTTGTAGTTTTAGTAGAGATGGGGTTTCATCATGTGACCAAACTGGTCTCGAACTCCTGACCTCAAGTGATCCACTCACCTCAGTCTCCCAAAGTGCTTGGGATTACAGGCATGAGCCACCACACCCGATGATGGAGTCTTAATAAGGAGAAGAATATGAAGAATTTGACTTTTTATTGATGCTAAAAGCATTAATAAACAAGATCTTTGGAAAAATGTGGAAAATGGAAAATGTCACTGCCTGCTGTTTGTAGGGTGAAATCAAATGGCTAAACAGCTATAGGAACATTTTATTCCCACTGGTTGGGTCAGATCAACTTCCCAGGACTTTGTGGGAAGCTCACAAATCCTAGACAATCGTACTGCACTGCCGTAGGAGTTCTTGGAGGGCTGGAAGGCTCACAATTAGGGCCTTTTCTCTGGGTACCAACTTGACACCCACGGCAAGGGAGCTGAGCAGTTATCTATGGCATAGATGCTACATTCTGTGACTCCTCCTGGCCCTAGCCATGGCTGATTGGTCTAGAGGGTCAAAGCTAGGCCAGTCAGATTATCTCTCTCAAGATTCTGGAATTCTGAACTGGGGCGGAGATGGGGAGCTGTGAGAACGCGGTTGCTTTAATGGGAATGTTCTAGTGAGGAGATGCATTGACTCCAGATGCTTACATCCTTTGCTGAGGCTCAATTGTTCAACCTTTTCTGAAATTTAATAAATCCATTATTGTGATTTGTCAGGGTTGATTTCTATGACTTGTCCTATGGAGTAGGTTACTATATTTTTGTCTTCTCACCTTCCCCTGGTACTGCTGTTAATACATATGGTATCTTTATAGAGTTAGAAAAAGATGCCTGGCTGTGGGTGGACAAGCAAGAAGAAGTTTTTCTTTCCTCCAGGCAGACGTAGTCCCTCAGCAGGGTGGAAGGTGTGGCTGGTGGAGTGCAGGCTGGGTTTCAGGCCATACCCTGCTCACTTCCTTGGCCCAGCCCTTTTGTGCATCACACAGATGACATCCCCATTTATGGCGGTCTTACACCTGTCCACCATGTGCTTTCAGGATGATCTATCTTCTGCAGCTAAGTGTCATTCAGAATACGAAGGGCTATTCCAGACAAGATTCACGGGACATGGTCTATCATGCAAGTCCTATTCTGGACTTTAAGACTCATGTCAAAGATGTTCAAAGTCAAACCTGCTCAAAGTCAAGACTTAAAGGAAATGTAGGAAAACTCTCTGGCCTGATAAAGTCCACAGAAGCCTCATCTTCTTCTGATGAATGATCTTCAGGCTTGAAAGGATGCCTTCCTCCAAACAGGCTGGCAGACATTCTTGAAATGTCAAAGGATAGGCCAGGGGTGGTGGCTCACACCAGTAATCCTAGCACTTTGGGAGGCCAAGGTGGGCAGATTGCCTGAGCTCAGGAGTTCAAGACCAGCCTGGACGATGTGGTGGAACCCCATCTCTGCTAAAATACAAAAAATTAGCTGGGCATGGTGGTGCATGCCTATAGTTCCAGCTACTCGGGAGGCTGAGGCGGAAGAATCACTTGAGCCCGGGAGGCGGAGGTTGCTGTGAGCCGAGATTGCACCACTGCACTCCAGCCTGGGTGACAGAGTGAGACTCCATTTCAAAAATAAAAAAAAAAAAAAAAAAAAAGAGAAAGAAAGAAAGAAGGAAAGAAAGAAAGAAATGCCAAAGGATACTCCTCCATCCCCCTGTGTAAAAAACTAGTGGTGAGAAGGTAAGACCAAGATCACAGGAACAGATGACAAGGAGGTGTCTGAAGGCCACAGTGAGAGTGACATGGAAACCAGCCAAGGCACTGATGGCCATGGGAAGAAAATGATCTCAAGGAAGAGATAATTCCTTGAGAGGAGGCTGCTCCAGCTCCGATTTGTTCATTCATTTTACAGTCAGGAAGCCACTCCTCCCGCAAAGAAGGTAATGTGAGTCCTACTACCTTTCTGAAAGGAAGCTGGGTAAGAAAAGCAAGACGGTAACTTTCCCAAGTCAGGGAACCCCTGTCTCCCCAACTTCTGCATCATGTAGACCATTTGTGTCTACAACTTACAGGAGGCAGTGTAGACTAGCAGTTGAGAATGTGAGTCTAGAATCAGAAGACCTGGGTTCAAACCTCAACTCTGTCACTTTCCAGCTATTTGGCCTTGGACATATTACTTAAACTCTTGTGTGTTTTAAAACATGTACACAATCCTTTGACTCTCTTTCCATCAAGAAGTGGAGCCTATGTTGCTTCCCTTTGCACCTGGGTGGAAATGTGGCAGTGCCTAGACAAATAGAATGTGGCAAAAGTGGCACTGTGTAATTTCCAAGGTTAGGTAAGAAAAGACCCTGCAGCTTCTGATGATTCCTTTAGGGACACTTGTGTGGGGAGGCTTCAGCTGCTGTGAAAGAAACTCAGCTACCCTGAGGCTGCTTTGTAGAGGGACTGCATTTAAAGTAAGAGATTCCTGAGAAGCCCTAGTTGTCCAGCCCCAAGCAGTGTGAACCTTCTAGTCTAGACCCCAGCATTTGAGCTGACCTCAGCCCCAGCCACCAATTGGCTGCAAACTCATGAGACACCCCGAATGAGAACGGCCTAGCTTAGTCCCCGTCAACCCTCACATTTCATGAACAAAATAAATGATTGTTGTTGTCGTAAGACCACTGTTTGGGGATGGTTTCTTATCATGCAATAGATAGTTGATGCAGACTTTTCTATAACCTGGAAATGGAATGCTGCCATCACAGAACCTAAGTCATGTGGCTTTAGGACTGGGAGATGGGCAGAGATTGTAAGGACTTTGAGGATGTTGTCGATGGAAGTCTGATAGTTCTCAAGGAAGTAGCTGATGAGGGCTTAGAGGAAAGTAAGAAAATGTTATTGGAAGCAGAAGGAAAGGGGACAAACCCTTATTATGTAGTGGAAGAAAGTTAGCAACATTGTCACTTGAAGCTATGTGAGCAATAGAAAATGTGCCTAATGAAGGCCGGGCATGGTGGCTCACACCTGTAATCCCAGCACTTTGGGAGGCTGAGATGGGCAGATCACATGAGGTCAGGAGTTTGAGACCAGCCTGGCCAACACGGTGAAATCCCTTCTTTACTGAAAACACAAAAATTAGCTGGACTTGGTGGCTCATGCCTGTAATCCCAACTACTTGGGAGGCTGAGGCTGCAGAATTGCTTGAGCCCAGGGGGCAGAGGTTGCAGTGGGCTGAGACTGTGCCACTGCCCTCCAGCCTGGGTGACAGAGTGAGGCTCTGTCTCAAAAAAAAGAAAAAAGAAGAAGAAAATATGCCTAATGAACTAATGGTTTGGGCTAAAACAATTTTTAAGCAGACTGTTGAAAATGCTAGTTGGATTAAAAAATGCTAGTTGGGCTGGGTGTGGTGGCTCACACCTGTAATCCCAGCACTTTGGGAGGCAGAGGCAGGTAGATCACCTGAGGTCAGAAGTTCAAGAACAGCCTCGTCAATATGGTGAAACCCCGTCTCTACTAAATATACAAAAATTAGCTGGGTGTGGTGGCGGGCACCTATAATCCCAGCTACTCAGGAGGCTGAGTCAGGAGAATCACTTGAACCCGGGAGGCAGAGGTTGCAGTGAGCCAAGATCGCGCCATTGCGCTCTAGCCTGGGCAATAAGAGCGAAACTTCATTCCAAAAAAAAAAGAAGAAGAAAAGACAATGCTAGTTGGATTATTTTAGCTGTATATGATAAAGACAGAGAAAGATGAGTTAAAAGGAAGCTTTAACTTTCAAGCAAAATTTATAAAACATATAAAAGAGTCAGGGGCTTGCTGGGTTTGAAAATAAATCTGGTTCTCATTCTCAGCCTCCCAGATAGCAAAAGATTCTCAAAGTATGAAAGGGCTTCAGGACAAAGATAAAATCCAGAGTGGGACTACAAGAACCTTTGTTAAAAACTCAGAAATATCTAAGGCTTCATAAAATATTTTGAATAGACAAAGGCCCTCTAAGTATTTCAAGAGTGTGCCCCAGTGCTCACTTCAGCAGCACATATACTAAAATTGGAACAATACGGAAAAGATTAGCATGGCCCCTGTGCAAGGATGACATGCAAATTCATGAAGCATTTCATATTAAAATAAAAACAAATTAAAAATAAAATAAAAAAGAGTGTGCCTCACAGATCCTCTTCATTAAACAACAGGGCTTCTAAGTATTCTAAGTAAATTGTTTTACATCAGCCTCACAAGAAGAATGTAGAGAATGTTTTCTTGATGAAGTGTGTGGTTATAGCTTTTGACTAATAAGGTGAGCCCCAGTAAGATTCATGGGAAACCCACACAGTTTTTAATATAATTATTTTGTCAGAAGCACCACCATCTTGGGCAAAAAGGGTCAGAATAGGATGAAATGAAAAAAGGCTTTTGGACCCCCAAAATTCTATAGGAAGGAAACAGGCTGAAAACTACTCAGTTGGAAACACCAGATGTATTAGTCTGTTTTCATGCTGCTGATAAAGACATACCTGAGACTGGGCAATTTACATAAGAAAGAGGTTTAATTGGACTTACAGTTCCACATGGCTGGGGAAGCCTCCCAATCATGGCAGAAGGCAACGAGGAGCAAGTCACATCTCACATGGATGGTGGCAGGCAAAGAGACGATGAGCTTGTGCAGGAAAACTTCTCTTTTTAAAACCATCAGATCTCATGAGTCTTATTCACTATCACAAGAACAGCATGGGAAAGACTTGCCCCCAAGATTCAGTTACCTCCCACCAGGTCCCTCCCACAACGTGTGGGAATTCAAGATGAGATTTGGGTGGGGACACAACCAAACCATATCACCAGCCATTTTTTATAGAGAAAGAAGGATGATTCAGAAGGTGGAACCAAGAATCTAGAGAACAGAGCCAAAAGCCACAAAGAATCATTCCCAGGCAGTAGGACTGAACCCTAATCAAGAAATTGGCAATACAATATGAGCCTGAATGGATTTCAGAATTGCTATGGACCAGTCATGGCTGTGTGCCTCCTTTCCCGTCTCTTTAATAAGAGTGTATACAGTGGCTACACTATGCCTATCTCATCATTGGATGTTCAGTGTGTAAATAGCAGATAACTTTTTTTTTTTTTTGACACAGCATTTCACTCTTGTTGCCCAGGCTGGAGTGGGATGGTGTGATCTTGGCTTCCTGCAACCTCCACCTCTTGGGTTCAAGCGATTCTTCTCCTGCTGAGTAGCTGGGATTACAGGTGCCTGCCACCATGCCCAACTAATTTTTATATTTTTAGTAGAGACAGAGTTTCACCATATTGTCTAGGCTGGTCTTGAACTCCTGACCTCAGGTGATCCAACTGCCTTGGCTTCCCAAAGTGCTGGGATTACAGATGTGAGCCACTGCACCTGGTCCAGTAGCAGACAACTTGTCTCTTCAGTTCACAAGTCTCTGAATAAAGAGGAATAGTACTTAAGGAAATGAGCCTGAGAAATTGCATCTGAGGAACTTCCTCCATACCTGGATGGTTTATATAGTGGGACCCTAGACCTCTCTAGCCTAAATCTGATGCCATAATAGATGAGACTTTGGGGGATATTTGGAAAAGAATGAGTATATTTTGTATGTGAAAGGAATGTAAATAACTTATGTCCAGGGGATAGACTATGGTGGTTTTAAATATGGCTCAGATTGTTGACACATTTCCTATCAAGAAATGGAACTGTTTTTCCCTCCTGGTGTACCTGCGCAGGTCTTTTTGTTGTTGTTGTTGTTGTTATTGCACTGAGTCTTTGTTTTTTGTTTTTTTTTAATACTTTAAGTTCTAGGGTACATGTGCACAAGGTGCAGGTTTGTTACATATGTATACATGTGCCGTGTTGGTGTGCTGCACCCATTAACTCGTCCATTAGGTATATCTCCTACTGCTATCCCTCCCCCCTCCCCCCACCCCACAACAGGCCCCGGTGTGTGATGTTCCCCACCCTGTGTCCGAGTGTTCTCATTGTTCAGTTCCCACTTATGAGTGAGAACATGTGGTGTTTGGTTTTCTGTCCTTGTGATAGTTTGCTCAGAATGATGGTTTCCAGCTTCATCCATGTCCCTACAAAGGACATGAACTCATCCTTTTTTATGGCTGCATAGTATTCCATGGTGTATGTGTGCCACATTTTCTTAATCCAGTCTATCACTGATGGACATTCGGGTTGGTTCCAAGTCTTTGCTATTGTGAATAGTGTTGGGCAGGCCTTTTTAACTGCCTTAACAAATAGAATGAGGTAGAAATGACACTACATGGCTTCCAAGTTCTGGATTAGGAAAAGTGATGCAGTTTCTGTCTCTCTGGATATATGCCTTTGGATCACTGAGTGACCATGTAAAAAACTCCAAGGTGGCTTACACCTGTAATTTCAGCACTTTGGGAGGCCAAGGTGGGTGAATTACCTGAGGTCAGGAGTTCGAGACCAGCCTGGCCAACATGGAGGAATCCTATCTCTACTAAAAATACAAAAAAAAAATTAGCCAGGCGTGGTGGTGAGCACCTGTAATCCCAGCTACTCAGGAGGTTGAGGCAGGAGAATTGCTTGAACCCAGGAGGCAGAGGTTGCAGTGAGCCGAGATCGTGTCACTGCATTCCAGCCTGGGCAATAAGAGCGAAACTCCATTTCAAAAAAAAAAAAGTCCAGCTATTTTGGGGCTACCATGTTGGAGAGCTCATGTGGAGAGGCCACATAGATAGAGAGATGCCTAAAAGACCCTGGCTTTCGCAGCCTCCACTTGTTTGTGTCCTCCCAGCCCAGGCGCCAGACCTGTGAGTGAAGAAGCCTTGAAAGTGACCCCATCCTCAGTCACAGTCTGGCTACAACTTCATGAGACCCCAAGCCAGAACTTCCCAGCTGATCCAAATAAACCACAAATGATGATAGATGATTATTGTTGTTTTAAACCACTACGTTTGGGGGTGGTTTGTTATTCAGCAATAGATAAACTATTTTCTAAGTGATCTAGAAAATAGGACAAACAATAATACCTACTTCAAAGGAGGGAAAATGAATAAGGAGTAAATGAGTTAGACGTCGTAAAGCACTGAGCTCAGGGTCTGGTATGCAGTAAACTCTCAATGAATGTTATTTACCCTTTACAGAGCTTCTCAGTGCCTGGTATCCTGAATGACAGTGAGTCCAACAAAAGTGGTGTTTACTTTAACTATACTCTATTTAAGAAGCGACTATGTGCCTGACAGTGAGTGAGTGTTGAATAAATGAAAAAAGAAAATGATTTTCTGTAGTGAGTGTTGAATAAATGAAAAAAGAAAATGATTTTCTGTTTTGCGGGGTGGTAGCTACTCTCCAAAGATGGCCCTGGAGGATATTCAGTCCCTTGTAGAGTTCCCTCCCATGCTGAATCTGGTCCAGGCTTGTAACTCACCTTAAGCAGGAAAATATGGCCAAAGTGGTGCCATGCCATTGCCAGGCCTAAGCTTTAATAAGATTTGTTGACTTCCACTTTATTACTTCTAGGAGCTGTGATGTAAGAAGTCTGGATACCCTCTTGGAGAAATCCACACGGAGAGGAGATGTGGAAAAGCCACATGGAGAAGGAGGGGCCCATAGAGGACAGAAAGAGAGAAGGAACCCCAGCAATGCACTAGTCCCAGCCGAGCCCAGCCCTCCAGGTCCTTTCCAGGGTGCTCGACATATAAGGCCACCATCTTGACTCAGCCAGCCCAGTCTAGCTCCCAGATGACTTCAGTTCCAGCTGCCATCTGGCTGCAGCAGCATAAAAGTCCCTCGGTGAGATCAGTGGGAGAACTGCCCAGCCAACTTATAAAGTTGTGAGAGATAATAAATGTTTGTTGTCCATTTTAAGCCACTGCATTTTAGAGAGGTTTGATACATACAGGTAGATAACCAAAAAGTAAGTGCCTAGGACAGCGCCTGCCATACAGCAGGCATTCAATAAATATTGACTGACTAAATGAATGAACCTCTTCGTTCTCTTGCTGTCAAACCTCTTCTGCCTGGGTCTGGGCCTCCTGAGACTCCCTCCTTACCTGCTGCTCACCCCTCCTCTTCTGCCTTGTCCATGTTCCCCATGGAGTAGGGGACTAAAGTAAAATGGGTGCTCCTGTTGGGCTCCCAAGTGCACAAAACCCTGAAACAGGTCTCCCTTGTGAGGAAATTCCAGGATGTAGATCTGTAGGTATAATGGAGGCAGGTCCCTTTAAGTTTGTTAAGAGAAAAGAGAAGAGAGAATCTGTTCTGGCTCTCTCTGGGGTTTGAATTCCAGCCACTCTAAGTCCTGACTGTGTGGCAATGAACTGCTGATTCAACCAACTTCCTTAAAATGGGTTCGATGTCAAGGCCTTAGTGTAAAAAAGTAATCATGACGTCCTTGGTACAGCACCTGGAGTGTGGGAGGTGCCATGGGCCATTAGTGTGTCTGCAACGTGGATGAATCTCATAGACAGGATGAACTAGGTAAGCTGGTCATGAAAGCACATACTGTTGGTGATTCCATTTCAATGAAGTTCAAAAAGAGGCAAAATTAATTGATGGTGAGAGAAGTTCAAAATCATGGTCACCTCTGAGGGGGATGAATATTGACTGGGAAGGGGATCCAGGGAATGTTCTGGGCTATTTGCAATGTTCTACATTTCATCCAGGTGTGTGTATATGTGAAAGTTCATCAGGTCACACCATTAAGACGAGTGTGTTTTATTGAGTGTGTTATATCTCCCTAAAGAAGTTGCAAAAATGTTTGCTGTCTTCCCTTCATGCAGGAGTGATCTTCAGGAATTCTCCAATTCTAGGGCCTCTTGCTCCTCGTGGGCTGCCTGTCCTGCCCCCTCACCACAAGTCTGCCCTAGAGCAGCTTCGGCAACGATATCTTCTTGCATTGCATCGATTGGCTGGCCCTGCCCAGCCTGGAATGGGGATCATGTTGAGGGATGCATTAACCTGCTCCTGAGAGGGCAGAGTAGCTGGGCTGGGGGTCCTCGATGCCTCTGGGGGCTGATGAGTGGGAAGGAGGTCTCATCTCTATACATGGGGGTGTCTGGCTGTGTTGGGGGCCAGGGGTGTTTGGAATAAGCAAACAACAGTGGCACATCCTTGGCATGACGGGCCTGGTTCCTGGAAGGAGAGCAGGGAGGGGTGCTGCTGAGGGTGTCCAGGCTGGGCTGAAATGAAGAGCTCGTCCTGCTCACCACCCTGCTATTTGGAACCTGGAGCCATGACGTCCCTCAGAGTTTCCATTCTCTGTGCTGCAGCTGTTGGTTACGTGTTTCATTCAAAATGCTTTGCAGGAAGCAGCAGGTTTTACATTCCAGGGTTTGTAGTCATTTTTTCTCTCAGAGCTCTCGGGCTGGGATTAGAATGTTCTTCAAACCACACTGTCCTCGGCTGGACTCCCAAGAGGAAGTGGGTGGGGCTCTGGGGAAAGAGAACATAGGCCTAAATTCAGGGACGGAATGAAAAAAGATTGGCCAGGCACGGTGGCTCACGCCTGTAATCCCAGCACTTTGGGAGACTGAGGCGGGCGGATCACCTGAGGTCAGGAGTTCGAGATCAGACTGGCCAACATGGTGAAACCCTGTCTCTACTAAAAATACAAAATTAGCTGGATGTGATGGTGGGCACCTGTAATCTCAGCTGCTTGAGAGGCTGAGGCAGGAGAATCGCTTGAACCTGGGAGGAGGAGATTGCAGTGAGCTGAGATTGCACCACTGTATTCCAGACAGAGCAAGAGTCCATTTCAAAAAGAAAAAGAAAAAAAGATTAAGGCCAGCACAAGTAACTCCTAGAGGGTTCAGCTGAGTTGAGGCCCAGGTATGGTGAGGGGTAGAAAGGTGGTGGGTGGTGGCTCTTGCCCTCCCCAGCCTTAGGCCAAGGAGAACGCAGAGCCTCTGGTGTATGCGTGCACGTATGTGTGTGTGGTGGGGGCTGGGGGGGCGTGAGACAGAACAGCGTCAGTGCTGGCCTTTCATCCTGATGGACACACTCATGCAGCCTCTCTCTGTGGTCACTGCCCTTGGGCTGAGGGAGAGAGTGACATAGGTGTCCCTTGCTGAGGGGACAGTGGGTGACGTATGCTCAGGTTTGGGGCAGGCAGGAGAGTACATTAGCACATGGACCACATAGATACGTGGATCCAGACAAACAATGATGAATGTTTGCTAGAGTGTCTGCTATGCTCCTAGCACCAGGCTGGGTGTTGGGAATAAGACCACAGGTACAAGATAGACTCCGTGGCTGCCATCACAGGAAAGCCTGGCAGAGATGGCCTGGAAGGTGTCCACTGGGATAAGGGAGGGAGAACAGATTAAGGCAGTGGGGGTTGGTAGGGGCCAGACTCCAGTGGACAGAGATGGGAGCAGGTGAGTGTAGATGGCTATCGTAGATCCCAATAAGGGGTGGTACCCAGAGAGTGTAAAGGAAGGGCAGAGCCCAGGAATGAACTTGCAGCAGGTGTGGAGTGGCTGAAGATCTGGAAGGGGAAGGCGACGGACAGGATTAAGTCTTGGGGTCCTGAGACAGGGCTCCCTCTCTAAGTCATGAAAAGCCCAGAGGTAGGCTCAAGAGGAGGAGGAGAAGGGGCAGGGGCCACCGGCAGCCATCCCTAATCCAGTGCCACCCTTTCCTTTGCAATCCTGGGGCAGAGGGAAGGGAATCCTCCCTAAGGGTTATACCCTCATTAGACTCTAATGAGAGCCTAAGTCTGGCACTTTAGAGGTGACAAAGCACTTTTGCTTCCCATGTAGGCAGAATTCTAAATATGGCCCCCAAGATTTCCATCCAAATCCCTGAACATGATGAGACATCAAGTCCCCAATCCTGTGAAATTATATGGCAAAGGGATTTCCAAAACAGCATTAAGGATAGAAATCGGTTGACTCTAAGTCCAAGAAAAGAAAGCTGAGCTGGTAGGGGCCTAATCTAATCACATGAGCCCTTTAGAAGCAGAGGGTTTTCTCTGGCTGGGGACAGGAGAGGAGGTCACAGATGTGAAGTGTGAGGGAGGGTTCGATGCATCTTTGATGACTTGAAGAATGTGGGGACCATGTGGAAAGGACCCGAGAGAGAGCAGCTTCGAGGAGCTGATAGGGATCCCTGGCTGACCGCCACCTCAGTCCTGCAACTGCAGGAGTGGAATTCCGTCACAACCCGAATGAGCTTGCAAGGAGACGCTCTCCCAGAGCTTCTGGAAAAGAGCTTCTAATAGGAGCCAGCCAGCTCACACTTTGATTTTTAGCTTGTGAGACCCTAAGCAGAGACTACAGCTGAGCCCACCTGGACTTCTGACCTGAAGTGTGAAATAAGAAATGGGTAGTGTTTAAGCTGCTAACTTTGTAATAATTTGTGGTTCAGCAATAGAAAATGAATATACTCCACTTTCTCATTTCACCCTAAGAAGGTCTTTGGGAAGCATCTGATGACTCTCCCTTCGCAGATGGGACAGGCTAAGTAAGGCCCTTAGTTTACAGGTACCCGGCTGGGGCTCAGGGCTGAGCCTAGCTGATTTTTTGGCATCACAAACACTTTTCCCACCTGAACAGCCATAAAGGAACCACAGGCACTCAGCCTTGGCCAGGAGCACCAGAGGTGGGGGACCCACTTCTCACACTTCCCTTTCTAAGACGCACCCTAGCAGATGTGATCCTGCTGGAGCCTGCAGGGTGCAAAGCCAGCCCAGCACCGCCACCTCCCTGGAGAAGAGCAGAGCTCTTGGCAGAAACCAGAGAAGGGCGGTGACCTCAGCCTCCCCCTTCCTCTCAGATGACAAGTCTGGGCTCTGTTAAGGCAAGAGACAGGAACTGAGATCCAAGGAGCCATGAGGTTCGGCTTCCCCTCCTCCACATCCAGTAAAAAGCATTCTGTGACTTGTTGGGATGGGGATTTTTAAAATTTTATACTTGCTTTCTGAATCATTTGTTGGGCACAGTCGGGCGTCTCCTGGGAGTCCAGAAATGTTTGCAGGGAGGGAGGTTTTGTTCCTGCTTTATTGATTAAAAAGCCCTAATAAAGGTTTTCTCATTCCTGCAGAGGCCTTTTCTAAAACCTCCTTAATTCTTCCCAGATGGTGTCCAGTTCTTCCTCCCCAGCAGGGTGGGGCCTCAGAAAGTAGGAGGGCTTTGTGTCTGGCCGACTGGGGATCTCAGCTCTGTCACTTAGTCCCTGAGGGGTGCGTGGGGGCAGGCAACCTCCCCAAGCCTCAGTTTCTTCAGAAGGAGTTTCTAAGATGCAATAAGCCAACAGATATGCACAAGGTACCTGGCAGGCAAGAAGGAGGCACTCACTATTGCTTCCTTACCCGTGTCACTGACCACAACACAAGAACTACCTTGGACATATTTTTTCGACAAAAGAAAACAATTTTGATTCTCATGACAGGCAGGCCTGGTCGGCCAGCAGCAAGAATCTTCTGTCAGCAAAGTTTGCCTTTGTGCTCCACCTTCCCGAAGCTACTTCCTCTATCTGTGTAGCATTTCCTTCTTTCCAGCCCTCCCTGGTCAGATCCTAGGCCCTGGGAGCGGGGACGCACTGGAAACCTCGGCAAGACTGTTTCAGTTCAGTATTGCAGAGGGAGGGCAGGGTTGAATGGTGGAATCCCAGACCCCGGGGCAGATGTGCCAGTGTGGGAATATTTTCGGGCATGGGAGGAGGATATTGCCAAGGTCCCTGCAGGTGTCTGTCGGGTGGGGGCCAAAAGCAGTGGTTGTGGAAGCTCTCTCCTGCTTGGGTTTCTCCTGACTGTGTATTTGCAGGTTTGGAGGTTTGAGCTGAATCCTCTTAGATGCGGCTTTTGCTGTCTTTGACATATGAGAAAAATCTGCTTGACTTCAGCTTTTCAAAGTTTCCACGGTGAAGCCTGGGCTGAGCAGGTCCTGGGGGCAGAGTTTGGGAATGTGGGAGTGGTCATGTGTTTGTCGGGGTGAGGGGTGAGAGGAGCTTCAGGGTCTGGGCCCCAGAATAGTTGGCCCCATGACAAGAAGATTGGAGGGTTGGTGAGGCTGTTTTTTCTGCTGTTCCCCATGGCTTCTGGGGTATTCTGGGAGGGATGGTATTTGAGGGCCAGTGTAAGTCCCTGGGATTTGAGAGGAAAGCTAGTGCGTCTTGGGGAAACCTTCCAGGGCAGAGGCTGAAGGAGGTACTGGGATATGAGGAGGGTGTCCATGCACTGGGGCCCTATGCTCGGACTGGGATTTTGGGGCCAGAGCCCAGCACTGCCCTCAGCTGCCTCCACCCTCCTCCCCTGTGCTGTGGGCTTAGAGCTGAGCCAAGCATAAAACAGACAGCCTCTCTCTGCTTCTCCGTCCCCACCCCCACCCTGACGGAGTCTGGTTTTCATCACTCATTAATCACTGCAGCTTCCCACAGCCTATGTCTGTCTGTCCACACTCACCAGCCCCCTGGGCCCTGGGGGGATGGATAGACAGACAGGCAGATGGTCTTTAACTTGGGGAAATTTCGGGTCACATTGTGGGCTGCTCGTTTCCCCAGGGCAGGGGAGAGGCATGCTTCCTGGGTTGTTAGAGGTCACCCCTACCCCCAGCCCGGCCTGAAGCTGCCAGCCCGACCCACCTCACCCTGGCAGCAGGCGATAGGGGCCATTCGTTGTCCTGTTCACCAGGAAGGAAATGGGTTGGAGGGCTGAGGAATTCTAATTAAGCTTCCCCAGCTGGCAGGCCGGCTGGCGGGTGAGAGCTGGCACCTCCACCCCGCTAGAGTCGGTGCCAGCCCTGTCCGCCCTGGCCCGCTTGGTGACCACCTGCCGCTGTGGGAACCCCGGCCTTGGGCTGCCTCGCAGAGCCCCTGAAGATTCCCAGGCACTGGGGTTCTCGGCCCCTGCCAGCCCCCCCTGCTCCCCTCACATCACCTCTCTGCTCTTGTCCTCCCTCCCCTTCCCCTTGACCTCACCACCTTGACTTATCTGAAAGAGATGGGGTCTCCTGGGTTGCATTGCCATGCGTGACCCCACCCACCAGCCTCTCATTGCACCCCCGCAAACAGCTCTGGACTCCTGAGTTCTGATCTGGGTCTGCTCTGACCCCACTGTCAAGTTGGAGCGACTCACGGCCTCTCTAGGCCTCAGTTTCCTGGACTCTAAAGTGAGGTGAAAATTGCAGTTCTGCTACATCTCTTAGGGTTACCCTCCCGCTATGACTAGTTAGAATGCCATTGGTGGAGGGTCTGCTGGGTGTGGAATATGATGTGCAACTGGTGGGAAAGAGTATCAGGTGCCCCAGGTAGGGTGCCCAGGGTCACCCTTACTGTTATCTTCATCCCAGGGCCATAACATCACCGAATTTGACCACAGAATTTGCCTTCTGGGCCCTCCTGGCTTTTGTATACACTTCTCTAGGACCTCCCTGCTGACCTCGGCCTCGGCCTCTCCTGCCTTCCAAGAGGATTTGTCTTTTAAAATAGGAGACTAAAGAAAGCAGCGCTTGTCCCACAGAAAAAGCATTCTCTAAAAAAAGCGTGAGGTTTTACCGGTGGGACTCCAGGGGCTGCTGTAGTTGAGTGGGGGACATTCTAGGTGAGGCAGGGGGTGTGGAGGGAGTGTTTGTTTCAATGAGGTGGCTGCCAGCTTACCTTACCTTGCATGGGGTGGGGAACCCCAACCGCTACACTGGAACGTTCCCCCTCTCAACCCTGGACTTGTCCCCCTCCCCAAATGTCCCTTATGGGAACTGGGTACATAGTGGCCACTGTGGTGTGGGAGAGGAGGCAGGCAGTGGCAGTTAAGAGGGCCACTTTTGGAGTCTAACAATTTTGGGTTTGAATCCCAGCTTGACCATTTGCAGGTTGGATGACTTTGGCCTCTGTTTCTTCATCCATAAAATGAGGATCATAACAGTACAGCCTACCTGGTGGGGCTGTCAAGGATTAAGTGATATAATATGGTTAAAGTGCTTGGTCATGGTGCCTGGCCAGAGAGGGTGCTCCATACATGGTGGCTACAGTGCTGGGAAGCCCTTAGATCTCCCACGTACCATGGCCTGCCTGCCATGCAGCGCACTGACTAAGGGCTGGTGGGCAGCACAGCCTAGGGCTGGGAGTGGTGGTGGGGAGTGGCAGGCAGCCATGGGCTCCCGAGTGGTGGCCACAGCAGAGAGCTGGAAATGAGACCAAGTGTGGTCTTTCCTCCCCGGTCCCACGCTCCGTGGTCCCCCAGAGCTGTGTCCCTGGAACCCAGGAGCCTCCAGCTCTGGCTACACACCAGCCTTTCCTCATTCAGGCCTCTGTCTTTACAGCCTCCTGTTGGCTCATCTGCCCTGGTGGGTGGGAACAGCTTCACAGAGGATCAGAAGATGACATGGATCCCCAAATGGTTTCCACTGGCGCCAGAATGCCGCATAGCAGCCAGCTCGTAGCATTGCCATGA
The DNA here is from genome assembly GCF_002776525.5 of Piliocolobus tephrosceles. NCBI lineage: Eukaryota > Metazoa > Chordata > Mammalia > Primates > Cercopithecidae > Piliocolobus > Piliocolobus tephrosceles. Next base: position 43,259,322 of record NC_045448.1, on the reverse strand, counting down.
GAGATGGCAAGATCCCCAGCAGGGGCAGAGCCCCTCAGAGAGCAAAGCCCGCCAGAACCAGGATTCTGAAGTCACAGGACTCCTTCCCACAGATCCAGGATACACATCTGCATATCATTGCACAGTGGTTTGCATACATTTGCATCCAAGTCCACATCCACTCCCTCCATACTGTTCCTTTTTCCACATCTAGTAAGAATGAATATTTAACGTGCCACTCCAGAGTTATAGTAACTAAGCCCCCAAACCCAATTCCATCCATTTCCAAGTGTGTTTTGAGGGCCTGATGTCTGGACCAGGCTTTATCAGAGATGGAGGATGAGGAAACTAGAGTCCTTGCCTTTAGGGTACTCACAGCCTAACTAGGGAAATTCACAGATGAGATCCAGGAAAAAGAATTAGGGTGCATTCCAGGATGCAGCAGTTATAGATGAATAGGGTGCTGGGATTGGGGGCAGGAGCTCCAGATGGGCTGGAGGAGCATGAGTGGTAAGCTCCAGGGTCCCTGGCACAGGGCTGCCCGTGTGCTGGCCACTGCATTGATGAGGAGTCTGTGAGTTTTTAACTCAACCCCTGTCCCATGGCTCTCTCTGGTGCAGGAACTACACGTGGTCGCCTTGCATTGTACCACAGGCCTGCACTCCACCGCAACAGACTGGACCCAGTGTGGGCCAAGGACAAAGGCAGCCTTCGGTGAGGTAGTCGGACTTGGGAGCTCTGAATGGATGGGAGTGCCTGTCCCACCTACTCCCATCCATGCACCTTCAAGTGATACAGAGGAGGGAACCGAGGCACAGAGGGCTGGGTAATGCACTCAAGCATCCACACAGGAAGAGGAACTGGAAGAGGAACCGGAAGAGGAACCCAGGCAGCTCGGCTCTTTGGCCAGTGCCTTTGGCCACCATACTCCATGGTGTTCCACCAAAGGACATGCTGGGCAGGAGTTAACAGACCATCAGGGGTTGGTGGGGCCGGCTCTGGAGTCCCACTGCCAGGTTTTGGCTGGCTTCTTGATTGCATCCTGTTTGATCAGCTGGGTCTTTCAAATCCTGGTTCCACTGATTGTCAGCGGTGTGACTTCAGGGAAGCTGCTCGATTTCTCCACCAAGGCTTCCTCACCTGTGGAGCGAGTGCAGTGAGGGCACCTATTCATGGGAACCTGATTCACCTGGCACAGTGGTGAATGTGCAATACATGTCTGCTGCTGGGTGGGGACCGATGGGGAAGGTCTGACAATGGCTTGTTGAGGGCATGTAAGGAAAATGGGCTGGCTGGAGCAGAAGCCACCCAGGGGAGGAGAGCGGGACAAGGCTGGGCCTGGGGAAGGGAGCCCCAGTGCTCTCCATCATTCCAGAGAGGCAGATGTGGTCGATGTGGTCAGAGCTGCCTGTGGCTTGGCAGCTTCTCCTCATTGGCCTCATCTGGTCCCTCATAGAGATACTGAGACTGCCCATCCTTAGGAGCTTCAGGGCTGGGGGTAGGTGCTGTGCCCTTAAGATTGCCCTCAGAATGCCACCAGTTGTTCACAGTCAGCCTGCAAGACCCACAGCATGGTGAAATTCTGAGTTGCCGACATGGCACTTGAAAGCAAGACTAAAGGTTAAATTTTGCCTTCCCTGGGTTCCTTTAAAAAAGTCTGAGATGGGTGGGGGCTTGGCCTCTCCACATCATTGGGTAAAGGTCATCAGACTCCACTGTCAAGGCAGGAGGGTCCGGGGCAGCAGGAAGACCAGGGGTATCCAGGGAGGAGGGGCAGGGGGTGCTAAACAGAGGCAAGAGAGCAGAGTGAGGAGGGGCTGGGGGATGTGACTGTAACTCTAAGGACCCCATTATAGGGAAACATAATACTCACAGGCAGGCACACACCTGGACATGCATTCTTGCGCTCATGGGCCCACAGACCATCATCAAGAGGCTCAGAGAGTGGTGAGCCAGCCTGCAGGTTTCTAGAATATTCTCTTATGAGAGTCTCTATCCAGGAGTCTAGGATAGAGAGGATAGTGAGGATATCCACTCTAGGACAGTGAGGATAAAGCAAGGCCCTCCCCTTTACACTTTTTATTTAAGCACACTTGGGCAGACTGAGTTTGCCTATTAACTAGAGCTAAAAGGGACTTGGGGCTCAGCCTCTTCTTTGTCCTACGGCTGTGGGCAGGGAAGAAGGAATGAGGGGTAGATAGTACACAACTGAGGTCTGCTTCCACAACTGAGGTCTGCCTCAAGACTGGAACAAGACTGTTCCAGTCTTGAGGCACCAGTTCTGTGTAGGAAACCCACTGAAGGGCAGCCTGACCTGATCTGGCATGTGTGGAGTCTGCTGGAGGTCCAGTCCCTGCTCCGTCCTTCCCCACAGCCCCTCCTTAGGTGGGTGCTCAGCCTCTCTGGGGAGAATGCTCTAAGCTTTCTCTTCCACTATTAGCTCCACTCTATTCTTGTTCCCTGGCCCTTCTGCCCCAAACCCTGCAACCTCCTTTTAGATATCCTCCTTTCTGCCTTTCTGCATGGATTAGATCCTTTCTGACTTGGTCCCTCCCCATTGTAACTTACATACAGTGGCATTAACAGAGCATAAATGTACAGCTTGATGGATGGCCACATGTGTGTCTAGACCTATGGAACCACCAGATCAATATTTGAAACATTTCCAGCTCCAAAGTTGGTTCCCTTGTGCCCTTTCCCAATCAATACCATCCCTAGGGGTGACCGCTAGTCTGATTTCTGTCAGCCTAGATTCATTTCACCTGTTCTTGACTTTCATAAAAATGATATCAAACATTCTCTTTATGTCCAGCTTATTTTACTCAATATAATGCATGGCAGATTCACCCGTGCAGTTGTGTGTAGCAGATGCTTTGTGTTGTTGTGTTCTAATCACTCTGTAGTGTTCCATGATACGAGTATGCCATGATTTGTTTAGCGCCCCTGTTGATGGATATTTGGGTGTTCTAGTTTGAGATACTATGAATAAAGGACTCCGGTGCATACCTAGTCATTGACACGTGCATTTGTTTCTCTTGAGTGGACAACTGGGAGTGGAATTCCCAGGAGACTTGATTTTTTTTTTTTAACTTAAAAAAATTGTTTTTGAGACGGAATCTCTCTCTGTCTCCCTGGCTGGAGTGCAATGGCATGATCTCAGCTCACTGCAACCTCTGCCTCCAGGGTTCAAGCCATTCTCCTGGCTCAGCCTCCCGAGTAGCTGGGACTACAAGCATACAGCACCACACCTGGCTAATTTTCGTATTTTCAGTAGAGATGGAGTTTCACCATGTTGGCCAGGCTGGTCTCAAACTCCTGACCTCAGGTGATCTGCCCACCTCGGCCTCCCAAAGTGCTGGGATTACAGGCGTGAGCCACCATGCTTGGCCAGGAGACTTGGAGTTTTAAGAGGTCAAGTCCTTCCTTCTCACTGGCTAGGCTTTGGGACACAATAGTGTAAATGAAATAGTTGTCCCCACCTCCCAGTGCCCTCCCCTTTCCAGGTGCAGCTTCTTGGGAAGGTCAGGTGCTCTTTCATACTATTGGCTATGAGGAATGGAAGATCATCCTAGAGGGCTCGTGCCTTTAAAGAGCCACTTGAGACAGGGCATGGCGGCTCACGCCTATAATCCCAGCACTTTGAGAGGCCAAGGCAGGCAGATTGCTTGAGTCCAAGAGTTCAAGACGAGCTTGGGAAACATGGTGAAATCCCATCTCTACAAAAAATACAAAAATTACCAGGGTATAGTGACATGTGGCTGTAGTCCTAGCTACTCAGGAGGCTGAGGTGGGAGGATTACTTAAAGCCCGGAGGTGAAGGCTGCAGTAAGCCATGTTCACACCATTGCACTCAAGCCTGAGTGACAGAGTGAGACCCTGTCTCAAAACAGACAAACAAACAAAGAAACATAAAGAGCCACTTGAAGAGGCCTGAAATGCTATGGCGGGAGTCGCAGGCTCTTCTTCAAGGCCTGGTAGGAAGGTCAGGAGAGCCTGGGGCCTGGGGCAGCAAGGCAGGAAGTATGCAATTGCACAAGGTGCTGGAGGCAACTGAAGCTCCGGGTTAGTGACCTGTCCAAAGCCACATGACCAGTATGTGGCCAGCAGGGATGTCAACTCAGGTGAGTCTTCCTCTAGCCCAGAGCTCTTCTGACCACATGAAGACTGCCCTCTCTGTGGGGAGGAATGTAGAGATAGTCAGGGCTCAGCATTATGGACCCACCGGGTGCTCTGCCCTGTGATCAGCCTCCAGGCAGTTCTTTCTTGGGATCTTCACCCCTGCCTGGCCACCAGCCATGCCTCTGGCCCAGTCCCCTCCCAGGGAGATATTTGCAGGCCTTGAATAGCCTGAGTCATGGCTGTGAGCTGGAGAAGAGAGAGACAGAGCCTGGGGGCTGGTATTATCCAAGACCCCATGCCAGGACCTGCCAGTGAGCCAGCCATGGATGAGTGGGGGCAGCACGCAGAGAACATTCCTGGAAAACAATTTGTCCTTAGTAACCCTCTCGGGCTTTCTTGGCCATACCAACACATTTGGTCTCAGGTTGGCAAGGCCTGGGATGGCTGTGAGCATCTGGTGAGGGCTTAGTGGGTCAGGGGGAATGCTGTTTTGGCCTCATGGGAACTGCCAACAGGCATCTCCACTGGAAGGTCCTGGATGGTACCTTCATGATGAAGTTCATGGTGTGAAGACTTTAGGCCGCAGAATTAGAGATTCACTGACTTTGTTCCAGAGGGGGAGAGAGCCCAGATATATATGTATGCATGTAAGTGTGTATGTCTGAGTAATAATGTGTGTGAGGGTGCATGCATCTATGACTTAGCCATTCATTCATTCATTCATTCTGCAAATATTTACTGTTGCCTATTATGTGCCACTAGAAATTCCACAGTAAATAAAAGAGACAATGTCCCTGTCCTCAAAGGTGTTATTAGACCCAGAGCACACATCTTCATGTGGTACGTGTGTACCTAAAGGAACATGTGGCTGCCTGTGTGTGTGTGTGTGCGTCTGAAGAGAGGCCTGAATATCTGAGTTTCTGAGTATGTGTGTGTCTAAACATATGAGTCTGAGCATGTGTATGTGAAGGGGAGAGAATTACTCATCCACTTAGAAAGGCCTCTCCCAGAGCAGTTATATTTTCATAAATAAAAATAATCAGATAATGAGTTCATTTCCGATCTCAAGTTTGATGCCAACATTCCAGTGAAACAAGACTCGCTGGCGGGCTGGCTGCACTCTGTGTGGCTTGGATTAGTTGGGGAAAGTGCAGAGGCCAGACCTGCCACTTGCAGACTGTAGGGAGTGGAGGAAGAGAGGGTGGCCTACAACCAAAGGAATGGCAGCATGTGTCTGGGGCTGAGTAGCCCTTCACCCTTACACAGGTATCAGCAGACAACACTCAGGCGTAAGTTCAGGCCTTATACCCCCAACAGCCTGTGTAAGGCCTGAACTTCCTCCATTCACTCCTTGGAACCAGTGATGGACAGAGTCTGTGCTGCTTTGTAAATGCAGATGGACCCAGAAGAGATGACCCACTGAGCTGCTATGAATCCTGGAAGGCTCAATGAATGACCCTTTCCCTGGGCACCCAGGCCAGAGCTCAGGGTTGCCTGCCGGGAGAACAGTAGCAGGGTACAGAGAGAGGTTGTGACTAGATCCCCTAGGGGAGAGGGATAGAGGCCACAGGCAGACTACAGCCCCTGCTGTCTCCTTGATATTCAAGGAGTTAAGTTAATGCCTCAGCTTGGCATTCATGGTCTTGCACAATGGCTTTCCCAAACGGATCTGGGCTCTCCTGGTCCACCTCCTCTCGCCTACGCTCCTGCCAGACACAACCATCTTCTACTTGGCCCTCTCTGCCTTTGCTTAGGCTGTTCCTTCTTGGAATGCTTTTCCCCAACTCTGCATGCCCAAATGGATCAGGTCTTGAAGATTCAAATGTCACCCCCTTCACGCAGTCTTCCCTAATTCTGCCAGCTAGGAATGCTTTCTCATATTCAGTGGTGACCGCCTTGTAACAGTGTCCTCCTTTTCCTCCTGGACTCCAAGTTCCAAGAGGGCAGGATCTGTGCCTCCCTCAGCTGATTTTCCTCCACAAGTCCTAGCCAGCCTGGAGATGGGGCTGCGCCTGCAAGCTGGCAGAAGGGTGAACAGAGCTGGAGTGAGTAGCAACTGTAGGTGGACCTGGGGGGAACCAGTCAAGGTTGTGACTTGAGATACGCCCCTGCTCTGAATTTGAGACCTAATGCCAGACAGAAGTGCCCTGGATGTGGGTAGGGGCTTGGAAAAGGGCACTAAGGGGAGATGGATTGGGAAAGGAGAGGGGTTTTTCTTAGGAGGTATGACTTGGACCCCAAAGCGAGACATCTGTGAGATGTCAGGGTACTACACTGGGGGCTGGGGTGGAGGACTATGGGGATAATCAAGTCAGAGGCACAGGCTGATTGTCTGCAAGTAAGAAAGAGGAATCCACAGAAGTTGTCTATCCATCCATCTGTCCATTCTTCCGTCTGTCCATTTCACTATGTACTTACCTGTTCACGCATTCAACAAGCAACATTGAGCATCTACTGTATGCCAAAGCCCCGTGGAGCTTTACATACATTATTTCATCTACTCACAACAGCTATGTGAGGAATGTATCTCAGAGGAGGAGAGTGAGCCTCAGAGAAGTTGAAGGCAATGTTCAGGGTCACAGTCCAATGTCCAGGCTGCTTCCCCAAAGCCTGAGCTCTTCCCACGCCAGTGAAGAACAAATGGCTTATTTCTCAGCCTCTCCCTGGCTTCAGGCTGAGCTAGATCATGGCCCTTGGGCAATATGATGAAGCCTTTTTCTTGTCTGGGAAGTTCAGCCTGTGTCTCCACCCAGGGGCCCCAACCACAATTTGGCCATCAGCCAGCTGTCTTTATCCTCTAACATCTTTGCTAACAAGACCATTTGTAGGGGCAAGCTCCTAACCCAAGGAGCAAAGGTTCACCAGTGGAATTTCTAGCAGAGAGGGAAGCTTTTTTGGGCAGGCACCCTCTTACTTTGCCAAGAGGGAGGACAATCCTGGCAAGAGGGCCCAGCATGACAGAAAGAGCTGCAAATGTTCTCAAAAATCACCTGGGAGGTTGCTGTAAATGCATATTCTGGGGCCCCATCCCTACAGAGTTCAGTTAAATAATCTGGGATGGGCACAGAAGTCGGAATTTTTAACAAGCCCCAAAGGCTGTTGATGTGGGTTGTCAGAGGACTCACAAGAAATTGACACGAAACAAGACTTCCGTTAATGCACCTGAAGATCACACCAGTATCTTGTGCAGATTCATTTCACAGTTGATTGGCCCTCATCTGAATACTGACAATCTTTCAGTCTTTTTTTTTTCTTTTTCTTTTAACGCTGTGGATTTCTTGGATTCCACAAGCAGATCCTTACACTGAACCGCCTTCAGACTCATCTCTTTAAATGTGGCCTATCCACCCAGTCTGACCAAACCTTTTTGGATCCCAATTTTATTATTCAGCACATTTCTCACTCTTCTCAGCTTGGAGGGTCTGCAAATTCTACCAACCACATATCCACTCAAGTTCCTGATAAACATGTCGAAGGGGCCAGGACCAAAGCTATGTAAGAAGCTCTCGCCACACCACCACAGGTAGGCCTCGAGGCCTAGCCCCTGAGGAGTCACAAAGCCTTCAACCTGAACTGCTTCACCCTCCAGGCTGGCATGGCAGAGGACGCTATGAAAGTCTTGCTGGAATCCAGCCACCGGAGCCTGGCCCTTCTAGTGTCCTCCCTCAGCCCATCAGCAGGACACAGAGGCTACCTGGATCAGATGCTAAACTCCTTCATGGCTTACTGCATTTTGGATGGACAAACCCATCCTTTCTCAGTGCATGTCCAGAACTGTGATATCAAGTTCACAGATGGGTAGAGCAGGTTTCTCTACACACCCCTTCCTGAGACTCAGGCCTCCTTGGTGATATACTGTAGTTTGGCAATCTCTAGGCCAGGAGACCTATGTATGTATATACCTGTGACCCAGAAGATAGGGTGGAGGTAGGCAAGGAGTAGGCAAGGAGTGGAGAGTTGGGGAGAGGTGAGACACTTGTGGGAATTTGGTTTTCCTTAAGGCTGGAGTTTTGAATAAGTGGTCAGTGTAATTGGCCGTAAGCCTTGGAATGACACTCCTCCTTTCCCACTGGCAGAAAGGGCTGAGCCGCTGCCTAGCACATCCCAGGCTGGAACTTGAGCCCCGCAGCTGGCTGTGTGCGAAGTGGGGAAAGAGGGGAAGAGGGGACTCTAACCGAAATGTTCTGGGCCTGGCTGGGAATGCTGGGCTCAGAAATCTGATCGGGGACTGAAACAACTCCAAATGTTTCCCACATTTCTTGGAAATGGAGGCATTCTCACCAGAACCTGGGTTTTCTTTTGAATAACACTTCCCCCTAAATCTGTCCCCAACCCTGACAGGGTGGGAGTTGGAGCGGGAAGCAAGCATTGACCACACCATCAGCAATCCTGCGCTGTTTGTCTCTGAAATTACCATCAACCACTAGAAGGGAAAAGTGAGGAGGCTTTGCAGAAGAGGTGCAAGAACCACCCAGCATCCCCAGCTCACTCTGCTGGGCTGCTGAGGTCCAGAGATTTATGTTCCTATCTCTGCCCTGGTTCTAAAGCTCCTCCTCTGAGTTCAAGCTGAGTGGAACTGCCTCCTGCCCTCCAAGGGCAGCTGTCCTGCAGCTCGCCCCTCCCCTGGCTGTCCACCCCTTTGGCCTCTGCTCCCTGACTCCTGCTCTTTCAGGCGCCATGGGAGAGAGAGGCCTGACCCCTGGATTTTCACTGCCACCTCTTAGTCATTAGCCTGGCGCCTGAGGCCCTCCTCACACCCCAGGCCATGCCTGGGGCTGGGAGCCCTTTGCTGCCCACATCTGCCCCTCTCAGGAGCTGGAAGAAGCTGCTGCTATGATAGAAGTTTCCATCGGAAAAACGAGAGAACGTGAAGGTTGCAGAAGGAGGAGAAAACAAAACCTGTGTCCATCTTTGCCCATGTCCAGATCTGCAGCCAGACAATCGCCCCTCAGGGGTTCAGCTTTGAGTCACAGCGGTGTCTGCCTTGGGGAAGGAGGAGTGGCCTCCCCCAACGCCTGGTTTTCCATGAGGTAGAAATGGGGCACCTAAGGAGAGGCATGCTCAGTAGCAGACCCCCCTTCATACATATTATGCCCCTCAAGAAAGCGGGGGGCCTGGGTTCAGGTCCACTTTGTCACGAGCTGACTCCGGGGGACAGGCTCCCACCTAGGCTTCTCTCTCTTGTGGTTGTGGACTGTGTGAGTGCACAGGGTCGTGCCAGGGGTTCCAGATGCTGTAGGACAAGCGTGGCTCATCCTCGAGAGCACCAAGTTTACCAGACTATAGGAAGAAAACCACTGTCATTTTTATACTGAAGTAGCCATCTGTATATTATGAAGGAAGATGCAAAACACATGTCAATTTTTAAGAAAGCACCACTTTTCCAACAAATCTCACTGTTGGAGCCCCTTGAAGCTACTCCCTCAGATGCTCACTCTCCACTCCCTTCAAATACACCAGCCCTCTGTGCCTCAGTTTCTTCAGCTGAGAAGTGGGACAGTGTTAACTCCACACATGAGGAGAGGCTGGTGGGGCTGGGTGGAGGTAGGGTGGGACGGAGCCAGGCGGAAGCAGGCCTTTCCTGCTCCTGGGCCTGCAGCTTGCAAACCCCAGTGCAGTGTCCCCAGAGGAAACCTTCATTGAATGGGTCACTGGGCTTCCCCCAGCTGAGCGGGGTGTGATGATCTCCAGCTCTTGGCCATGTGCCCAGTCACCCAGATCCCAGCGGCCTGGAGACTTCCTGCCTGAGCCTCTTCGGACTGAGGCTCCCAGGGCAGGTACAGCATCTCCATCAGGGGACAGCCCTGAGGCAGGGCACAGGTATGTGGGCAGGGACTGGGCACCCTCAAGCACCCATCCTACCTGCTCCTTTCATTCACTGGCCCTGGAGAAGCTGGGGGAAGAGGGTGTGAGGGGAGGGAACAGGGCATTCCTTCTTCTGGAGGCTCAGAGCATCAGGAAGAAGGTTGTGAGCCGCCAACAAGCTGCTGAAGCTGGCCGGTGCTGAGGTTAGCCTGGCCCACATCAGACTTCGCAACATGGAAATCCCACCCAAAAGGGTGGATTTCTTTTCTTTATTTTTGACGGAGTCTGACTCTATCCCCCAGGCTGGAGTGCAGTGGTGCAATCTTGGCTCACGGCAACCTCCACCTCCCAGGTTCAAGCAAGTCTCCTGCCTCAGCCTCCTGAGTAGCTGGGATTACAGGCATGTACCACCACGCCCAGCTAATTTTTGTATTTTTAGTAGAGACAGGGTTTTGCCATGTTGGCCAGGTTGGTCTTGTACTCCTGACCTCGAGTGATCTGTCCACTTCGGCCTCCCAAAGTGCTGGCGTTAGAAGGGTGATCCACCGTGCCTAGTCTGGAATTGGTATTTCTCTTTAAAAATTCAGGCCTGACCAGCTTGGCTCATATGGCACTCATGAGCCACAGTGTGCAGTGACTGTCCTGTTGACAGCAGGCTTTACCATAGGCCCCACGGCCCCTAATGCCCCATGCGAGGCCCCCCTGTCCACTTCTCCCATTCCCATCACCTGCTGGCAATTGTGGGCTGGAGTGTGTGGTCTCTGATGTCATCTCCCGTGAGGAGAGATGTTTGGTCAGCTGGGGCATGACACCCACAGCCCAGAGAATGCTCTTTGAAAGTTAGAGCCTTTCTGACCCTCAGGGATGGCTGGTGAAAGCTGGGTGGCGGGGGAAGGCCCCAGAGCCTCCTCTTCCCACTCCCATGGGGCACCATCAGCCCTTCACATTGCCCTGGGCTTTGGAGGCACCTGCGGCTGCAGGCAGAGAGCCCTGAGGGAGCTACAGTTCTGCTGGGGCTGCTGGAAAGAAACATGTCCCATCCCTTCAGCCCGTGACCCTGGTGACTGGCATCCCCCACACTGCCCCAAGCGGGTGAGCTGTCAGCGCTGACACCCCCGCCTCTGCAGATCTCCCAGGCAGCTTCCCTGAAGGCCAGGAGCTCCCACTTCCCAAACATCTCCAGGCTGTGGGTGGCCGGGGGGTGAGGCCAGGGGCTCTTTGTGTCTCTGCCTTTTCCAGACACTGACACTGCCAACCTTGTCATTCATTCATCACATAATTGTTAGGTGCTTACTGTGTGCCATCTAAGATGTGAGGCACCCCTTCTGACTGTGTGACCTCAGGCAAACCACAATCCTTGCGCCTTACCTCTCTTATCTGTAAAACTTGGATATGACAGTATCTGATTTAGGAGGTTGTTATGAGGATTACATGAGATGATATATGTCTCCCAGGCTGGGCGTGGAGCCGGTACACAGCAAGCACTCAATAAATGTTGCCCATGTCACAGATACTATTACTAATAAGAACGGGTCAGCTTCCTGCCCCCTTGGTGTCTCCCCGTCTCTGGCCTCCATTCTCGGCTTCTGTCCCTCTTCTTCCTCCCTGCTCTCCGCAAGCGCCCCCAAGTCTGCACCCTGAAGCCGGGCTGCGGCCTCCCTGGGGTCCCAGGCCCGCAGGCGGCCCCCACCGGCCTCCTCCAGGTGCACAGAGACCCCATTCTCCGGGGGTGCGTCCCTTCACTTGCTCCGGGAGGGACCCTGCCTGGTGACCTCGCGACCCCGCCGTTTGCGCGGGCAAAGAGTGGCCTTTTGTTCCCTGGCCGGGCCCGCCAGGCCCGCGCGGCTCCCGCCCTAATCCGGCTAATTACCGTCCACACGGCGGCTGGGGCGCACGCTCGCCCACCACTTTCCCACGGCCGCGAAGAAAGCCCCTCAGTGCGCCCCGGGAACAGAGCAGCGATTCAGCTGCGCCCTGTGGCCTGCTGCCGCCGCGGCCACCCTTCACTGCATCTTCTGCGGTTCCCTTGTCCTCTGCCTCTGTCTGTCGGTCTCCGGGCCTTCCACCCACCGGCTGTTTCTCTTTTGGTCTCCCTCTCTGTGTCTCCCCATCTTTCTCCCTCTGTTTTTATCTTTGTCTCTCCCAGGCGTTCTGTTCTCTGTCTGTCCCATTCTCTCTGCCCCTCTGCTCCGAGGCCTTCTGCCTCTGTGTCTCTGTCCCCTGGGCCTCTCCCATGGCCGAGGTTCAGCCTGCCCCTCACTGGCTCCACGTGGGGTCCCAGCTTAAGCTGAGCATCAGCTTCCCTAGCCCAGTAGCCGCAGGTCTCTGTTCTCTCCCTCCTGGTGACCCCAGGGTCCTGGCCCCTTCTAAGGAAACCAAGGAAGCTCTGGAGCTGGCATGCCTCCTAAACAGTTTTTGGGGAAGCTTCAAAACAGAGAAGTGCCTCAAGATGTCCAGTGCTGGCCCAGTTGTTGGGGGAGGGGGCGGGGAGGGCTCCTGCAGCAGCTCCTGATGGTGTGCTGTGGCCAGGTCAGAAAGGGGAGCCACTCTGAAGTAATCTCAGCCTTGGGGACAGCCAAGGAGAGAGTCTGGTTTGTGCTTGACTAGTTCCAGACCAGCCACCATAGAGTCCAGACAACTGCTTTTCCAGAATTCACTGTGAGTATGTGTCTAAAGGGTGCTGGACAGGCCACAGAATGGGTCTTTTTGGCAGAAGAAACTCATTCATTCATTCATTTTAGGGCCCAAGAAATACATTCATTCATTCATTCATTCACTCAGCAAGTATTTGTAGAATGTTTACTATGTGCCAGAGATTGTTCTAAGCAGCAAGGAGAAAACCATGAACAAAATGAAGATCCCTGTGCTACATTCTAGCAGAGAAGGCACATGGGTGAAAGGTAGGAGAAGCAGATTGACAGATGGTGGGAAGGGCTAAGGAAAAATGCAAAACCGAGAGGAGGCTGGCCGTCGTGGTGGCTCACACCTGTAATTCCAGCACTTTGGGAGGCCGAGACAGGTGGATCACCTGAGGTCAGGAGTTTGAGACTGGCCTGGCCAACATGGTGAAACCCCATCTACTAAAAGTACAAAAATTAGCTGGCCATGGTGTCGCACGCTTGTAATCCCAGCTACTTGGGAGGCTGAGGCAGGAGGATGACTTGAACCCAGGAGGCGGAGTTTGCAGTGAGCCAAGATTGCGCCACCACACTCTAGCCTGGGCAACAGAGCAAGACTCTATCTCAAAAAAAAAGAGAAAGAAATAAAGAAATAAATAAATAAAAAGGAGGTGTCAGAAGCTAGGAGGAAGGGGTTAGAGGTGGCCTATCTGGGTCAGTGACACTGGAGCAAGACCTGAAGGAATGTCAGGGTGTCCTCCCTCCAGGGCAGTGGCTGGGCTTGCAGGCAAGTTCCCACCAAAGCTGCCAGGTGGCTCTGCCCAGTGCCCTCAGGAATAAAGCAGCAGGGCCAGTCTAAAGTCTGTACATACTAACCACATGGCCAAAGGCAGGACTGTTAATACTTCTAAGCCTCAGTCTCCTTCTCTATAGAGTGGGAATGATGTTTTCTGCTCTTCGTAACACTCAGGGTTGCTTTGTAAATTAAATGAGATAATGTGCATCAAATAGGTTTTGAAAAACCTTTTAAATATGCTTAAAATGGAAGAGTTCTTGAGAGTTGGGGTATGGTTGAATAGCTGAAGCATAGGGGTTTTCTTAGGTGGGTGAAATTATTCTGTATGATATTGCAGGTGGATAACTGACACTATGCACTTGTCAAGACCTGTGGAAATGTATAGCACGAAGAGTACATTTTTACACAAAATAAAATAATCATTTAGGAGATCAGAGGATCCTAAGATGGAATGTAAAACGTGACAAAACTATTTAACTGGATTAAAAACATGTAAAACAACTTCACTGAAGTCGGGGAGGGGTAGGAGTTTCTGATCTAAGTGGCTTTGGAAATGAGTGGAGTGTATAAGACTAAAGACTAAAGAAATTGTGCCTAAGCACTATACTCTAGTCGATAAAGTTGCTTCTCACAGAGTATGGTTAAGAATTCCATTACCACTATACATGTGTATTGGAATTGAATGAGTAAGTGAATGGATAGTGGATGGTAACAGACCGGTGTCTCACTGTGGGAGTGGAAGGTTACAGACAGGCAAGGGGAGAAGGCTAGAATGATCCTTGTGATAATTTATTAGAATTGTAATATTAGTATGAAATCAAGTTTAATATAGATACAGATAGTGACATATAGAAATATTTATATGTTTGTATATATCTTTTGTGATATACATACAGGTTAGTAGACACACATGTATTTCTATGCTCTGTCAGCTAAGAGGGCCTAGAAGCAATGACAGCCCAGTAGCAATGAGCACACTTAGTGCTCAGATTTCGGTTTCTAATATCGTTCTCCAATTTAAAAAAAAAAAAAACACAAAAACCAGGGCTTCTTGTAGAAATGGCTGATTCTAGGATTGGAACAGGAAATGTACAAGATATACGTGGAACATCTTGTAGTGCCAGAAGGTAAGGAAGATCCAAGGAAGAAATAATGGGAGTATGTCAAAGGGACACAGGAGACAACTGGTAGAGCTCCAGTGGCTAAAACTGGAACAAATTGAGCAATAAAATAAATACAGTAGTATTGGATTATTACTCAAAATATAGGAGAAATATCCTGGCTCTCACCTGTAATCCCAGCACTTTGGAAGGCCGAGGTGGGCAGATCACAAGGTCAGGAGATCAAGACCATCCTGGCTAACACAGTGAAACCCATCTCTACTAAAAATACAAAAAATTAGCCGGGTGTGGTGGCAGGTGCCCATAGTCCCAGCTACTCAGGAGGCTGAGGCAGGGTAATCCCTTGAACCCAGGAGGCAGAGTTTGCAGTGAGCCGAGATCATGTCACCGTGCTCCAGCCTAGGTGACAGAGCAAGATTCCATCTCAAAAAAAAAAAAAAAAGAGAGAGAAATATCCATGAGTTCAAACGGATATAAATAAATGACTATATAGAGAAAAGGGGGAGAAGATACAAAAATCCAGGATTGCAGATGATATTCACTGCATATCAAGGATGAGCATAGTTCCCTGCTCCTTAAATGTGGGCTCCACATAGCCATTTACTTCCAAACAGTATACACGGGAATGGGAAGAAAGAATAACTTCATAGTGGAGAAACTTGACAAACACTACTTCTGTTAACTGTGAACACAGTTAACATTGACAGTGACAGGTCATGGTGGTGGTGTATACCCTTTATAGGATGTAATGAAAGTTGCACTTCACCTCTGAGGTCTTCCTTCCTCAAACCCCTAACCTAAAACATCAGACAAATCCCAGCTGAGGAACATTCTACAAAATACTTGACCAATACTCCTCAAAATCGTCAAGATCATCAAAAACAAGAAAAGTCTGAGAAACTGTCAGACTTGTCACAGCCAAGGGAGGCCTAAAAAGACATGATGGCTAAATGTAATCCTGCATCCTAGAACAGAAAAAGGATACTAGGTTAAAAAACAAACAAACAAACAAAAAAACAAGGAAATCTGAATAAAATATGAACTTATACTTTAATAATAATGTAAATCTTGTAGGGTTGATATCAATAGTGGTTTATTAATTGTGGCAAATGTACCATACTAATGTAAGATGATGATAATGGAGAAATTGGGTGTGGAGAATATGGGAACACTCTATATTAGCTTTGCCATTTTTCTTTAAATCTAAAACTTTTCTAAAATAAAAATTTTATATCAAAAATGGAAAGCCTTACATTGGTAATTATTCACAACTTGTGGCTAAGACAGGTGGAATTAGGAGAATGCCCTGGGAAGGTTTCAAGGAACTACAAGGGAGGATTTGGGGAATTGCTTAGGGGTAAGAAATACAGCTCGGGAGACAGGGCCGCGGGGAAGCTGGGTGCATGTCTCAGACTGAGGAGGTGTCAGGGGGAAAGGATCCTTGGGACAGGGTGTCTTGGGACCCTTCCCTGACCTGGGAGGGCTTCTGGAGGAGGAGGTGAGTGGGTGGGGAGTGACGGTCTGGCTCTTTGCTCTCCTACCTTATCCTGACCCACCCTGCCACACCTCTGGGGCCAGCCCTGCTCCTCATCTGGAGGCAACCCATCAGAGGAGTTAAAGGGTCAACTCTGGAACTGGAAAAGCTGGTCACTCACCAGTGTGTGACCTTGGATAAGGCTCACACCCTCTCTCAGCCTCAGACTACTCATCTACAAAAAGTGGTGAAAAATCTGTGTCACAGGGTTGTTGCAAAGGTAAGTTGAAATAATGCCCATTGACGGCCAACACCTGAGACACACGGGGGACTTGGTGAGTGTTACAGTCAATTTATCTTCCCTTCAGTCTACGTTTGAGCAAGATCAAACGGTCAGCCACTTCGCCCTCATACCTGGAATCCAGCCCTTCCTCTGGATCCCAGGCCCAATGTGGCAGTTTTAAAACCTGGCCCCCAAGTTCCAACACTCTTTGCATCTAGAGGTCAGCTTTTTTGAGATGGAATTTCGCTCTTGTTGCCCAGGTCGGAGTGCAGTGGCACGATCTCTGCTCACCGCAACCTCCACCTCCCGGGTTCAAGCGATTCTCCTGCCTCAGCCTCCCAAATAGCTGGGATTACAGGCATGCACCACCACACCAGGCTCATTTTTGTATTTTTAGTGAGATGGGGTTTCTCCATGTTGGTCAGGCTGGTCTTGAACTCCCAACCTCAGGTGATCCGCCCGACTCAGCCTTCCAGAGTGCTGGGATTACAGGCATGAGCCACTGCGTCCGACCTAGAGGTCAACTTTATATCCCCTCCTGTTGAATCTGGAATATGTAACTGCTTCACATAATAGAATATGGCAAAAGTGATGCTGCTGTCAGCTCTGGGCCTAGGCTTTCAGAAACTGTCATCTTCTACTTCCTGTCTCTTGGGGTTTTCACTCTTGGAATCCAGCCGCCGTACTGAGAGGGAGGCTGAGCAGCCTGTGGAAAGGCCCATGTGGAGAGGAACGGAGGCCCCAGCTCTTAGCCCTGGCTGAGCTCCCAGCCAGCAGCCAGTTCTCACTGACTGCCTGAATCATCTTAAGTGAGCCCTCGATTCCCCAGATGAGCTGCCCCCGCTACCGCCTTGCAGAGAAGAAACGAACCTTCCTACCACGCCCTGCCCAAACTGCAGATTCATGAGCGAAATGAATCATTGATGATATTTTAAGCCATTAAGTTTTGGAGTTACGAAGCCATAGTAACCTGAACATCTGCTAACTGGGTCCAGGACTGTTACTATTCCTCCACCTCCTCCTCCTCCTCCTCTCCGCCGTGTGCTTGAGTTGTGATGTGGGTTGTGGTGTGGTGGTTTAGTAGGTGGGCACCGAGCCACACTACCTGGGCTCAAATCCTGACTCTCACATATCAATCGTATGACTCTAAGCAAGCAACGTAGTCTCTCTGTGCCTCAGTTACCGTGTCTGTAAAATGGGGGTGACAGTAGATAGTACAGAATTGTTGGGAAGATTAAATGAACTAAGCAAGATAAAGCACATAGAAAAGCACCTGGCATGTGCACAATTATTCTGCCAAGCCAAGGCCCCAGCCCTCCTGGGTTCTGGGGTGCTGACTCACTGGGGCCTCCGTCATTTGAGATGATCCCTACCTGGCCACTTGAGGCCCCAGACTTCCCAGGTGCCACCAGCCTCTGCCTCCTCGGACTATCACTCTTCCTGCTGGTGCCAGGCTCTGCCCATGAGGCCAGCCTTACTCACTCCCATGACACTTCCGGCTCTGCCCCCTGGTTCCTCCCTGCACCGCTGTAATTCTGACTTCCTTTTGGCTGGGCTGTTGGAGAAAAAGAGAGAGTGGTGAGGTGGAGGTAGAGACCCCCACCATAGAGGGTGGTGCACTGATGGGTGTGCTGTGGGGGGGCTAGTGAGAAACACACACACAATATGAGCAAGGCCTGCCGTGGAAAGCCAGAGAATTTTCACTAAACCTTTCTTAGGAATTGCATGATGGCACATGGCAGATTCCCGAGGAAGCTAGGGTTGTGTCTTAATTAGGCTTTGCCAGAGAAAAATGAACGTGCTCTAAGACACTTTCCCACATGTGTGTTCGTGCAGTTTGTGAGAACTCAGAAATGCTTTGCATCCAGGCTGTGCCCAGGACTCAGATTTCACTAGCTCCAGGGGTTCTCTGTTGCAGCAGGAACACAGCGGCCTCCTCATTAGAGCTTTTCAAACCAAGGTGGACACCGAGGAAGGGATTGAAAGTCCCCTGGGGCAGAGGGATCTTTGAAAGGGGGAGCCACGAGGAGCAGAGAACGGTGACCTGGGGGGCGTCTGTGGGGACAGCCTAAGTTCCGGAGCTTGCTGGTCCTGCAGCGCTACTTAAAGATCACCGCACCATCTCCAGTGATTCCCTGAGCCTGCCCTGCTGCTTCCAATTCCCCCAGTGGGCCTGGAAGAACGACCCACTTCATGCTGGGAAAGCCATGCTGATGCTGTTGACTTGCAGGAATAGAATTTGGAACCGTATCCCTCCCTCCATCCCCTCACAGGAGACAGAAAGCAGGGAGGATTGAGAGGATCTGGGCACACGGGGGCTGCTCGGGAAGCAGGAGGGGGCTGATTGCAGGGAGAGAGAGGCAGGAGTTCACCTGGGAGAGGAGATGTGTGGAGCAGGCTTGCCACAGCGCCACCTGGCCACATGATCCCCGGTGGAGTCTCAGGAATCCCATTTCTGGAGGTATTCAGGCCACGTTGAGTGTGCGGGAAGCGTGAGGCGGAGAGAGCCCTGAGTCAGAATCCACACCATGCCATTCACTGTGGTGATGACAGCAGGCACATTCCGATAGGGACAATATTGATTAGTTCAGTAGTTCCTGACCTGTCTGGATGCGGAGTTGAATCTCCTGGAGCCTTAAAAAGAAAACAAAAAACGATGATGGACCCCACTGCAGGCTAATGGAATCCAGTGGGGGCCTGACGCTATCTGGGTGACTGATGGCCAGGCAGGACTGAGGACTGAGGGATTGCACTCATTAGAGGGCCCCCTCCCCTAGTGCCTTCCACTGTCCCCACAGCCGTGCTGAGGTGAGCAACCAGGCTGCTGGGTGGAGGGAAGGAGGTCCTCAGTCCCCTTGAGGCAGGATGGAGGCGGATGCCTCTCCAGCTGCTGCTGGCCCCTGGCAGGGCTCAGAGGATGCCCCTGCATTGAGTGAGGACTCGTGCTTTCTGTCTCCCATGACCCTCATGTCCCTCAGCCTCTGGTGCCTTTGGGGCACCTCTGTGGCCAGGGTGGCTGGGTGGCCTCCGTGTGCTCCCCAGCCCTGATTCCACCAGCCCTGTCAGCCTGGCACGGCCTGGGTCCCCTCCCAGGTCTGGTGTGCAGCTGGCGTGAGGCCTAGAATCTGTCAGCGGCTTCATTGAGATGCTGCCCCAGCTCTGCCCTAGTTCAGGGTTTCAGAGCCTTAAGGCACGCATCCCAGTCTTTTCCTCCTCCCTCTGTCACCCTGGAAACAGGTCTCAGTTTCTGGGGGCCCAGGGTGGATGGTGGGGTTGTCCCCATAGGGCAGGGTAGGGCATGAGTGGAGGGCAGTGCTGGCTGGCTGAGTCGGGACAGACCTAGCGGAACCAAGGCTTTGCAGGGTGTGGGGGCTGGGGAGGGCCAGGGCAGGCCCACACTGAAGAAAGGGCCCTTTCCGAAGTTCACCGGCACAAAGGGAATTTTTTGTTGTTGGTTCGTCTTCCCTGGTGAGGGTGCCTTCTTCTAATTTACACAAAAGTGTCATATGTGTCAATAGTGGCCAGGTGTGTGTCTCGGGTTCCCTGGGCATTTCCTGAGCCCAGAATCTCTGTCACACCCGCCTGGTCAGTGATTTATCTGTGGGAAAAACCTGGCAGCTTGTGGAGTTCTGGCAGCTTGTGGGGTTCGGCCCTTGAATCTCCTGTGTTGGGTGACTCTGGATGTGCCCAGCCCCACCTCCAAGATAAGGAGAGACAGGACCTTCTCCTCCCAGACTCCCAGCCAGCCACACTCCCCTTACCAAGCCCAAGAGGGGAGAACGGTGCACGGCTGTGTGGAACCTGTCTGGCATTCCCTGGGCTTTCCCAAGCCCAGAATCCCCGTCACAACCACCTGGTCAGTGATTTGTCCATGGGAAAAACCGGGTAAGCACTAGAAACCCTGCTTAGTTCTTCTTCCCCAACTCTCCTGGACTTTCTACCCGCAAAATCTCCACTTACACACTTCCCACAGCTTCCTGAGGTTTCAGGGGAGGTTGAAGACCCTGCTCTGGATGTGAAGTCATTCGGCCTGGGCTCTGGTCCCAGCTCAGCTGCTCCTGCATCCCCACAGTTCCCAGGGCCCCCATTTGCCCATCTGGAGACAGGGCCTTGCCCTTCCCCGCCAGGGCTGCAGGTGAGCGCGTGGACTGGCACCTGGCTGGCCCACTGGGGTCCCCTCAACTCTGAGTGAGGTACATCAGTGGCTGCTGTGGGTGCTTGCCGAGGTCTCTTCACAAGCCCATGATGCAGATCCCAGCTGCTATGGGAGAGTTGGCTACTGAGGCTCACTGCTGCCTGCCTCTCTGAAGAACTGTCCTGTCTGTCCAGCTGGGAGATTATCCCCTCCCAGATGCCCATCCCACAACTTCATCCCCATCCCCAAAAACCAATGTCTGACCCAAGGTAGCAGAGGCCAGCCCCTTTGCCTTCAGGTGGGACGGACCAATCTCACAGTGCTCCCAAGCTTCTTGGGATCCAGCTGAACCTAGAGGCCACATCTTTGCCTCGGTTTCTCCCTGGCCCCGTCCCGCTTCCCTCACTGCCCTGTTCCTGAGAACACTCCTCAATAAACCACATTCACTGGGTCCCCTCCCAGGCTCTGCTTCTAGGATGGCAGCCATGGCCTATAAGAACTCTAGGGCCCTGTGGCTCCAGGAGCACCTGGCCCTGGTCCAGCGATGAAGCAGGTCAAGGCACGAGCTGTCCTTGGCTGCCGGAGCTCAGAGTGGGTGAGGGAAGGATGGCAGGTCAGGAGCCTGAGCTAGGGGCATCGATCTGTGCAGGGAAGGCAGGCTGGAGGAGCAGCTATCCAGCCTCACTCACCGTTTCCCCAGCCCCCACCCTGAGCCTGGCCCCTGGGAACCACATTTATTAGTCCTGTCTTACAGAAATGGCCGCCGAGACCAGATAGTCACTAAGTCTCTAAACCGTAGGGGACCCAGTAAATTGAGTGCCTCTGCTGGATTCCAGTGCCTGTGTCTCGCTCACTGCCTTGGGTAGTTGCACAGTGTCTGCCCTGGAGGCATTGGCAGAAGCCAGGGCCTTGGCAGGAAGGAACTGGGGGAAAACTGAGTACTGGTTCTCCCCTGGTGTGGGGAAAGGACCTGACCGCATTAGAATGGCTGGAGCAGCTGGCCCGACCCATCTGGTGGGCAGGCGGATTGGGAAGTTGGGGAGCAAGCTTCCTGCAGAACTTCCTTCCCTTTTCTTGCCAGGAGGAAGGGGTCTTACAACTTCCCATCCTCATGCTGACTCTACCCCTCCCTGCATGTGCATGGCTGGGTGGCTCAGTGTTGAACACAAAGGCAGGGGTACAATGGGGACATTTCAGGCACATCATTGGTGAAATTACAGACACTCTCAGGATAGAAGACTTCTTGAGGCTCTCTTCATATCACCAAGTCGTGTACACCGTGCCCTGATCTCAAAGAGCAGGGAAGGCCTTTGACACTTGGACCATTCCAACCTCCTCCTTCCACACCCCTGCACACACCACAGCCTGCCTGAACATTGGGACACCCCCTGGGCATTTGGGGAATGGGAGTCTGGAAGAGCCTCAGGGGAGAGGCCAGGTGCCCTAGCAGAGAGGGCTGAGGCCAAGGAGGAGGAGGAAGTGCTGCATGCTTTAATGACCCGTTCATATTCCCATTCATGTTGGCTGGGCTTGCATTGACAGTCCTGGGCCAGCGCAGCTGGTCACTTATGTGCTGCAGCCACTGCTTCCTGTGCTCAGCTGGTGGTGAGGCTGCAAAGGCTGGGGTCGCCAGCACCAGCGGACACCCTGGCCCCAGCAGCTGCTCTGATAAGCTCAGGCTTGGCCAGCGGAAGGAGGGTGGTGGCCCCTGGCTCAGCAGCCTGGCCCAGAGAGCTGTGGCCATTGTGCTGTCTTGCGTGTTTACTCCACACCTTCCTTCTGCTCACTGCCAGGAAAGCCATGGCTCTCTGGACTCCAGGGAGGAGGCAGGGCATGTTTAAATGAGTGGCTTTTGGGTTTGTGAAAGCCTCCAGCGCGAGGGCACACATGAATGGTGAGGGGGGAACTGATGCAAGTGTTCTGGGGGCAGCTTAGCAACGTGGATCTCAAACCCTAAAGATATGCATGCACACGCAGGGAGGGGTAGAGTCAGCAATCTACCAGGAATTGATCCTAAGGAAATAATATTAAGTTCATACAAGGTGTGAGTATAAGGACACTTATCCCAGCCTTGTTTACAACTAATACCAGTCAATGGCAGATTGCACATTCACATAGTGGAGCGCATGGCAGCCATTTACACAGTGATGGAGTTATCAATAAAGTTGCCATGAACATTCTGGTACGTGTCTTTTGGTGGGCATACACACACCTTTCACTTGGGTACACACCTAGGATGGGTTCATAGGATTATGTGTGTTCCATTTGAGTTGATGCTGCAAAGCAGTTTATGAGACTCCCACCACCTGTTTATGAGAGCTTCAACTGTCCTGACATCTTTGTCAATGCGTGGTATTGTCAGCCTGTATCACTTTGGCTCTTCTAGTGAATGCATAAAAGTGTTGCATTGTGGTTTAAATCTGCATTTCTAAATATATGCAAACAGAAAAATGGATAAACAAATTGGAAATCTACATGGCAATTAAAAAGAATGAACTATGGATTCATGCAACTACATGAATAAACCTCAAAAATCAATTATACTAAAATGTGTACACAAAAGAGCACATACTGTACGGTTCCATTTACACGAACTGCCAAAACAGGCGAAAGTAAGGTGATAGAGGTCAGAACCGTTGCCTGCTCTGGGATGGGGAGGTATGGACTAGGATGAGGGAAGAGGATAAGGGAACTTTCTTGAGTATTGGAAATGTTTGAAACCTTGTTCTAGGTAGTGGTTTAAAAGTGTATATACATGTACAGTTTTATCAAACTTATCTTTGCATTTTGTTGTATATAATGTATACTTACATAGAAAAAGTTTAAATGTATACTAAAAGGGGGGAAAATAATGTAGCTCTATATTGATTAATCTGGAATTATGTTCAAAATAAAGTAAATGTAAAAAGCAGCTTGCAAAATTCTATGGACATCTAGGGCTTCCCTCATGAGCTCTTTTTTGGTGAAAGTCCAAAACTAACATAAAATGTGGGGTTTTAACCTAACATAAAATGTAGGAATTACCCTGAATGATGTGCGAAAGATTCACAGTGCATAGGAACCATTGAATAGAGATAAGAAATGACTCAATGGGACATTGATAAGGAAATCAAATACTACAGCTCTCAGCACCACATTTTGAAGGACTGTATGTGATAAGGCAGGAAAATCTGTTAATTATATGGATTCTGAATATTGAAATGAAAATGGTTAAAGAAATTTGGAATGTTTAACCTGGAAAAGAGACAACTTAGAAGCAAATATATTTAGGGATTTGATGGCTTACCACACGAATAAGGTCTCAAACTTATTCTGCATCATTAGAAAGAGAAGCAAAAGGAAACAAGATGGATCTCATCAAAGAAAGAAAGTCTATTGATGGGATATTGAATGAGTGGTCATCAAGGTTCCTTCCAACTCGGACTCAAAAAATCAGATGATAAGGGCTCATGATATATCCCAGAGTCCAGAATCTTAATCCTATACTCTAGCAGTGAAATTCTATAAGCAAGTTTGTGGAGAGGAACAAAAGAGGGATATGTAGACTTAGCAAATATAGCAGCAATACTCCGTCCCATCCCCGCAAGAACACCTCTTCCCAATGTGACTTTTTAGCACCTCCCATCAAGAAGTGAAGTCTATTTTTCTGCCCTTTGAACCTGAGTTTGGCCCTGTGACTTGCTTTGGCCAATGGGTCATTAATAAATGTGAAGAAACCAAAGGCTGGAACAGAACTTGCACACTGGACTTGCCTTCCTTTCCTGCTGTTATGATTGCCAACATGTGAATAAGCCTAGGCAGGCTAGCCTGCTGCAGACATGTCCCAGTCATTCCCATTACCGCAGCAGATAACCAAACAATAGCAGTTCCAAACCTCAGATGCAAGTGAGATCATCCTAACCAAACAGTCCCCAGCTGACTCACCAGCTGACTATAGCTACCTGAGTGAGCCCAGGTGAGGCCAGCCAAAGAACCAGCCTGCTGAGCCCAGCTCCAATTGCCAACCCTCAGAATTATGAGCTACTAAGTGCTTAAGTCACTAAGTTTTGGGATGAGATGTTAGGTAGTAAAAGCTAACTTACACAAAAGGCTGGCATATTTTTGAATAAAAAGGTCATAAAAATCCCATATTTCAGAGATTCTGGAGGCAAGAAGTAGCTTAATTAGTTATGATGTATTTTTGTTTTTATTTTTTGTTTATCTTTAGTGAGACAGTATCTTGCTGTGTCACCCAGGTTGGAGTGCAGTGGCACAATCACGGTTCCTTGCAGCCTTGACCTCCTGGGCTCAAGTGATCCTCCCACTTCAGCCTCCCAAGTGGCTGAGGCTACCAGTGTACACCACCGGGCCCAGCTAGTTTTTAAGTTTTTTTGTAGAGACGGGTTCTCCCTATGTTGCCCAGGCTAGTCTTGAACTCTGGCTCAAGCGATCTTCCCACCTTGGCCCTCCAAAGTGTTGGGATTACAGAAGCAAGCCACTGCCCCTAGCCATATGTATTTTTTAAATGAGGATAGTCTCAGCCTTGGACAGACAGACAAGTTTCTGGAAATACAAACGAGACATAGAATAATAGGTATGAGGACAACAACAACGAAGATTGCTAACATTACTGTGCCAGGTGCACGCCTCAGCCCTTATCACATATTATTTCACTGAATCATCGTAACAAGCCTAGGAGTCTGTTCTAAGACATGGACATGCCCACGGACAGTACTGATGGTGGCTCACCCAGCTGGGGCTTTTGAGGGGTAGAGCCAGGAAGTGATCTTTCAGAGCAACCTTGCAGGGAGGGTGTGTTTTATGAGGGCCCGCTGCCCGCTCCTCCCTCCCCAGGTGGGAGGTTGTGGCCCTGATTTACCTCCCACCCCATAGCCTCCTTTCCTCCATCATCCTCACCTGTCCTCTCTGTAGAACATCTTCAAGGACCTTTCATGATGTGCTCAGTGATTTACAGACTTCCCAGTCTGAGGATCTCCCTTTCTAAGCTCTCATCCCCCACGGGCTCCTCTTCCCACCCTACCCCACTGCCCTTTTACATAACTTCTAAGCTGAAAGGGTTTTGGAGCTGCCCTTCGCACAGAGACCAGGAAGCAGAGAGTCAAGGGACTGGCCGAGGTCACCCAGCTGGTCCTGCCATCCCGCCTGGGCCTGGAGGACTCAGACTTCTTGGGTCCCGATCCAACTTTTTTTTCATCACATGATGCGCATCACCTGTGGGCGCATCAAGGCGCTGCTCGTGAGGCTGACGGGACTGAGCTCTGCACTTGGGCCCTGGGATCCAAAGAATTTAAAGACAATCCTTAAAGTCTCTGCGGTTGAGCTGAGATGGAAACAGCAGCATCTGCGGCTTCTCCCACTGAGCAAGGCACAGTGTCTCCTGCTCTGCCTTGCTTGCTGCATTTTCTTCCTTTATTGTTTGAAACAATTTCAGCCTCTCCCAGTGTTGGATTTGCCCAAACTCCTGGTGGAGGTGGGTGTGAGGGGTGCCATTGTGTGACGTGTAACTGGGTAGGGGTACTAGTGTGGGCACACACATCATGGCATGTCTGTGCCAGCAAGCATCTGTCGGTCTGGGTGTGATGTGACTCAAATGCTGAGGCTCACATTTCCTCCTCAACCCCTGCCCCCTACACCCCTTCCCGTCCCTCCCCTCCCCTCTCATAGCAGCTGTATTCCCCCTCTCCTCCCAGGGAAGGAATGTTCCTGGCAGCCTCAATGCCCACCCCAGGCTGAAAGCAGCACAGGTGGGACATGTGTCCAGCTGGCCCCAAGACAGGGCCGCCCAGGAGAGTGTCCCCCAGTGCCCCCCTATCAGTGCTGCCTGCAGCAGCTGTTGCCTTGAGGGACAGGATTGCCCCAAGAGGAAGTGCCTGGATGCCAGGCAGCCTGTCTCTGGGAGCCCATCCTGGGTTCTGCCTCAGGTCCAGTCCAGGGGAGTGGGGTTGGCTGGGAACCCTTGGGGGCCAGAGCTCCATTCCCTGTGCATCCCTTGGTACCCCATCAACAGATACATCCTCAGCACCTACAACGTGGCAGGAGCTGGGGCCTGGCCTAGGAGCTTTCAGTGTAGGCAGGCAGAAGTTCCCACATAAAACTCAAGTTGTCCGGGGGTTGCCAGGTGGGCGGTGGCAGGGGCCCCTCTTGGAAAACGGTCCTGTGGTTCTGAGAAGTACGAAACCCACTACACTAGGGGTAAAAACCAGACACTATGAACTCACGTGACAACAGCAGGTAGGACATGCCCAGGGTTGTGAGAAAAGCCCAGAAATGGTTTTAGTGGTTTAGAGCGAGGCACATCTGTCCTTTGGGAGTAAGAGTGGGGAGGTAGGGTGATGCCTGCAATGGGCATTAAAGGATGGGTGGGAAGCAAAGGAGAGCATAGAGAAGTGTGATCCTGGCAGAGGCACAGTACAGGCAAAGGTGTGTGCCCCTAAAGCACATCTGGTTCCATTGTGGGACCAAGGCTTGTGCCCAGCCAAGAGGCCAGTAAATGCCAGCATATGGACAAATATCTGTGTTTGAAGTGTTGTAATTATGAGGAGAGGCACCTGGTGAGACCTAGTGGGGTTGGGAAGGCTTTGGAGAGGAGGGGAGGTCTGAGACAGGGGAGAGAAAGGAAGAACACAGAAGGGCCCCTCACTCCCAGCCTTGATCCTGAAGGCCAGAGGCCCAGGGACTAGGGGCCAGGGCTGCTGTATCTGGGACAGCAGGGACCCTCAGCTTGTCCCAGCAAGGATAGCTAGGGCTTAGACAAGAGCAATAGGGACTCAGTGTGTCTTGGGAGACTTAAGTCTGGTGAGCCTCCCTCTGGTCCCTCTTCTTCAGCTCCCAGGAGGCCCTTGCTCTCACGCAGGCCACATCTGTGGAGCACAGAGTTAAGCAGGGGACTCTGTGAGGGTCGTCTCATTGTGGCTAAGCAGCTTGAGTTGTGCTGTGTGATCTCACACAAATCACTCACCCTCTTTGAAACTCAGTTTTCTTGCCCATAGTACAAGGGGGTTGGGCTTCGTGGGATCCCAGATAATTCCTACCTCACTTGCCAGTCCTGATTAACTGGTAAGGCTGTGTGGAGGATTGTGAAGCCAAGTCCAGGATCAGAGGGATGGATGCTGTGATGGATTAGTAATGTCTGCTGTAGCCTCCCAAGGTGGGTGGGTGGCACCTGTGCTTCACCTTTCCTGTCTTCATCACACCCTTGGTGACATCCTGTGCTCTAACAGTGGGCAGAGGACCAACCCTCCATGAGAAGTGATTAAACTTGTGACAAATCTGTGTGTTTCCCCCAGGGTCAAACATCTGGATGGAAGGCATGTATCTCCAAGCAGCTGACACTTGGTCTCATGTAGACAGAAGCACAGCCGCAGTTTCATAAGGAAGTAGAGGAAGGGTGGATGGGTGCAGTGACTCACGCCTGTAATCCCAGCACTTTGGGAGGCCGAGGCGGGTGGATCACCTGAGGTCAGGAGTTCAAGACCAACCTGGCCAACATGGCAGAAACCCACCTGTACTAAAAATACAAAAATTAGCTGGGCATGGTGGTGGGCACCTGTAATCCCAGCTACTCAGGAGGCTGAAACAGGAGAATTGATTGAACCCAGGAGGCGGAGGTTGCAGTGAGCTGAGACTGGGCCATTGCACTCCAGCCTAGTTGACAAGAGCAAAACTCCATCTAAAAAAGAGGTAGAGAAAGGGTAGATACCCACAAATCAGAGTTCTTGGTCCATTTACGTTTCTGGCATGTGGAGAAATTACTTCAATGACGTGAAGTAACATCAGAGTACCCAGCTGCATTTATTTATAGCTAATAAGAAGGAAAATTTGGGCTGGGTGTGGTGGCTCACACTTGTAATCCCAACACTTTGGGAGGCTGAGGCGAGCAGATCACTTGAGGTCAGGAGTTTGAGACCAGCTTGGCTAACATGGTGAAACCCCGTCTCTACTAAAAATACAAAAATTAGCCAAGTGTGGTGCCGTGTGCCTGTAATCCCAGCTACTCAGGAGGCTGAGGCACGTGAATTGCTTGAACCTGGGAGGTGGAGGTTGAAGTGAGTCAAGATTGCGCCACTGCACTGCAGCCTGGCCAAAAGAGCAAAACTTCATCTCAAAAAAAAAAAAAAAAAAGAAAAGAAAATTTGTTGTGTTTTGCTGAAACAGAAAAAAATTGTCAAGAAACAAAAGAACAGATTAAGAGAAATTGATGAGTTATATAATTGGGTTTAAATAGAGCCTAAAATCTTGAGAAGAACTTCAATCAGAAAATAAGAATAGTTTTGTGAAATGTGTGTATTTTGTTGTGTGTCTGTTGAAGTGTGTTTGTAAATGTAGCATATGTGCGTAGACTGTTGATACACAAGGCATAGGTTCATGTATAAATGATGTGAATGTGTATTTGGTGTATGTGTGGTATGCAGTAGGTATGTTTACATGTGTTTGGTATGGGTACGTGCAGTATGCCTATTGTATGCAACAAACAGAAAAGGTAGGTATGGTGTGAACGTGTGCAGGATATGTGTGCATCGTGTGTGTGCATGTAACCCATGACGTGTATTTCGGGTTAGTATATGGTGTCCTTGCTCTGTGACGCAATGGCCTTGAGCAGGGCCCAGCAATGACGTGAAGTAACATCAGAGTCTGAAACAGCTCCCGGTGGAGCTGCATCGAGAAATGAAAGAGAAGAGGCCTGTGACTTTCCCAGGGCTTGCCCCTCCAGGAGGTAGTGAGGAATTTTAGGGGTCTGCTTCCCACACCCTGCGAAATCCAGACATGCAGAAAGTGACTGGGGTCCTGTGGAAACCTTGCTGCCAGCTCACGGTGCCTGATGAAAAAGCTTGCAGCTTGAGGCATACGGAGCGGTAGGACGGACCCTGGAGACTCGAAAGGTGGGAGGGGTGGAAGGCGGGAAGGGTGGAAGGTGGGAGGGGTGGAAGGTGTGGGGTGAAAAACTGCATATTGGGTACAACGTACACTACTCGGGTGACGGGTGCACTAAAATCTCAGACTTCACCACCGTACAACTCATCCATGTAACCGAAAACCACTTGTACCTCAAAAGCTATTGTAATAAAAAAATTCCTTTTAAAAAAGCTTGCAGTTTCCAGTGTCCAAGAAAAATTGCTCATCAACCTTTCCAGACCTTTTCACCCCTTCAGCAAAGATGGGAAAAGTTCCCAATGGGTTTTCACTGGGAAGCTGAGCAATTTCCATGATAGATTTAGAGCGCTTCACTGGTGATAGCAAAGGCTTAAGAAAAGTAATAATTAACTGACAGACAACTGGAGTTTCCAGAACGACTGTTCTCAGTGAAGGTTGCTTTGCCCAGCACATTAGCACATTGAAGATCACAAAATGAGAGAGAGAGAGAGAGAGAGAGAGAGAAAACAATCTCTTAACTGCAGGCAAGATGTCCAGAGGATTTTATTCCCCTGCAGAAGGCCCCAGGCTGGGGGTGGGGTGGAGAGAGCAGGAGTCCAGGCTGCTCTCCATGTGCCCGGCAGAAGTCACGGTGGCTTGCTGAGCCTCAGTTTCTGATGTGTCCGGGGGGACTGTTGACCTCAGCCCTTCCTGCCACACAGGACGGCAGGGCGAGTGCAGAGGCAGCAGCCATGAATGTTTTTGCAGAGTAGAAGGGACGGTCCCCAAGGGCAAGGTTGTTCCTGGCACAGGGCCTGCTACCAAGTAGGTGTCCAGTAAATAGCTGTTGAATGAATGAGTGGCCCAGCAGGGACCATCCAAGAGAAACAGGCTGATTTCCACCAACCTCGGAGCGGGGCTTCCAGGGCAGGGCTGGGGGCAACAAGTCTGCCGGTCCAGCTGCCCCGTTTCCGCCTCCTCTTTTCCGGCCCTCTCCCCATAACCTTGGGTGGTTCCCACACCCCGGCTCGGAGGCTTCTACTGCCATTGTTTGGCTTTTATCTGGGCCCAGGCCTCTGCCAGCCCAGACCTTTCATTGGATCAGGAAAAGGAGAAGGAGAAGGCAGATTGTTGGGGAATGAAAGCTTCAGGGATTGATGAGGAAAAGAACCGGACATCAAATGCACCTGAGGGGTACAGCCTCAGGTGAGGAAACCAAGGTTTACAGAGGAACAGGGATGTTTCCACGGTCACCCTGAAAGGTGACAGAAAAATGATGATCACAGTGATTTTGGGAGGGACACCAACATGCACACCATAGCAACTCTCAGACTTAGCAGTAGAGCCCTTTCATAAAACAAAAGTGTATTGTGGAAAACTGAAAGCAGAATAAAGGACCTGCTGGTTGAGTTGGGGTGGGTGAGGTTGGGATGAAGGCACCGGGCCCAGCTGATTAATTTCCCCATTTTTCTTTATGCCCCCTGAGGCACCTTGGCTGAAGCAAAGATAGAAAACCACCCATCAAAAGCTTGATTGTAGCTTTCCCCAAAATGTATTTCTAGAAAATCTGTTTTATCACTATGTGTCCCATGAAAAAAGGGTTCTGGCTGGGCCTGGTGGCTCACATCAGTAATCCCAGCACTTTGGGAGGCTGAGGTAGGTGGATCACTTAATGTCAGGAGTTCGAGACCAGCCTGGCAAACATGGCAAAACCCCACCCCACCAAAAAAAAAAAAAAAAAAAATTAGCCAAGTGTGATGGCACATGCTTGTAATCCCAGCTACTTAAGAGGCTGAGTTTGGAGAATCACTGGAGCCTGGGAGGCAGATTTTGCAATGAGCTGAGATTTTGCCACTGCACTCCAGCCTGGGCAACAGAGTGAGACCCTGTCTCAAAGGAAAAAGAAAGTTGTTGGGGCTGGGTTCTGTGGTCAAATAAGTTTGAGAAACACTGGATTAACCAAAGTGAGTTGGGTCTCTTCAGGATTTCTTAGAGACTTGAATATTTACATTGTGTACTGGGAGTCTTAAGAGGGCGGCTGGTGTGTAGGGTCCTGTGAACCTACCTGTTCTATTGAGGGCCATCCCTGTAGGATGGTACTAGGCAGAACACACTAGGGAAATGTTTTTACTGGAGAATAGTAATAATAATTTTCGGGAGGCCAAGGCAGGAGGATTGCTTGAAGCCAGGAGTTCCAGACCAGCCTGGGCAATAAAGCAATACTTCGCCTCTACAAAATTTTTTTTAAATTAACCAGGTGTGGTGGTGTGTGCCTCTAGTTCCAGCTACTCAAGGAGGCTGAGGCAAGAGGATCACCTGAGCCCGGGAGTTGGAGGCTGCAGTGAGCCATGATCCTACCACTGCATTCCAGCCTGGGTGACAGAACAAAACCTTGTCTCAAAAAAAAAAAAAAAAAAAAGGAAAAAGAAAAAAAAATTACCCTCTGTCATTCCCTCAAGACCTAGGAGAGGGCTAAACACTAAAATGAGGGTAGAGGGGAGGCAGTATACACTCTGGAATGAATACAAGCTTTAGTCTTCCCTGATGCTAGAGTTAAATAAGTCCTGTGGGAAGCCCAGGCATTTCCAGGCCTCTTTCTTCCTTTCTCTGTCCTGCAAACAGAAACACGGGCTGGCCCAGCATGGATAAGGTGAGTCGTAGGTCCACCAGCCAGTTATTCCTGACATATCCCCATCCCAGGGCTGAGCTGGCCCTTTGGCCCAGACAGGAGGCCCCAAGCTTGGGCTGGGCCGTGAGAGCTCCGGGAAACCTGGTTCCCACTTGGCCTGTGAGGCTGCCCTGGCCTCTCTTTCCTCTTCTTACTGGTGGGAAGAATTTCTGGAAATGCGCTGGTTCAGTGACAATGAGGCAGGATGCCCTCCCCGCTCCCCACACCAGCCTGGCTGCAAGATCCACTACCCTTCAGGGGCTGGGGCCCACAGAGGTAACCTGGCTAACCCCCTCCTGCCCTGGCACAAGGGGGAGGGCGGGCCAGCCCCTGCTCAGGCTGCCAGAGCAGGTTGGGGAGGAGGGCAAGCCCCTGGGCCATTTCCCAGAGGCCACATCCACGCTGGGCCTGTCTGGCCTCCCGTGGCCCAGTCTTTCCCTCTTTCTTTTTTGCACTTGGACAGACAGCGGGGCAGGGGGAAGGGCCCCCCACCCCCCCACACACACCAGGTGCTGGGATGCACCAGTGACCAAGGCAGCTCTGTCTCTGGGGCTCAGGGTGAGGTCGGGGGTCCCACACGTAACCCGGGAATGTTGATACAGTGTTTTGAGGGCTTTGACAGACACCTGAGCCTCAAAAGCTCCAGCCTGGGAATGAGGAGGCCTTCCTGGAGACACCCGTTTATGAAGAAACTTCCCTTGCTTCTGGGCCTAGAATCCATGAGGAAACCTTACTTTCAAGGAGTTTCCGCTCCGTGTCACTCCTCCTCTCCACCTCTTTCTCTGCTTTCCTTTTGTCTGACTGGCTGCGCCCCTACCTTTCTCTCTGAATCCATCACACCCCTCCCTGACTCCTGCCAGGCCACGGCGGAATTGCTGTTCCCAGGAAGGGTGGGGAAATGCTAGAGAGACGCCGCAGACCCTTCCCCATAGCACCCTGGCTTGGTGTCCACCCCTCCGCCATGGATGGCAGGAGGGACAGCCCCCTACCCTGGCCGCACCTTTGCTCAGCCAGCTTCCCTTCTCGGTGACTCCATTACTGAGGCCACAGCCAATCACCCAGCCATCCTTCCTGGGGGAGATTGGGCAGGAATTTTTGTACCTTAAGAAGTTTGTGTTGTCTGAGTGGAAGCAGCCAAAAAAGAAAAGTGCTTTATCAGAGAATTGGACTTGACTTGCCCTCAAAAACAAATGGGGTTTCTGAGGAATGGATTTTAGGGGGCACTAAGGCCTGGGGGGCAGGAAGGGCCTGGGAGTTCTGTGTCTCCCTTTAACTGGGGGCTCCCTGAGGAAGGGGCTGTGTTCCCACCTCAGAATGGGGGCTCCCTGAGGCCACAGCCATGTCCCTCAGTCTGAGCTGCTTGAGGGTCAGAGCCCTGCCTCCTCCCTGACTGGCGTGTGACGATCAGACGCCCTGCCCCACCCCTCAGGTCGAAGCAGGCACTGGGATCCTAAGGTGGTTCAAGGATGTTGCAGGGACCAGTGTTCCTTGGCCAAGGTTCTTTCAGTCCAAGAT
This sequence comes from Piliocolobus tephrosceles, assembly GCF_002776525.5. NCBI lineage: Eukaryota > Metazoa > Chordata > Mammalia > Primates > Cercopithecidae > Piliocolobus > Piliocolobus tephrosceles. Next base: position 43,225,959 of record NC_045448.1, on the reverse strand, counting down.
TCATCTCCCCGCCACCAAACGCTCTCCTTTGCTCCCAGGTCTCCCAGAGTCTCTTGGGCCTTTGCTTTGGAGACTTCCTGCAAATTCCACAGCCTGGCCCTGGCCCTGGCCCTGGCCCTCTGGCCTGATCAGCTCAGTTTCTCTGGTCCCGCAACTCCTATAGACCTGCTTATTCTGTTTTTGGGTTTTTGTTTTTGTGTTTTTAGACAGAGGCTTGCTCCGTCACCCAGGCTGGAGTGCAGTGGCAGAATCTCAGCTCACTGCAACCTCTGCCTCCCGGGTTCAAGCAATTCTCCTGCCTCAGCTTCCCAAGTAGCTGGGATTACAGGTGTGTGCCACCATGCCCGGTTAATTTTTGTATTTTGAAAAGAGACAGTGTTTTGCATGTAGGCCAGGCTGGTCTCGAACTCCTGACCTCAGGTGATCCACCCTCCTCAGCCTCCCAAAGTGCTGGGATTACAGGCATGAGCCACCACGACTGGCCTAGCCCTGCTTATTCTCATATTTCCTCCCCATCCCCCTACACACCGGCTGGTTTCTACCTCTGGCCTTTTCTCATGCCATCCCCTGGGCCTGAAGCACGCTTTCCATCTCTGCACTTAGCAGTTTTTATCATCTTTTCTGGCCCAAAACGAAGTCCTCCACCTCCCAGCAGCCTGCCCTGACTGCCCTACCCCATGCTGGCCTCACCTCTCTCCTCCCTCCCCTGAGTTCCCCTCAGAGCCACGCACCCATCACTTTATGGAGTCTGACACCTCCGTGCTCAGTCCCATGCACCACACAAGCTGCTGGAGGAGGGGCAGGGGCAGAATGATGGATGAAGCTGCAGTGGCTTTGCTCCCTGCTGGGGCTGTGGTTAGATCTCCCCTCCAAGAAGCCTGATATTTTCCAGGAATTTCCTGAGGGGAGGGGGCCAAGCACTCTGGAATGAGAGCCAGCTGTGGGGTTGAGGCCTGAGGGTGGGGAAGGGGGCTCTGGGCTTCCTGGCTGAGTCAGCGGACCATTCCTAGGTAATTTACGGGCTGAGTCAGAGCTGTGGCAGTGGGGCGCGGGGTGGGTTGGAAGAGCTCCCTGGTCTCTAGGCAGTCTGCGGAGGGGAAGGCAAGAGGATTGGCTGGAAGTAAGTCTGGCTGAGTCCAGCACAGACCCTCCTCTCCCCATCAGCCTCCCGGCTGCTTGGAGCCTGTAAAAGCAGCAGCGAAGAGATGGAACCATGGGGGATGGATGCAAGCTGGCAAAAGGGGAGAAGCCTCTGGCAGGCACTGGGGGTTCCTGAAGACAGAGGGGCACACTGGCAGGGAGGGGCTTGGGCCAGCCTTAGGGCTAATTTGGGGGTAAAGAGAACTGCTAATTCCAGCACCTCAGCCTGGGTGGCCCCTCCCACCCTTTTGTAGCAGGCCTGGGCTGGGCTGAAAAGCAGATCTGGGTTCGCATCTCCCTTCTGCGTGGACCTGCGGGTGACACAGGCTTGGTGCCTTCTCTCTGAACTTCGAGTCCTTACTTGGACAAATGGCCTGGCTCCTCCCCGCCCTGGATTTGGAGATGCTCCGATGCTGCCTGGAAGCCCAGTCTGATCGTGTGGCCTGGAAGTCAAGGCTAAGCAAAAGCAAGCCTGAAAGAGCTGCCCTCTAAGCACCGCAGCAGGACTTGCCCCTGAATGGAGATGGGACTGGGGCAGGAGGGTGGCAGGGAGGGGCTGGGCCCTGTGACTGTCACCTCCAGGTTGGAGGAGCTGGGGGGAGGGAAAGGCAGGGCAGGGTGCATTATCACACACACACTCACCCACATACACTCAAACACACACTACAGAGTCCAGTGAAAACCTGTTTCTCTCCCAGCACTGAGCCAGGGATCCCACACAAAGAAGGGTCCTGGGCGAGAGCATTGGTTCATGCCTGTATTTCCAGCACTTTGGGAGGCTGAGGTGGGAGGACCATTGGGGTCAGGAGTTCGAGACCAGCCTGGCCAACATGGTGAAACCCTGTCTTGACTAAAAATACAAAAATTAGCCAGGCATGGCGGTGCATGCCTGTAATCCCAGCTACTCGGAAGGCTGAGGCAAGAGAATCGCTTGAACCCAAGAGGCAGAGGTTGCAGTGAACTGAGACTGAGCCACTGCACTCCAGAGCGAGACTCCATCTCAAAAAAAAAAGAAAGAAAGAAAAAGAGAAAGAATGGGTCCTGATGAAGTTCCTAAGAGGCTCCCTCCTACTGACAGAGCACGGCAGGAGTGTCCCCCGGGCGATGGGGCCCAGCTTTCCCATATCACTCATGGATATCTGTTGCATCATGATATCTGTTGCAGAATCATCCCATAGTGGCTTCCAAGCAGGGCGTTGCAGCTGAGACTGGCCCTGGTCTCAGCATCTTCGGAGAGGCCCCAGATTGATAAGTGTCTTGCTCTGAGTCATGGCTCAAAGTCCCCATGGCACACAAGAGTCCCTATCAGCATGGTAGATTTCATAAACCCCAAATTAGGGCAAGAGACCTGAAAAAGAATCTGGGGGATGTGTGATAACATGTGAGGGCATACAAATAAGGACTCTTACTTACTCAGGACTAACAAACTGCATGTCTTGACAAGAGTAGCCAAAATGAAATCAAATGGGGGCAGCAGGGTCCTAAATACACATGGGGTCACTGGTATGGCTGGCCCTGGGCTACCTCCTCCCCCTCACCACCCAACTCCACCAGAGCCTTCTAGAGGAAGCATTCTCCCCACTGGCTGCGTGGTGGGGTCGGGGCCTCGACACGGGCTGTTGTAATCATCCAGGTGGGAAATGGCAGAGAGGTGGTGAGAGGCAGGTGGGCTCTGGAAGAAGTTGGAATCCTGCTGACAAGATGCTCTAGTGGATTGGACGTGGGTCTGAAAAACTCCAGGACGGCTCTCCAAGGTTTCGGCCTGAGTGGATGAAGGGATGGGGTTGCCACTGACTGAGGAAGAGAATGTATTCTATTGTATATTTAATTAGTTACTTTGATGGGAAAAGTCCAAATAACAACTATGTCTGGAGCTGAGCAGAGCATCTGTGGGACCACTGCCCACAGGCACCCAGGGCTTATGGCACCACCCACCCCCATCCTAGGAGGCCCCAGAGGCCACGGTGGAGAAAGAGGGAGGCTCACCCTCTTGCCATGGTGTGTGTGTTGGGGGTGCTGTGTGAAAGGGTTTGGCCCACCTGAGTCCCCTGGGCTGGCAGGAGAACTGGGGGTGGTGTTGGAACAGGAGGGGTGGTGTGTGAGCCTCTGTCGGCACAGACCCACCGTGGCCCACAGAGGCTCTTTCTTCCCAGCCCGGGTGTGCTGTTACTAGAGCCTTCTAGAGGAAGTGTTCTCCGAGCTAAGGGCGGCTCTTTGATTCTCCAGGCCACAAACCCCCGCAGGCCCGGCCTGGCCAGAGGCGTGCCTGTGCATCCCGGCAAGTGAGTGCCTGGGGACTCTCGGCCAGAGAGGCTGTGAGGGTGCCTTTGTGAGGGTGGCTTTGTGAGGGTGGCTTTGTGTGGCTGCACATTGCCCTTGGCCAAACCCCGCTGCCAGGAGAGGCAGCTCGGCTGCCAAACCTCCTGAACCCAAGTTACCTGAGCAAACAGCCCTATCCTCTAGCCTGCTTCTCACTCCCTCGCCTGCCTTGGGCCTGCCTGACCCAGGGGGTCACCTGCCTTGTTCCCCATCAGTGGCGACCAGGGATAAGAAGACAGCTCTGTGGGAAGAGCCAGGAGGACCATTTGGGAAAGTACAGGCTCCAGGTGTCTCTCCAGACCTCGAGAGTTGGTGTCTCCTGGGGAGAGGCCCCGATGAGATTTGGGGAGATTCAGATCTGATGAGATTTGGGGAGCCCTGGCCTCTCCGTACTTGAGGAGATGGGACACACAGGACAAGCTGCAGGCAGGTGAGGAGGTGTGTTCTGCTTCACTGAGGACAAGAGAACCCTGGATCCTTGAGGGCTCTCAAGGGGCATTTGCAGGGTCTGAGCCGAAATCAAGGCATCAGGTCCCACAGAGGGGGAGGGTGCATGTACTCAGACAACCAGGGGTCCCGCAGAGGCCACCAGAGCCCCCGGGGGGGGGGGTCAGAGAGAGTCCACTTCCCGCCGGAGGTGCGACGTGGCCTAGTCCTTCTTTCTGCCAGCCTCAGCTATATGATGAGGACCCAATGCCTAAAGCTGCCCGAGCTGGAGAGGGGAGGCAGGACTGGGGAGACTGGAGCTAGAGCGGAGTGGGCCTGCGCTAGGGAGAGTGGGATTCCTGTGGCCCCCGCAGGGTGAATGCCTGAGCTGGTTGCTCTGGATATGTGACCTGCTCCTCCCTCCTGTAAACTCTTCACCCCGATCTGGAGAAGGTGATCCCCAAGGGCTAGGACCCACCCGCCCAGAAATACACTAAATAAGTAAATGTACTCTGTCCAGATTTTATCTAATCAGGATTCCAGAGCACAAGACAAATGGCCTCACGTCCCTCGGCTGGGAGGTGTAATTCATTCTCCTGGGTGAGTCCAAAGCCTGGGGCAGAGTGCGGAAAGGAGGGGTGGGGTGGTTTAGGGTAGTGGAACATGCACTAAGTGTCTGGGAGGCCCCGAAGCTTGGAGTGCATCAAGGGCGCAGCGCCGAGACCTCCAGAACAACCCAGCCTTCCTCAGGATCTGCCCAGGGATGGAAACGAACCCTAGTGTCCTTTCTTTCAGGGAGTCTGTTTCTGGGACTTATTCTAGGGAATATACATAGGTGGTCATTCAAAGATTTAGCTACAAAGTTGTCCTTCACTGTGACTTTTAAGCCTGAAAAACCGGAAGCAACCTAAACATCCAAAAATGGGCATGGGTTAAATACATTGTGAAACATCCAGAATTGAGCCTTTAAAAATGATGTTGTAGAAGAACATCTAATGACATAGAAATAAGTTGATAGCATAATGAACAGAATAACACAGAGCTGAGATGTATGTAAAATAATCTGATTTTTAAAGCATTGATTGGGCTGGGCGCGGTGGCCCAGGCCTGTGATCCCAGTAGTTTGGGAGGCCGAGGCAGGCAGATCACCTGGGCAGGCAGATCATCTGAGGTCAAGAGTTTGAGATCAGCCTGACCAACATGGAGAAACCCCATCTCTACTAAAAAGTACAAAATTAGCCTGGCATGGTGGTGCATGCCTGTAATCCCAGCTACTCGGGAGGCTAAGGCAGGAGAATTGCTTGAACCTGGGAGGCGGAGGTTGCAGTGAGCAGAGATTGCACCATTGCACTCCAGCCTGGGCAACAAGAGCGAAACTCCATCTCAAAACAAATAAATAAATAAAAAATAAATAAAAAGTAAAGTATTGATTTATGAAAAACATTGGAAGGATATACAACAAAACATTGACCAGTGGTGAGCTAAGGGGTAATTTTAGTTTGCTTCTTTTTCTTTGTTTTTATTTTGGTTTTGCTTATTTGAATTTTTAATTTTTTGTAGCATAATCATGCACTTACACAATAGACAAATATAAGGAGAGCTATTATTTTACAAACCAGAATCTCCAGGATTTAGCTCAGGAAGAATTCCTGGGTAGGAGAGACAGCTGGCTCAACCAGCCCTCACTCCACCTCCCTTTGTGTGCTCTCCTCTGTGCGTCACTTTTTTTCACTCCCATGACTTCTTTCTGGCTGGCCCCCCAGGACGCCACCACCTTTTCAATTCTGTGGACCAGACATAACTAGAAACCCAGCCTTGGTTGTTGTTTCAGACCGAGTCCCGCTCTGTCACCCAGGCTGGAGTAAAAGTGGCGTGATCTCGGCTCACTGCCATCTCTACCCCCTGGGTTCAAGCAATTCTCATGCCTCAGCCTCCTGAGTAGCTGGGACTACAGGTATGTGCCACCACACCAGGCTAATTTTTTGTATTTTTACTGGGTTGGCCAGGCTGGTCTTGAACTCCTGGCCTCAAGTGACCTGCCCACCTCGGCTTCCCAAAGTGCTGGAATTACGGGCATGAGCCACCACACCCAGCTGAAACTCAGTCTTTCGCTTCTTTTAACAAGCACAGCTAAGAAATCTGGGAAGATCAGACCAGATGGCACTAATAAACCTGAAGGGAAGGCAACAGGACGTAAACATGGTGCCCAGAAGAACTGTAAACCCATTCCAGCTTCCCGAGGCAGGGGTGTCCAGTCCTACCTTAACCAGTTACCCTCTGGAGGCTCCCAGCTCCTGTCCCATCCTATGTGGAGGTTTATGAGGGGACAGAGACCCCACCAAGTCCTTTGTCCCATTGTAACCTTTATCACCTTCTTTTCAGGTTCACTTTCCACTTTGAAGACCCGTTTCTTCCTCAGGTGACCTGATCTTGAAAATGACCTCCTCTTTCAGGTAGGCCCCACCATGCCATATGGAGAGTGCTCTAGCCCTTGGTCCAGGCTCCTGATGAAAATATCCCAGCACACCCCCAAGCCACAGCACTCATTTCGGAGGACTGGCACCTCACACACAAAAACGACCTCTCAGGACCCAAGAAGTGCCCAGGCTCCAAGAGCAGATGCACTGGCTTGGCAGCTCCAAGCTGTTCTTCACACCACTCCACCTGCCCCGGTGAAAAACAGACGAGTAATCAATGAATTACTTCCCCCATTAAAACAAACCAATAGCATTAAAAATTGTAATCTAAATATAGGCTTAACATAAAAAAATATGGAAAATCTGGAAAAGTATAAGACATGAAATGAAAATACTCCAAAATAATCATACTAAATGTAGATAACCATTATTAGTCTACACATACACATTTAAATGAAACTGGGCTAATACCATGTGCATACACACCTACTTACATATAAAGTCCTGATCTTTCTTCTATATAAATTTCATCATAAGAATTTTCTTGGGTCATTAAAATATTCTTTGAAAATATGATGTAAAATGGCTGCATAGTATCCTATTGTATGGCACACTAGATACTAAGCCAATTTCCTAGTGTTAGGCATGTGAACTGTCTCCAAATTGGGCATAATGTTAGATCATAATAAACATACTTACACATACCCCCC